>NC_051186.1:52443207-52745174 GCF_013339695.2 Rhipicephalus sanguineus
AAAATCAGGTAAATTGATGTAATAATCATCGAAATTCAAGGCCCCGATCAAAGCGATACCGAAACTGAGCGCACCGGGCGTTCACAAAATCCGTCACCTGTGTTACGTCAGTCTGGAAGCTCACGTGACGAACTTTGAAAGAAGCCGCGTCACAGCAGAGCATAGTCAGGAGAAACGGCAAGTCGTTCCAAATACCAAAACTGACCGCTTATTCTTTGCTTTTGGTGTGTAGTACTTATCTATTTCTTTTGCGTGGTACCCAAGAAAACCGCAGCTTCGAACTTTTCTTTCACTGTGCAGCCTAAAACTAGGCGGTAGCCACTGCGCGGTGCTACTTCTCGCAGACAAGCGAACGAGTCATTTGCACTCCGCCCCTCATTCAGCCTTTTGTCGTCTCTCGTCGCACTGGTGCGGAAAAAAAGTTGGTTCTGTACGCGATTACCGGGCGCTCAATAAGATCACTAAAAAGGACGTATACCCCATGTCACGCATTGACGATGCCCTTGATTCCTTACAAGGTGCGGAGTGCTTTTCGAGCCTCGACTTGCGTTCCGGCTTCTGGCAAATCACCATGTAAGAAGATAGCGAAAAAAAAACAGCGTCTGCAACCCTGTATGCCTACATAAATTCAATGTTATACCTTTCGTGCTATGCAGTGCGCTCGCGACTTTTGAGTGCATGATCGACACCGTGCTACGTGGCCTGAAATGGAAGATTTGCATCTGTTACCTAAACAACATTGCTCTCTTTTCATCCACGCTGCCTAAAACCTGCAACGCTTGTATGAAGTCCTGACGTGCCTTTCGGGCGCTGGTCTTCAAATTAAAACCAGGAAATGCCATTTCGCCAGCAAATCCATTAAAGTCCTTGGTCATGTCGTGAGCATGGACTGAATTCGTCTTGACCCCGACAGAACTGCTGCTGTGCTTCGCTTTCCTCGTCCGGAAAAGCCTAAAGACTAGTGAAGTTTTCTTGGTTTGGACTCTTACCTTCGTCGATTTGTACGAAACTTTGCCTCAATAGCTGCACCAATTCACCAGCTACTTGCTTCCGGTATGCCCTTTGAGTGGTGACAGTGGTCTCAAAACTGTGTATCGGATTTTCAGCTGTTAAAGGGCGCCCTCACGACCGACCCTGTACTTACCCATTTCGACGTGCAGGCACTGACCCTTCTGCACACGGACGCCAGCGGTCGTGGTTTAGATGTCGTTTTTCTGCAAAGCAACAACTCTTCGCGAGAGCGAGTCATTGCATACGCCAGCCGCGTACTCCCCACAGCCGGGAGGCACTGCATGATCACCGAGCAGGAATGCCTAGCCGTTATTTTGTCGGTGCAGATGCTTCGTCCCTATCTACACGGTAATCAGTTTACCATTGTTACGAACCACCGCGCGTTATGCTGGCTTTCCACCCTCAAGAGCTTGTCGGGACGTCTCGGTCGCTGGATTCTACGCCTGCAAGAGTATGAGTTAGATATCATCTACAAGCGTGGCAAAAGCATCAAGACGCCGACGCTCTTTCTCACTGCCCGCGGCCTACGGCCCCGCTGTGGAACACCTGATCACCGATGACAACGAGGGATCTCCTCCTTCCTCTGCCTCCAGCCCTCTATCTGTTGTGATCTTCCCTTCCCTCCCACCATCTATCTCCTCCTCCCCTTTTACCCCCCTTCCCCTAAAGTAGCGCGGTTGTGGTGTCCTCGACTGAGAGACAGTTACTGTATCACTCCCCCACCTTTCTATTTTGCAACAAGAACCTCTTCTCAGCGCTTCCTCAACTACTTCACACAACACTCGGAGTCCACTTCTAGATCGGTTCCCTCTCTGACATCTATAGACCAGCAGCCCTTGGAAGACGACCGAGAATTCGCTTCTCACCAGCTGGATGACCCGTACTGTCGACGTACCCTAGGGCCCCTTTTTGGAACTTCCCGTCCACCTAATGGGAGGCTCCGTCGCCAATTCACGCAATTTAAGCTGGAAAACTCCATGCTGTACCGTCGCATTTACTATCTTGACGCTCAGCGCTAGGTGCCCGTTCTACCTCGCTCTCACGTCCTTAGAACCTTTCATCATGATCCGGCTGCAGGTCGCCTTAGTTCACATGAAACCTACGATAGCCTCCGAGGTCGTATTCATTGGCCTGGCATGGCATTACTACTAGCGCAGCCAGGTACGTCGGGTCCCGTACTATCTGTCGAATTCGAAAACTCCAAAATCAGCAACTGCCTGCTACTACATCTTCCGTGCGCCGCGATACCATTTCAAGTTGTAGTTGTCAATCTTTATGGCCCACTTCCAGTCACTGCCGCTGGCAACCGAACGATCGTCCCAGCTGCTGACCACTTTACAGGCTACGCTGAGACAGCTTCTGTGACTACTGGTTCTCTATCTGCAATTGCTAATTTAGTTCTCGAAATCTATTACACTGCTCCATGGCACCTCCACGTGTTCTGATCACTGACCGTGGAAAGGCATTCCTCTCTCGACTAAAGAGCCAACCTCTCCGAGCCTGCGGCACCACTCACAAGAGCGCTTCGAAATACCACCCTGTGACTAACGGTCTGGACGACCCATTTCATCGCACATCATCGCCGCCGATTCGCCCCGAGATCTCTCAGGGCGCCCCTCGCGTCTGACGTCAGAGAGAGGACTCGGGTGCCGCTCATCCCGCGCGCGCTCGCTCGCTACGGGAAGGCTGCTCGACACTACCAGCTTGTCTCTCCTGCTCGAGTTATTGAAACACTAGTGGGCAAGTTCATCAAGCAATTTGTACTGAATGTTCAAGCAAAATACCCAACGAAATCGAGCGGAGTTGCCGTCAGGAGCACGTTCAGGGTTGACTGCTCGTTGTGTAGTCTGCTAGCCATCAATGTGTACATCTGCACGTATGGCGACGATATTTTTTCGCGACTGTTCTATGGCCGTGGCGCACTCAAAATGAATTTCCGGCCCGTTTTCGAACACTAAGTCCAGTGTTCGGGATTCGGTTGCCGTGTCTGCGTTAAAGTACAATATATGTATACCGCATACTGCTCGTGTTCCGTTGCCAAGCCTGCTCCTTCGGTACAATTCCTTTGTTCGGAGATCTAAGTGCGTGACAAACGACGTGTGATGTCATTCAAATAAATTAAACGGTCGTTACACGCAACAATCCTTCATTAAATCGAAGCTTTCAGCAGCTTCTGTGTAAGCGCAACGTAAGAACTTGAAGTTTAAACAAGAAGAAAAAGATTGAGAGCACGAGTCAAAACGGGATGCATGACGGTGATATGAAGTATTGGTGGTATTTGCGAAGTTTTTTTTTTTTGCAGCATATTTTAATCTGTACATTAATAAATCGACGTTTGCTGACTCGTTCATGGGCGTCTGAAAGTATGCTGAACATCATTAGGGTAATCATACTAACGTAGATAAATACAAAGCTTTCGCATTGAAAGTCGTAATAAGATGAACTTGCAATAAAATAGCATGAATCGCTACAAACGGTCGACTCTTGATTGGGCGTGGTGCCATCACTGTACTAAAATGACTCACAGGGTACCCAATGCATTTGCCTAACATGACTCGAAGGCGAAAGCAATCTTCTTTTTCTTCAGTCGATGTATTGTTCGTTCCCTGCCCCCCTCCGAATGATATCTGGACCGATCACGGAGGCAATGCAATATGACCTGCTGTGTAGAAAGCTTCCAATGCCTCAGATCCTGGAGGCAGTGCAAAACCACCTTACGTCCAGAAAGCATTCGGAAGGAGGCGGGGAATGAACAATATATCGACTGAAGAAAAGGAAGATGGCTTTCGTCCGATCACGGAGGCAGTGCAGAGAGACGATGTCGTGTGATGACGTCATCATGTGACATGACGTTATGACGTCACAAATTTTGGCGGTCTGTGATGTCATGTTGACGTCATAAGGCGACGTCATCGTGTGACGATTTTTTGCATCACTCGCGTTGATGCTGCCGACGAGGGACGCGGACGGTCGATTTTTGTATTTGAGGAGGAATGTAAGGTCCCACCTTAAAGGATTCAATATTTTTACAGCGCGGCAAAGAATAGCAATAACCAGCCAAAGGGGCCATCAGAATGGTGGCAAAGAGCTCTCTTGCTCCTATTTCTGCACACATTCGCCAATTTTTCCTACTGTATACCAAGATGTACTATCGGTGTCAAACGAAATACGAACAGCGGTGCGCGTTGCCCAACCGTTAGGACCGGTGTAGTGCGTGCCGCCCTGACATCACCAATGACAGGCCCGCACACCCGATTAGGCAGCACTGCACCATCGAAAGCATGAATGAGGCTCACGAGCGGCAAACCGCGCGAGCGCACCTATCTCTAATCATAAGGGTACTGACTTTATCACGCGCACCAAAGCTGGCGCTTCATTCCGACCCGATAGTACGCGCAACGACTTTTAACGTCCATCCAACTCTAGTTGTCCTCAATAACCCCCTGGTCGATGACGTTATCAATTTTATTTTGCCGGCGAACGTATTTTGTACACAGGTCCACATGACTACATTTGGGAGTGGAGTGTGAATTTTCCTTCAACACAAGTCTGTTTACACTACGCTAGCTTTTGCGAGTAAGCGGTGAAATTGATCGCGCTTTGCTTCCAAAGGAGCGTGGACCCTTAACTCGCTTGGCGGGATTTTCGCGCTTTCACGTGAGCTATTTCAACGCTTCCAGCGCAGTGAGTGACGCTACGAACTCGGCGGCGTGATCCTGACCGCGATGGTTGTGGGTACATACAAAGCGTGCGCACGGAGGGGGCAGGGGGGGGGCGCCCCCCTATTCACCTCGGAGGGAGGCGCAAAGTCAGCCCCAGCCATTAACATAATACGGAGGGGGGAGGGGCGCAATGTCAGCGCCATACGTTGACATAATTGGGAGGGGGAAGGACGCGGCGACGAACCTTCGCCCCCCCTGAAGGGGAACCCTGCCCACGCCTATGGGTACATAGAGGATATGTTAAATATTAATATTTCTTACCCTCTTGTAATGGTAGCAGCCATCTAAAGAACAATCATTACAAGAAAATACAGCGAGTAGACGAAGTACGCCGTGCGGCGCGAGCGAACTATAATGAAAATGCTCCCGTTTTAGCCAGAATCTAACAGACAGAAGCCAAATCTCAGCTTTTGCGCCACCGGAGCGCCGTTCGAAGCGCCGCCATCGGTGGCTACACCACAAAAAGAGGGATGTGATTTTACCATTCGTCGCTTTCGCTCGTAACACAGCCATTCAGCGGACAACCGGCTAATCGCTGTTTTATCTGGTTTCGAACGTTTCGGTACTTTCCTTCTGGACGTTTCATTATTTACCTCCAGCGTACGTCCACCTCCATTCTATTCCGAGGAATACGTTTCCCGACAAGCGCAGTGTCGCCAGCGTATTCGCATCAATACAGAAGCCAGACAGCAAGACGGGAAGAACATTTATGACTAATCGCATGGCCCTGTATCCTTCCGAGAGCGTAACGAGGTGCCACCCTTGACGCATGTTCGCACACCTCGTTTGTGTGACAAGTTTCAGCCCCGTTTCTGCACTGTGAGATGGGCGACGATACATTCAATTTCGACGGTGATTTAATGATACACATCGAAACAAAACATGGAAAGAGGCTTCTCGTCGAGTCTCGGCATATTCCGAGCACTCAGACACACGAGTCGATCTTTACGAACGTTGTGCACTGCACATGCGCATGACGTTAGCGACGCGATGGATCGGAGTAGCGGAGATGAGAGAATAAACGACATCACTTCCACGAACGATACATTCAATCCCTGAGAAAGGACCCGAACGGGTCCTAAAAAGACGTGTACATCACAGAACTCACTGGCACCATTTCAACACCTAGACTTATTTCACCCAGCTGCACAGATCTGTGCCCGAGGTGTTTGACAGTTTTCAAGACACGCATTCCACGAGTTTGCTTCACCGAATCCCATATGGCTCCCCCATGATTCAGCAGTCCGAGTACCCCACCTCGTATGTCTGGCTTTCTTTCGTTGCGCCTTTTCAAAGCATAATTTAGAATATGTGCTCTGTGTTCCAAGTCCCTGAACTAGATTTCTGTAGGCTCAAAAACTCGTACTTTCTCTTTTCAGCGATGTCGAAGCAGATGAAGCTGAGACCTCCAAGTTGGACATCGGTCGTGACTCGTCAACACGCGAAGCCCAGGAGCCTTCGGGTACAGGAGTGCGCAACACTCAAGGTTATCACAAGCTCTTTTTCCTAAGTCAGTGCGTAGCCGCGTGCCTCTTCGTTCTTTTTACAGTTGACCAAACTCTTCGAAATTAGGCGACATGAGACTTTTCACAACTTAATTCAAAGCGTTACGGCTCATGGCGGTGCTTTTCAAAAACCTCAACTGCACCTGAAGAGCTTCGGCAGAAACAAACTCGGCCAGCGAACCCCGTGGTGGATGACTTAAATTAAGCAAAGTAATCTCGTATGCAAAGTGTCCCTGAACAGACAGCTAAAAAGTTCAGCGACACGGAACTACTCAAGTCTGAATTAGCCACGGCTTATCTGGGTATTCAGTCCGATGAAATAGAGCGAACCCATTGAATCGGTCAACGTAAAACCGATTTCACTCTGCCTGTGGCGGCTGTATTTCTGAATAATATTAAGAGACAAAGATGCACCCTGAACAGCGTTTTCAAGCTAAGACCTGGCTACCCCTCGCGTCTTAATCAAGGTAGAGTTTTCACGGGGTAGGGAGGCATTTCGAAAAAGACCACGTGACTTCACGAGTGAAAACTTACAGCAGTACGATAAACGCAATGCACAGTTTTAAAAACGTCCAACAAGAGACAATATTTCACAGTCGAACCATACAGTAGTGCAGCGGTTCTTTTATAGACACGAGACCATCTCGAATGGCGAATGACGTTTCATTGCAACTACAGACAAAAACCACTCTTTTATTGCGGGAAATCATTAGTCACTTCAGAAACTTGAATGACCCAATCTCAACATGACTGTCGTTCGCTTCGTCCGGCAATAACTGTTTTTTTTTTTTCTGAAAATTTATCTTACTTCGGAAAGGCAGGGTATAGCAACAAAAAGGCGGTGTTATCATTACAGTTAAAAAACAATTCCAAGAACGCCTACTCGACGCGGGTTCGGTTATTGAAATCTTGTGGGTCACACTTCACCTTTTAAGCGAGAATAACCGATACGCTTTTATTGCGTCGTCCCGCACCTTGGCCATATACCTTAAATGGACTGACAACCGATTTTTAGGGCACCTTTTTCTTTAGCGCAAAGGAAAGCTAACTGGTCAGAGTGTCTAGTCACGGAATGGTAACGTGGAAAACGCCGTGGAACATTTTTAATCAGAATTTTTCTATCTTCGGCGAATATGAAGTCTTATACATACTTGACAACACATGCTGCAAACAGTGAGCGTGAGAGCGGTTCGTGTTCGAGCTCGGCTGTTTACTGCGCATGCGTGCACTCCACGCGCGTGCGTCGCGGCTCGACATGAGCCACTGGCGGCCGCGAAAGAAGCGCCGCTTCTCACCGTGCAACTCCTTTTACATCGTAGGCAGCACAGAACAGAGCGGAGATAGATAATAATATACATACTCCAACTTTGAGGACCAATTATGGCGCGCACGACGGCATCAGACTACGTGACTGCGTAGAGAAAACTGACAGACTTCAAGGGCAGCTTCAGGGCTCTTCCGGTAGGCTGCGCGACATGCCGGTTACTGTTACTTTTAAGCAAGATTTAAAAATATAAATCCTGCTCACAACGCGAAAAGAATGCTGGTGTCTGTCACTATGTTTCACGGTCTTTTCATTTCTACCAGGATCTACTCACACGTTCTGCCCAGTTGTCGGTCCCTTTAAGGTTCAAGCAGGTCTTGCGCGCACTTACTCCTTGATCCACTCACCCCTCTATCTTGCGATTTATCCCTGTAATATCCTACTTAGTGCGATCGTGTCCAATGGAAATCATTATTTCTTATCTAATCTAAAAGGCCATTCAGACACACACAAACATTGATGCTCTCGCTAATTTGTTGAAAAACTCATTGCGCTCGTGTGCTGTATTTTTATAGCATTTTTTTCTCGCTTTCTTCTTTTCCCTCTTTTTTTCGTTTTTCGCGTTCTTACGATTAAGTTCTTTTACTTATTTGAATGCTTTACGAAATCTTAAGTGCAGTATCTGCTAACGTGTGCACAGGCTTGGGTACTTCGTCATCAATGGTTTCTACCTGTGTTGTCTGTCCGTACGGCTCTTTATGGTTTAAGAAGTTGGGTGTTTTGCAAAGTACCTATATCACTGTTGTATTGAATGTTTTTTGAACATGCAAGAGCTCCTTCATTGTCCACCAATTATCACTGTTTCACTGTAACACTCATACTGGTTCCCTACTTAGTGGTACTTGAACCAAAAGAAATTTCAATTCATGCCGCCATCTTTCATCATCCTGAATGCATATGAAGTTTGTTACACGTAGAGTACCCTTCTTTATTCTTTTGTTTTTCTCTTCCATTCCACGCAATGAAGATTCTCTGGTACCTGTGACAGGTCAAGTCCTCCACACGCCAAGCCACAGGTATTTGCTGCCATCTCAGAATTATTTTCGCCAACTTAAATTGAATTCTCTCGTATATTTAAAGCTTCCACTGCTAGCATTCTCCTACCCATCCCTCGGCCCTGGCTGGGGCATATTTTAAAAGAGTAAACTATGCACGACGCTCAGAAAAAGAACACCTCTGAAGACAAATAGCAGCATCAAGGCGCCGGCTGGCTGAGCGCTTAGGTGGTCGCCTATTAAAGGCGTGCGGTGCGCTTATAAACACGCAGCGCCAAACGCTATACCGAGCTGAAAACACTTGTGGCAATTTTTATTCAGAAATAGCCAAATGGCGAAACCGAAACAGGGCCACATTCGAGGGGAGCCTAAAATGCGCCTAAGTATATTTTACCTTTAAGACAGCTGTAATCACAATGGGGCAATTCCTCGTTGTAATGTCAACTCAGAAAGGCAGTTTCGAATAGAAATTACGCCACATCCTGCATCCATTTTAATCAAACTGAGCGAGATCCATTAAACCATGGCTGCGTTAACAGTCGTGACCAAAACAACCAACGTGGCCACAATCAATCGCTTTTCATTTGTGTCCTAGTTGCTTTTCTATGGTGCTTTCCTGCCATCATTAGTCTTTCTCGGGTGAGTTCGAGTTTACTCACGGACACGATGCTGTAGGGCAAAACTCATATATAGAGAGTAAGAGACCGTCTTTCATACTTCTTTCTGCTTTTTAGTGGTCTTTTTTTTCGAGTTTTGCGCTACAGTATGACGTCCTACTTTCGCTCCAAGACGGTATATTTGAAACAGAAGACAACTGAAAGGGAGATATTGGGAGCAGATCTATTCCTTGGAGAAGAAGCGATCCCAGGCGGCTCGGCATAAAACGAGCTCAGAAGAGCTGAAGCATTCCGGAAGGCCTTCAATAGGTTGCAGGAGGAGGAAAGCGCTGCCGGCTGTCTAGAATGGTGCGCCTTTTCGCTAGAAGAACCAATCGCTTTACAAGTATTGTCATTGGCATTAAAGCCATGCAACAAAAGGTGGTACCGACGGAAGCTAAAGTATGGCGGTAATTCTGACGCAAGATATTGCTATATTGTTCATGCTCTGTGATTTAGAACGTAGATAAATACATAGCTATCGCATCGAAAGTCGTAATGACATGAATTTGCAATAACATAGTATGAATCACTAAAATCGGTCGACTCTTGATAGGGCGTGGTGCGATCACTGTACAAAAAAGACTCACAGGGTATCTCATGCATTTGCCTAAGATGACTCGAAGGCGAAAGCCATCTTCTTTTTTTTCGGTCGATGTATTGTTCATTCCCCGCCCCCCTCCGAATCCTTTCTCGGCGTAATGTGGGTTTGCACTGCCTCCAGGATCGGAGGCACTGCAAGCTTTCTACACAGCACCTGATATTGCATTGCCCCTGTGATCGGAGGGCCGATCACGAAGGCAATGCAAAGTGAAGATGTCGTGTGATGGCGTCATCTTGTGACGTGACGTTATGACGTCGCAAATTTTGGCGGTCTGTGATGTCATGTTGACGTCATAAGGCGACGTCATCGTGTGACGATTTTTTGCATCACTCGCGTTGATGCTGCCGACGAGGGACGCGGACGGTCGATTTTTGTATTTGAGGAGGAATGTAAGGTCCCACCTTAAAGGATTCAATATTTTTACAGCGCGGCAAAGAATAGCAATAACCAGCCAAAGGGGCCATCAGAATGGTGGCAAAGAGCTCTCTTGCTCCTATTTCTGCACACATTCGCCAATTTTTCCTACTGTATACCAAGATGTACTATCGGTGTCAAACGAAATACGAACAGCGATGCGCGTTGCCCAACCGTTAGGACCGGTGTAGTGCGTGCCGCCCTGACATCACCAATGACAGGCCCGCACACCCGATTAGGCAGCACTGCACCATCGAAAGCATGAATGAGGCTCACGAGCGGCAAACCGCGCGAGCGCACCTATCTCTAATCATAAGGGTACTGACTTTATCACGCGCACCAAAGCTGGCGCTTCATTCCGACCCGATAGTACGCGCAACGAGTTTTAACGTCCATCCAACTCTAGTTGTCCTCAATAACCCCCTGGTCGATGACGTTATCAATTTTATTTTGCCGGCGAACGTATTTTGTACACAGGTCCACATGACTACATTTGGGAGTGGAGTGTGAATTTTCCTTCAACACAAGTCTGTTTACACTACGCTAGCTTTTGCGAGTAAGCGGTGAAATTGATCGCGCTTTGCTTCCAAAGGAGCGTGGACCCTTAACTCGCTTGGCGGGATTTTCGCGCTTTCACGTGAGCTATTTCAACGCTTCCAGCGCAGTGAGTGACGCTACGAACTCGGCGGCGTGATCCTGACCGCGATGGTTGTGGGTACATACAAAGCGTGCGCACGGAGGGGGCAGGGGGGGGGCGCCCCCCTATTCACCTCGGAGGGAGGCGCAAAGTCAGCCCCAGCCATTAACATAATACGGAGGGGGGAGGGGCGCAATGTCAGCGCCATACGTTGACATAATTGGGAGGGGGAAGGACGCGGCGACGAACCTTCGCCCCCCCTGAAGGGGAACCCTGCCCACGCCTATGGGTACATAGAGGATATGTTAAATATTAATATTTCTTACCCTCTTGTAATGGTAGCAGCCATCTAAAGAACAATCATTACAAGAAAATACAGCGAGTAGACGAAGTACGCCGTGCGGCGCGAGCGAACTATAATGAAAATGCTCCCGTTTTAGCCAGAATCTAACAGACAGAAGCCAAATCTCAGCTTTTGCGCCACCGGAGCGCCGTTCGAAGCGCCGCCATCGGTGGCTACACCACAAAAAGAGGGATGTGATTTTACCATTCGTCGCTTTCGCTCGTAACACAGCCATTCAGCGGACAACCGGCTAATCGCTGTTTTATCTGGTTTCGAACGTTTCGGTACTTTCCTTCTGGACGTTTCATTATTTACCTCCAGCGTACGTCCACCTCCATTCTATTCCGAGGAATACGTTTCCCGACAAGCACAGTGTCGCCAGCGTATTCGCATCAATACAGAAGCCAGACAGCAAGACGGGAAGAACATTTATGACTAATCGCATGGCCCTGTATCCTTCCGAGAGCGTAACGAGGTGCCACCCTTGACGCATGTTCGCACACCTCGTTTGTGTGACAAGTTTCAGCCCCGTTTCTGCACTGTGAGATGGGCGACGATACATTCAATTTCGACGGTGATTTAATGATACACATCGAAACAAAACATGGAAAGAGGCTTCTCGTCGAGTCTCGGCATATTCCGAGCACTCAGACACACGAGTCGATCTTTACGAACGTTGTGCACTGCACATGCGCATGACGTTAGCGACGCGATGGATCGGAGTAGCGGAGATGAGAGAATAAACGACATCACTTCCACGAACGATACATTCAATCCCTGAGAAAGGACCCGAACGGGTCCTAAAAGGACGTGTACATCACAGAACTCACTGGCACCATTTCAACACCTAGACTTATTTCACCCAGCTGCACAGATCTGTGCCCGAGGTGTTTGACAGTTTTCAAGACACGCATTCCACGAGTTTGCTTCACCGAATCCCATATGGCTCCCCCATGATTCAGCAGTCCGAGTACCCCACCTCGTATGTCTGGCTTTCTTTCGTTGCGCCTTTTCAAAGCATAATTTAGAATATGTGCTCTGTGTTCCAAGTCCCTGAACTAGATTTCTGTAGGCTCAAAAACTCGTACTTTCTCTTTTCAGCGATGTCGAAGCAGATGAAGCTGAGACCTCCAAGTTGGACATCGGTCGTGACTCGTCAACACGCGAAGCCCAGGAGCCTTCGGGTACAGGAGTGCGCAACACTCAAGGTTATCACAAGCTCTTTTTCCTAAGTCAGTGCGTAGCCGCGTGCCTCTTCGTTCTTTTTACAGTTGACCAAACTCTTCGAAATTAGGCGACATGAGACTTTTCACAACTTAATTCAAAGCGTTACGGCTCATGGCGGTGCTTTTCAAAAACCTCAACTGCACCTGAAGAGCTTCGGCAGAAACAAACTCGGCCAGCGAACCCCGTGGTGGATGACTTAAATTAAGCAAAGTAATCTCGTATGCAAAGTGTCCCTGAACAGACAGCTAAAAAGTTCAGCGACACGGAACTACTCAAGTCTGAATTAGCCACGGCTTATCTGGGTATTCAGTCCGATGAAATAGAGCGAACCCATTGAATCGGTCAACGTAAAACCGATTTCACTCTGCCTGTGGCGGCTGTATTTCTGAATAATATTAAGAGACAAAGATGCACCCTGAACAGCGTTTTCAAGCTAAGACCTGGCTACCCCTCGCGTCTTAATCAAGGTAGAGTTTTCACGGGGTAGGGAGGCATTTCGAAAAAGACCACGTGACTTCACGAGTGAAAACTTACAGCAGTACGATAAACGCAATGCACAGTTTTAAAAACGTCCAACAAGAGACAATATTTCACAGTCGAACCATACAGTAGTGCAGCGGTTCTTTTATAGACACGAGACCATCTCGAATGGCGAATGACGTTTCATTGCAACTACAGACAAAAACCACTCTTTTATTGCGGGAAATCATTAGTCACTTCAGAAACTTGAATGACCCAGTCTCAACATGACTGTCGTTCGCTTCGTCCGGCAATAACTGTTTTTTTTTTTCTGAAAATTTATCTTACTTCGGAAAGGCAGGGTATAGCAACAAAAAGGCGGTGTTATCATTACAGTTAAAAAACAATTCCAAGAACGCCTACTCGACGCGGGTTCGGTTATTGAAATCTTGTGGGTCACATTTCACCTTTTAAGCGAGAATAACCGATACGCTTTTATTGCGTCGTCCCGCACCTTGGCCATATACCTTAAATGGACTGACAACCGATTTTTAGGGCACCTTTTTCTTTAGCGCAAAGGAAAGCTAACTGGTCAGAGTGTCTAGTCACGGAATGGTAACGTGGAAAACGCCGTGGAACATTTTTAATCAGAATTTTTCTATCTTCGGCGAATATGAAGTCTTATACATACTTGACAACACATGCTGCAAACAGTGAGCGTGAGAGCGGTTCGTGTTCGAGCTCGGCTGTTTACTGCGCATGCGTGCACTCCACGCGCGTGCGTCGCGGCTCGACATGAGCCACTGGCGGCCGCGAAAGAAGCGCCGCTTCTCACCGTGCAACTCCTTTTACATCGTAGGCAGCACAGAACAGAGCGGAGATAGATAATAATATACATACTCCAACTTTGAGGACCAATTATGGCGCGCACGACGGCATCAGACTACGTGACTGCGTAGAGAAAACTGACAGACTTCAAGGGCAGCTTCAGGGCTCTTCCGGTAGGCTGCGCGACATACCGGTTACTGTTACTTTTAAGCAAGATTTAAAAATATAAATCCTGCTCACAACGCGAAAAGAATGCTGGTGTCTGTCACTATGTTTCACGGTCTTTTCATTTCTACCAGGATCTACTCACACGTTCTGCCCAGTTGTCGGTCCCTTTAAGGTTCAAGCAGGTCTTGCGCGCACTTACTCCTTGATCCACTCACCCCTCTATCTTGCGATTTATCCCTGTAATATCCTACTTAGTGCGATCGTGTCCAATGGAAATCATTATTTCTTATCTAATCTAAAAGGCCATTCAGACACACACAAACATTGATGCTCTCGCTAATTTGTTGAAAAAGTCATTGCGCTCGTGTGCTGTATTTTTATAGCATTTTTTTCTCGCTTTCTTCTTTTCCCTCTTTTTTTCGTTTTTCGCGTTCTTACGATTAAGTTCTTTTACTTATTTGAATGCTTTACGAAATCTTAAGTGCAGTATCTGCTAACGTGTGCACAGGCTTGGGTACTTCGTCATCAATGGTTTCTACCTGTGTTGTCTGTCCGTACGGCTCTTTATGGTTTAAGAAGTTGGGTGTTTTGCAAAGTACCTATATCACTGTTGTATTGAATGTTTTTTGAACATGCAAGAGCTCCTTCATTGTCCACCAATTATCACTGTTTCACTGTAACACTCATACTGGTTCCCTACTTAGTGGTACTTGAACCAAAAGAAATTTCAATTCATGCCGCCATCTTTCATCATCCTGAATGCATATGAAGTTTGTTACACGTAGAGTACCCTTCTTTATTCTTTTGTTTTTCTCTTCCATTCCACGCAATGAAGATTCTCTGGTACCTGTGACAGGTCAAGTCCTCCACACGCCAAGCCACAGGTATTTGCTGCCATCTCAGAATTATTTTCGCCAACTTAAATTGAATTCTCTCGTATATTTAAAGCTTCCACTGCTAGCATTCTCCTACCCATCCCTCGGCCCTGGCTGGGGCATATTTTAAAAGAGTAAACTATGCACGACGCTCAGAAAAAGAACACCTCTGAAGACAAATAGCAGCATCAAGGCGCCGGCTGGCTGAGCGCTTAGGTGGTCGCCTATTAAAGGCGTGCGGTGCGCTTATAAACACGCAGCGCCAAACGCTATACCGAGCTGAAAACACTTGTGGCAATTTTTATTCAGAAATAGCCAAATGGCGAAACCGAAACAGGGCCACATTCGAGGGGAGCCTAAAATGCGCCTAAGTATATTTTACCTTTAAGACAGCTGTAATCACAATGGGGCAATTCCTCGTTGTAATGTCAACTCAGAAAGGCAGTTTCGAATAGAAATTACGCCACATCCTGCATCCATTTTAATCAAACTGAGCGAGATCCATTAAACCATGGCTGCGTTAACAGTCGTGACCAAAACAACCAACGTGGCCACAATCAATCGCTTTTCATTTGTGTCCTAGTTGCTTTTCTATGGTGCTTTCCTGCCATCATTAGTCTTTCTCGGGTGAGTTCGAGTTTACTCACGGACACGATGCTGTAGGGCAAAACTCCATATATAGAGAGTAAGAGACCGTCTTTCATACTTCTTTCTGCTTTTTAGTGGTCTTTTTTTTTCGAGTTTTGCGCTACAGTATGACGTCCTACTTTCGCTCCAAGACGGTATATTTGAAACAGAAGACAACTGAAAGGGAGATATTGGGAGCAGATCTATTCCTTGGAGAAGAAGCGATCCCAGGCGGCTCGGCATAAAACGAGCTCAGAAGAGCTGAAGCATTCCGGAAGGCCTTCAATAGGTTGCAGGAGGAGGAAAGCGCTGCCGGCTGTCTAGAATGGTGCGCCTTTTCGCTAGAAGAACCAATCGCTTTACAAGTATTGTCATTGGCATTAAAGCCATGCAACAAAAGGTGGTACCGACGGAAGCTAAAGTATGGCGGTAATTCTGACGCAAGATATTGCTATATTGTTCATGCTCTGTGATTTAGAACGTAGATAAATACATAGCTATCGCATCGAAAGTCGTAATGACATGAATTTGCAATAACATAGTATGAATCACTAAAATCGGTCGACTCTTGATAGGGCGTGGTGCGATCACTGTACAAAAAAGACTCACAGGGTATCTCATGCATTTGCCTAAGATGACTCGAAGGCGAAAGCCATCTTCTTTTTTTTCGGTCGATGTATTGTTCATTCCCCGCCCCCCTCCGAATCCTTTCTCGGCGTAATGTGGGTTTGCACTGCCTCCAGGATCGGAGGCACTGCAAGCTTTCTACACAGCACCTGATATTGCATTGCCCCTGTGATCGGAGGGCCGATCACGAAGGCAATGCAAAGTGAAGATGTCGTGTGATGGCGTCATCTTGTGACGTGACGTTATGACGTCGCAAATTTTGGCGGTCTGTGATGTCATGTTGACGTCATAAGGCGACGTCATCGTGTGACGATTTTTTGCATCACTCGCGTTGATGCTGCCGACGAGGGACGCGGACGGTCGATTTTTGTATTTGAGGAGGAATGTAAGGTCCCACCTTAAAGGATTCAATATTTTTACAGCGCGGCAAAGAATAGCAATAACCAGCCAAAGGGGCCATCAGAATGGTGGCAAAGAGCTCTCTTGCTCCTATTTCTGCACACATTCGCCAATTTTTCCTACTGTATACCAAGATGTACTATCGGTGTCAAACGAAATACGAACAGCGGTGCGCGTTGCCCAACCGTTAGGACCGGTGTAGTGCGTGCCGCCCTGACATCACCAATGACAGGCCCGCACACCCGATTAGGCAGCACTGCACCATCGAAAGCATGAATGAGGCTCACGAGCGGCAAACCGCGCGAGCGCACCTATCTCTAATCATAAGGGTACTGACTTTATCACGCGCACCAAAGCTGGCGCTTCATTCCGACCCGATAGTACGCGCAACGAGTTTTAACGTCCATCCAACTCTAGTTGTCCTCAATAACCCCCTGGTCGATGACGTTATCAATTTTATTTTGCCGGCGAACGTATTTTGTACACAGGTCCACATGACTACATTTGGGAGTGGAGTGTGAATTTTCCTTCAACACAAGTCTGTTTACACTACGCTAGCTTTTGCGAGTAAGCGGTGAAATTGATCGCGCTTTGCTTCCAAAGGAGCGTGGACCCTTAACTCGCTTGGCGGGATTTTCGCGCTTTCACGTGAGCTATTTCAACGCTTCCAGCGCAGTGAGTGACGCTACGAACTCGGCGGCGTGATCCTGACCGCGATGGTTGTGGGTACATACAAAGCGTGCGCACGGAGGGGGCAGGGGGGGGGGCGCCCCCCTATTCACCTCGGAGGGAGGCGCAAAGTCAGCCCCAGCCATTAACATAATACGGAGGGGGGAGGGGCGCAATGTCAGCGCCATACGTTGACATAATTGGGAGGGGGAAGGACGCGGCGACGAACCTTCGCCCCCCCTGAAGGGGAACCCTGCCCACGCCTATGGGTACATAGAGGATATGTTAAATATTAATATTTCTTACCCTCTTGTAATGGTAGCAGCCATCTAAAGAACAATCA
Source organism: Rhipicephalus sanguineus (assembly GCF_013339695.2). NCBI lineage: Eukaryota > Metazoa > Arthropoda > Arachnida > Ixodida > Ixodidae > Rhipicephalus > Rhipicephalus sanguineus. The sequence continues at coordinate 52,460,641 of NC_051186.1, forward strand.
TTACAAGAAAATACAGCGAGTAGACGAAGTACGCCGTGCGGCGCGAGCGAACTATAATGAAAATGCTCCCGTTTTAGCCAGAATCTAACAGACAGAAGCCAAATCTCAGCTTTTGCGCCACCGGAGCGCCGTTCGAAGCGCCGCCATCGGTGGCTACACCACAAAAAGAGGGATGTGATTTTACCATTCGTCGCTTTCGCTCGTAACACAGCCATTCAGCGGACAACCGGCTAATCGCTGTTTTATCTGTTTTCGAACGTTTCGGTACTTTCCTTCTGGACGTTTCATTATTTACCTCCAGCGTACGTCCACCTCCATTCTATTCCGAGGAATACGTTTCCCGACAAGCGCAGTGTCGCCAGCGTATTCGCATCAATACAGAAGCCAGACAGCAAGACGGGAAGAACATTTATGACTAATCGCATGGCCCTGTATCCTTCCGAGAGCGTAACGAGGTGCCACCCTTGACGCATGTTCGCACACCTCGTTTGTGTGACAAGTTTCAGCCCCGTTTCTGCACTGTGAGATGGGCGACGATACATTCAATTTCGACGGTGATTTAATGATACACATCGAAACAAAACATGGAAAGAGGCTTCTCGTCGAGTCTCGGCATATTCCGAGCACTCAGACACACGAGTCGATCTTTACGAACGTTGTGCACTGCACATGCGCATGACGTTAGCGACGCGATGGATCGGAGTAGCGGAGATGAGAGAATAAACGACATCACTTCCACGAACGATACATTCAATCCCTGAGAAAGGACCCGAACGGGTCCTAAAAGGACGTGTACATCACAGAACTCACTGGCACCATTTCAACACCTAGACTTATTTCACCCAGCTGCACAGATCTGTGCCCGAGGTGTTTGACAGTTTTCAAGACACGCATTCCACGAGTTTGCTTCACCGAATCCCATATGGCTCCCCCATGATTCAGCAGTCCGAGTACCCCACCTCGTATGTCTGGCTTTCTTTCGTTGCGCCTTTTCAAAGCATAATTTAGAATATGTGCTCTGTGTTCCAAGTCCCTGAACTAGATTTCTGTAGGCTCAAAAACTCGTACTTTCTCTTTTCAGCGATGTCGAAGCAGATGAAGCTGAGACCTCCAAGTTGGACATCGGTCGTGACTCGTCAACACGCGAAGCCCAGGAGCCTTCGGGTACAGGAGTGCGCAACACTCAAGGTTATCACAAGCTCTTTTTCCTAAGTCAGTGCGTAGCCGCGTGCCTCTTCGTTCTTTTTACAGTTGACCAAACTCTTCGAAATTAGGCGACATGAGACTTTTCACAACTTAATTCAAAGCGTTACGGCTCATGGCGGTGCTTTTCAAAAACCTCAACTGCACCTGAAGAGCTTCGGCAGAAACAAACTCGGCCAGCGAACCCCGTGGTGGATGACTTAAATTAAGCAAAGTAATCTCGTATGCAAAGTGTCCCTGAACAGACAGCTAAAAAGTTCAGCGACACGGAACTACTCAAGTCTGAATTAGCCACGGCTTATCTGGGTATTCAGTCCGATGAAATAGAGCGAACCCATTGAATCGGTCAACGTAAAACCGATTTCACTCTGCCTGTGGCGGCTGTATTTCTGAATAATATTAAGAGACAAAGATGCACCCTGAACAGCGTTTTCAAGCTAAGACCTGGCTACCCCTCGCGTCTTAATCAAGGTAGAGTTTTCACGGGGTAGGGAGGCATTTCGAAAAAGACCACGTGGCTTCACGAGTGAAAACTTACAGCAGTACGATAAACGCAATGCACAGTTTTAAAAACGTCCAACAAGAGACAATATTTCACAGTCGAACCATACAGTAGTGCAGGGGTTCTTTTATAGACACGAGACCATCTCGAATGGCGAATGACGTTTCATTGCAACTACAGACAAAAACCACTCTTTTATTGCGGGAAATCATTAGTAACTTTAGAAACTTGAATGACCCAATCTCAACATGACTGTCGTTCGCTTCGTCCGGCAATAACTGTTTTTTTTTTCTGAAAATTTATCTTACTTCGGAAAGGCAGGGTATAGCAACAAAAAGGCGGTGTTATCATTACAGTTAAAAAACAATTCCAAGAACGCCTACTCGACGCGGGTTCGGTTATTGAAATCTTGTGGGTCACACTTCACCTTTTAAGCGAGAATAACCGATACGCTTTTATTGCGTCGTCCCGCACCTTGGCCATATATACCTTAAATGGACTGACAACCGATTTTAGGGCACCTTTTTCTTTAGCGCAAAGGAAAGCTAACTGGTCAGAGTGTCTAGTCACGGAATGGTAACGTGGAAAACGCCGTGGAACATTTTAATCAGAATTTTTCTATCTTCGGCGAATATGAAGTCTTATACATACTTGACAACACATGCTGCAAACAGTGAGCGTGAGAGCGGTCCGTGTTCGAGCTCGGCTGTTTACTGCGCATGCGTGCACTCCACGCGCGTGCGTCGCGGCTCGACATGAGCCACTGGCGGCCGCGAAAGAAGCGCCGCTTCTCACCGTGCAACTCCTTTTACATCGTAGGCAGCACAGAACAGAGCGGAGATAGATAATAATATACATACTCCAACTTTGAGGACCAATTATGGCGCGCACGACGGCATCACACTACGTGACTGCGTAGAGAAAACTGACAGACTTCAAGGGCAGCTTCAGGGCTCTTCCGGTAGGCTGCGCGACATACCGGTTACTGTTACTTTTAAGCAAGATTTAAAAATATAAATCCTGCTCACAACGCGAAAAGAATGCTGGTGTCTGTCACTATGTTTCACGGTCTTTTCATTTCTACCAGGATCTACTCACACGTTCTGCCCAGTTGTCGGTCCCTTTAAGGTTCAAGCAGGTCTTGCGCGCACTTACTCCTTGATCCACTCACCCCTCTATCTTGCGATTTATCCCTGTAATATCCTACTTAGTGCGATCGTGTCCAATGGAAATCATTATTTCTTATCTAATCTAAAAGGCCATTCAGACACACACAAACATTGATGCTCTCGCTAATTTGTTGAAAAAGTCATTGCGCTCGTGTGCTGTATTTTTATAGCATTTTTTTCTCGCTTTCTTCTTTTCCCTCTTTTTTTCGTTTTTCGCGTTCTTACGATTAAGTTCTTTTACTTATTTGAATGCTTTACGAAATCTTAAGTGCAGTATCTGCTAACGTGTGCACAGGCTTGGGTACTTCGTCATCAATGGTTTCTACCTGTGTTGTCTGTCCGTACGGCTCTTTATGGTTTAAGAAGTTGGGTGTTTTGCAAAGTACCTATATCACTGTTGTATTGAATGTTTTTTGAACATGCAAGAGCTCCTTCATTGTCCACCAATTATCACTCTTTCACTGTAACACTCATACTGGTTCCCTACTTAGTGGTACTTGAACCAAAAGAAATTTCAATTCATGCCGCCATCTTTCATCATCCTGAATGCATATGAAGTTTGTTACACGTAGAGTACCCTTCTTTATTCTTTTGTTTTTCTCTTCCATTCCACGCAATGAAGATTCTCTGGTACCTGTGACAGGTCAAGTCCTCCACACGCCAAGCCACAGGTATTTGCTGCCATCTCAGAATTATTTTCGCCAACTTAAATTGAATTCTCTCGTATATTTAAAGCTTCCACTGCTAGCATTCTCCTGCCCATCCCTCGGCCCTGGCTGGGGCATATTTTAAAAGAGTAAACTATGCACGACGCTCAGAAAAAGAACACCTCTGAAGACAAATAGCAGCATCAAGGCGCCGGCTGGCTGAGCGCTTAGGTGGTCGCCTATTAAAGGCGTGCGGTGCGCTTATAAACACGCAGCGCCAAACGCTATACCGAGCTGAAAACACTTGTGGCAATTTTTATTCAGAAATAGCCAAATGGCGAAACCGAAACAGGGCCACATTCGAGGGGAGCCTAAAATGCGCCTAAGTATATTTTACCTTTAAGACAGCTGTAATCGCAATGGGGCAATTCCTCGTTGTAATGTCAACTCAGAAAGGCAGTTTCGAATAGAAATTACGCCACATCCTGCATCCATTTTAATCAAACTGAGCGAGATCCATTAAACCATGGCTGCGTTAACAGTCGTGACCAAAACAACCAACGTGGCCACAATCAATTGCTTTTCATTTGTGTCCTAGTTGCTTTTCTATGGTGCTTTCCTGCCATCATTAGTCTTTCTCGGGTGAGTTCGAGTTTACTCACGGACACGATGCTGTAGGGCAAAACTCATATATAGAGAGTAAGAGACCGTCTTTCATACTTCTTTCTGCTTTTTAGTGGTCTTTTTTTTTTCGAGTTTTGCGCTACAGTATGATGTCCTACTTTCGCTCCAAGACGGTATATTTGAAACAGAAGACAACTGAAAGGGAGATATTGGGAGCAGATGTATTCCTTGAAGAAGAAGCGATCCCCGGCGGCTCGGCATAAAACGAGCTCAGAAGAGCTGAAGCATTCCGGAAGGCCTTCAATAGGTTGCAGGAGGAGGAAAGCGCTGCCGGCTGTCTAGAATGGTGCGCCTTTTCGCTAGAAGAACCAATCGCTTTACAAGTATTGTCATTGGCATTAAAGCCATGCAACAAAAGGTGGTACCGACGGAAGCTAAAGTATGGCGGTAATTCTGACGCAAGATATTGCTATATTGTCCATGCTCTGTGATTTAGAACGTAGATAAATACATAGCTATCGCATCGAAAGTCGTAATGACATGAATTTGCAATAACATAGTATGAATCACTAAAATCGGTCGACTCTTTATAGGGCGTGGTGCGATCACTGTACAAAAAAGACTCACAGGGTATCTCATGCATTTGCCTAAGATGACTCGAAGGCGAAAGCCATCTTCTTTTTTTTCGGTCGATGTATTGTTCATTCCCCGCCCCCCTCCGAATCCTTTCTCGGCGTAATGTGGCTTTGCACTGCCTCCAGGATCGGAGGCAGTGCAAGCTTTCTACACAGCACCTGATATTGCATTGCCTCTGTGATCGGAGGGCCGATCACGAAGGCAATGCAAAGTGACGATGTCGTGTGATGGCGTCATCTTGTGACGTGACGTTATGACGTCGCAAATTTTGGCGGTCTGTGATGTCATGTTGACGTCATAAGGCGACGTCATCGTGTGACGATTTTTTGCATCACTCGCGTTGATGCTGCCGACGAGGGACGCGGACGGTCGATTTTTGTATTTGAGGAGGAATGTAAGGTCCCACCTTAAAGGATTCAATATTTTTACAGCGCGGCAAAGAATAGCAATAACCAGCCAAAGGGGCCATCAGAATGGTGGCAAAGAGCTCTCTTGCTCCTATTTCTGCACACATTCGCCAATTTTTCCTACTGTATACCAAGATGTACTATCGGTGTCAAACGAAATACGAACAGCGGTGCGCGTTGCCCAACCGTTAGGACCGGTGTAGTGCGTGCCGCCCTGACATCACCAATGACAGGCCCGCACACCCGATTAGGCAGCACTGCACCATCGAAAGCATGAATGAGGCTCACGAGCGGCAAACCGCGCGAGCGCACCTATCTCTAATCATAAGGGTACTGACTTTATCACGCGCACCAAAGCTGGCGCTTCATTCCGACCCGATAGTACGCGCAACGAGTTTTAACGTCCATCCAACTCTAGTTGTCCTCAATAACCCCCTGGTCGATGACGTTATCAATTTTATTTTGCCGGCGAACGTATTGTGTACACAGGTCCACATGACTACATTTGGGAGTGGAGTGTGAATTTTCCTTCAACACAAGTCTGTTTACACTACGCTAGCTTTTGCGAGTAAGCGGTGAAATTGATCGCGCTTTGCTTCCAAAGGAGCGTGGACCCTTAACTCGCTTGGCGGGGCTTTCGCGCTTTCACGCATAGGTCGGCAAACTCACTCATGAGTCGACTCACTCAGACTCACTCAGACTCAGATCGAGCCGTGAGTCTGAGTCTGAGTGAGTCTGAGCGAGCAATGTCTTCGTGAGTCTGAGTCCGAGTGAGTCCAGTTGAGAAAAATTTCAGTGACTCTGAGTCCGAGTGAGTCCGAATGAGGAAAATTTTGGTGAGTCTGAGTCCGAGTGAGCCCTGAGGGCAAAATGTATTTCATGAGTGAGTCTAAGTGAGCTCCAAATTGTTTTGCCGTCCTATGGTCCTAACTACTGATCTTCTTCATTACTATCAACCTTATGACGACTCACGCTTATACTCACGTGTACTAACACATACTTCAAAGCATTAGCGTTCATACGCAATCTCAATATTTATTGATCAAAGAGGAATGAGTTACGGACGGGGGCGAGGGTAGTTTGACATCCCTCTGGCAAAATCTTTCAGGGGAATGTTTTGATAAAGATATCTCATGTGAGCCATCTCTTTCGATAATCATGTCCTTACTTGATTGTAAACATTCATAAATCTTATTTGTAAGTATGAGATCAAAACGCGCGAAGTAGAACACCAGGTATATGAGATATTGATGTTAAAGAGCATTGACACTGTGGCCAAAAATAGTTAATGATACGCTAATGGACTCATGAGTCGACACACTCAGACTCACTCAGACTCAGATCGAGCCGTGAGCCTGAGTCTGAGTGAGTACGAGTGAGCAATGGTTTGGTGAGCTTGAGTCCGAGTGAGTCCGGTTGATAAAATTTTCAGTGAATCTGAGTCCGAGTGAGTCCGAATGAGGAACATTTTGGTGAGTCTGAGTCCGAGTGAGCCCTAAAAGCAAAATGTACTTCATGAGTGAGTCTGAGTGAGCTCCACATTTTTTGCCGACCTATGCTTTCACGTGAGCTATTTCAACGCTTCCAGCGCAGTGAGAGACGCTACGAACTCGGCGGCGTGATCCTGACCGCGATGGTTGTGGGTACATACAAAGCGTGCGCACGGAGGGGGCAGGGGGGGGGCGGCCGCCCCCCCTATTCACCTCAGAGGGAGGCGCAAAGTCAGCCCCAGCCATTGACATAATACGGAGGGGGGGGGCGCAATGTCAGCGCCATACGTTGACATAATTGGGAGGGGGAAGGACGCGGCGACGAACCTTCGCCCCCCCTGAAGGGGAACCCTGCCCACGCCTATGGGTACATAGAGGATATGTTAAATATTAATATTTCTTACCCTCTTGTAATGGTAGCAGCCATCTAAAGAACAATCATTACAAGAAAATACAGCGAGTAGACGAAGTACGCCGTGCGGCGCGAGCGAACTATAATGAAAATGCTCCCGTTTTAGCCAGAATCTAACAGACAGAAGCCAAATCTCAGCTTTTGCGCCACCGGAGCGCCGTTCGAAGCGCCGCCATCGGTGGCTACACCACAAAAAGAGGGATGTGATTTTACCATTCGTCGCTTTCGCTCGTAACACAGCCATTCAGCGGACAACCGGCTAATCGCTGTTTTATCTGGTTTCGAACGTTTCGGTACTTTCCTTCTGGACGTTTCATTATTTACCTCCAGCGTACGTCCACCTCCATTCTATTCCGAGGAATACGTTTCCCGACAAGCGCAGTGTCGCCAGCGTATTCGCATCAATACAGAAGCCAGACAGCAAGACGGGAAGAACATTTATGACTAATCGCATGGCCCTGTATCCTTCCGAGAGCGTAACGAGGTGCCACCCTTGACGCATGTTCGCACACCTCGTTTGTGTGACAAGTTTCAGCCCCGTTTCTGCACTGTGAGATGGGCGACGATACATTCAATTTCGACGGTGATTTAATGATACACATCGAAACAAAACATGGAAAGAGGCTTCTCGTCGAGTCTCGGCATATTCCGAGCACTCAGACACACGAGTCGATCTTTACGAACGTTGTGCACTGCACATGCGCATGACGTTAGCGACGCGATGGATCGGAGTAGCGGAGATGAGAGAATAAACGACATCACTTCCACGAACGATACATTCAATCCCTGAGAAAGGACCCGAACGGGTCCTAAAAGGACGTGTACATCACAGAACTCACTGGCACCATTTCAACACCTAGACTTATTTCACCCAGCTGCACAGATCTGTGCCCGAGGTGTTTGACAGTTTTCAAGACACGCATTCCACGAGTTTGCTTCACCGAATCCCATATGGCTCCCCCATGATTCAGCAGTCCGAGTACCCCACCTCGTATGTCTGGCTTTCTTTCGTTGCGCCTTTTCAAAGCATAATTTAGAATATGTGCTCTGTGTTCCAAGTCCCTGAACTAGATTTCTGTAGGCTCAAAAACTCGTACTTTCTCTTTTCAGCGATGTCGAAGCAGATGAAGCTGAGACCTCCAAGTTGGACATCGGTCGTGACTCGTCAACACGCGAAGCCCAGGAGCCTTCGGGTACAGGAGTGCGCAACACTCAAGGTTATCACAAGCTCTTTTTCCTAAGTCAGTGCGTAGCCGCGTGCCTCTTCGTTCTTTTTACAGTTGACCAAACTCTTCGAAATTAGGCGACATGAGACTTTTCACAACTTAATTCAAAGCGTTACGGCTCATGGCGGTGCTTTTCAAAAACCTCAACTGCACCTGAAGAGCTTCGGCAGAAACAAACTCGGCCAGCGAACCCCGTGGTGGATGACTTAAATTAAGCAAAGTAATCTCGTATGCAAAGTGTCCCTGAACAGACAGCTAAAAAGTTCAGCGACACGGAACTACTCAAGTCTGAATTAGCCACGGCTTATCTGGGTATTCAGTCCGATGAAATAGAGCGAACCCATTGAATCGGTCAACGTAAAACCGATTTCACTCTGCCTGTGGCGGCTGTATTTCTGAATAATATTAAGAGACAAAGATGCACCCTGAACAGCGTTTTCAAGCTAAGACCTGGCTACCCCTCGCGTCTTAATCAAGGTAGAGTTTTCACGGGGTAGGGAGGCATTTCGAAAAAGACCACGTGACTTCACGAGTGAAAACTTACAGCAGTACGATAAACGCAATGCACAGTTTTAAAAACGTCCAACAAGAGACAATATTTCACAGTCGAACCATACAGTAGTGCAGCGGTTCTTTTATAGACACGAGACCATCTCGAATGGCGAATGACGTTTCATTGCAACTACAGACAAAAACCACTCTTTTATTGCGGGAAATCATTAGTCACTTCAGAAACTTGAATGACCCAGTCTCAACATGACTGTCGTTCGCTTCGTCCGGCAATAACTGTTTTTTTTTTTTCTGAAAATTTATCTTACTTCGGAAAGGCAGGGTATAGCAACAAAAAGGCGGTGTTATCGTTACAGTTAAAAAACAATTCCAAGAACGCCTACTCGACGCGGGTTCGGTTATTGAAATCTTGTGGGTCACACTTCACCTTTTAAGCGAGAATAACCGATACGCTATTATTGCGTCGTCCCGCACCTTGGCCCTATACCTTAAATGGACTGACAACCGATTTTTAGGGCACCTTTTTCTTTAGCGCAAAGGAAAGCTAACTGGTCAGAGTGTCTAGTCACGGAATGGTAACGTGGAAAACGCCGTGGAACATTTTTAATCAGAATTTTTCTATCTTCGGCGAATATGAAGTCTTATACATACTTGACAACACATGCTGCAAACAGTGAGCGTGAGAGCGGTTCGTGTTCGAGCTCGGCTGTTTACTGCGCATGCGTGCACTCCACGCGCGTGCGTCGCGGCTCGACATGAGCCACTGGCGGCCGCGAAAGAAGCGCCGCTTCTCACCGTGCAACTCCTTTTACATCGTAGGCAGCACAGAACAGAGCGGAGATAGATAATAATATACATACTCCAACTTTGAGGACCAATTATGGCGCGCACGACGGCATCAGACTACGTGACTGCGTAGAGAAAACTGACAGACTTCAAGGGCAGCTTCAGGGCTCTTCCGGTAGGCTGCGCGACATACCGGTTACTGTTACTTTTAAGCAAGATTTAAAAATATAAATCCTGCTCACAACGCGAAAAGAATGCTGGTGTCTGTCACTATGTTTCACGGTCTTTTCATTTCTACCAGGATCTACTCACACGTTCTGCCCAGTTGTCGGTCCCTTTAAGGTTCAAGCAGGTCTTGCGCGCACTTACTCCTTGATCCACTCACCCCTCTATCTTGCGATTTATCCCTGTAATATCCTACTTAGTGCGATCGTGTCCAATGGAAATCATTATTTCTTATCTAATCTAAAAGGCCATTCAGACACACACAAACATTGATGCTCTCGCTAATTTGTTGAAAAAGTCATTGCGCTCGTGTGCTGTATTTTTATAGCATTTTTTTCTCGCTTTCTTCTTTTCCCTCTTTTTTTCGTTTTTCGCGTTCTTACGATTAAGTTCTTTTACTTATTTGAATGCTTTACGAAATCTTAAGTGCAGTATCTGCTAACGTGTGCACAGGCTTGGGTACTTCATCATCAATGGTTTCTACCTGTGTTGTCTGTCCGTACGGCTCTTTATGGTTTAAGAAGTTGGGTGTTTTGCAAAGTACCTATATCACTGTTGTATTGAATGTTTTTTGAACATGCAAGAGCTCCTTCATTGTCCACCAATTATCACTGTTTCACTGTAACACTCATACTGGTTCCCTACTTAGTGGTACTTGAACCAAAAGAAATTTCAATTCATGCCGCCATCTTTCATCATCCTGAATGCATATGAAGTTTGTTACACGTAGAGTACCCTTCTTTATTCTTTTGTTTTTCTCTTCCATTCCACGCAATGAAGATTCTCTGGTACCTGTGACAGGTCAAGTCCTCCACACGCCAAGCCACAGGTATTTGCTGCCATCTCAGAATTATTTTCGCCAACTTAAATTGAATTCTCTCGTATATTTAAAGCTTCCACTGCTAGCATTCTCCTACCCATCCCTCGGCCCTGGCTGGGGCATATTTTAAAAGAGTAAACTATGCACGACGCTCAGAAAAAGAACACCTCTGAAGACAAATAGCAGCATCAAGGCGCCGGCTGGCTGAGCGCTTAGGTGGTCGCCTATTAAAGGCGTGCGGTGCGCTTATAAACACGCAGCGCCAAACGCTATACCGAGCTGAAAACACTTGTGGCAATTTTTATTCAGAAATAGCCAAATGGCGAAACCGAAACAGGGCCACATTCGAGGGGAGCCTAAAATGCGCCTAAGTATATTTTACCTTTAAGACAGCTGTAATCGCAATGGGGCAATTCCTCGTTGTAATGTCAACTCAGAAAGGCAGTTTCGAATAGAAATTACGCCACATCCTGCATCCATTTTAATCAAACTGAGCGAGATCCATTAAACCATGGCTGCGTTAACAGTCGTGACCAAAACAACCAACGTGGCCACAATCAATCGCTTTCATTTGTGTCCTAGTTGCTTTTCTATGGTGCTTTCCTGCCATCATTAGTCTTTCTCGGGTGAGTTCGAGTTTACTCACGGACACGATGCTGTAGGGCAAAACTCATATATAGAGAGTAAGAGACCGTCTTTCATACTTCTTTCTGCTTTTTAGTGGTCTTTTTTTTTCGAGTTTTGCGCTACAGTATGACGTCCTACTTTCGCTCCAAGACGGTATATTTGAAACAGAAGACAACTGAAAGGGAGATATTGGGAGCAGATCTATTCCTTGGAGAAGAAGCGATCCCAGGCGGCTCGGCATAAAACGAGCTCAGAAGAGCTGAAGCATTCCGGAAGGCCTTCAATAGGTTGCAGGAGGAGGAAAGCGCTGCCGGCTGTCTAGAATGGTGCGCCTTTTCGCTAGAAGAACCAATCGCTTTACAAGTATTGTCATTGGCATTAAAGCCATGCAACAAAAGGTGGTACCGACGGAAGCTAAAGTATGGCGGTAATTCTGACGCAAGATATTGCTATATTGTTCATGCTCTGTGATTTAGAACGTAGATAAATACATAGCTATCGCATCGAAAGTCGTAATGACATGAATTTGCAATAACATAGTATGAATCACTAAAATCGGTCGACTCTTGATAGGGCGTGGTGCGATCACTGTACAAAAAAGACTCACAGGGTATCTCATGCATTTGCCTAAGATGACTCGAAGGCGAAAGCCATCTTCTTTTTTTTCGGTCGATGTATTGTTCATTCCCCGCCCCCCTCCGAATCCTTTCTCGGCGTAATGTGGGTTTGCACTGCCTCCAGGATCGGAGGCACTGCAAGCTTTCTACACAGCACCTGATATTGCATTGCCCCTGTGATCGGAGGGCCGATCACGAAGGCAATGCAAAGTGAAGATGTCGTGTGATGGCGTCATCTTGTGACGTGACGTTATGACGTCGCAAATTTTGGCGGTCTGTGATGTCATGTTGACGTCATAAGGCGACGTCATCGTGTGACGATTTTTTGCATCACTCGCGTTGATGCTGCCGACGAGGGACGCGGACGGTCGATTTTTGTATTTGAGGAGGAATGTAAGGTCCCACCTTAAAGGATTCAATATTTTTACAGCGCGGCAAAGAATAGCAATAACCAGCCAAAGGGGCCATCAGAATGGTGGCAAAGAGCTCTCTTGCTCCTATTTCTGCACACATTCGCCAATTTTTCCTACTGTATACCAAGATGTACTATCGGTGTCAAACGAAATACGAACAGCGGTGCGCGTTGCCCAACCGTTAGGACCGGTGTAGTGCGTGCCGCCCTGACATCACCAATGACAGGCCCGCACACCCGATTAGGCAGCACTGCACCATCGAAAGCATGAATGAGGCTCACGAGCGGCAAACCGCGCGAGCGCACCTATCTCTAATCATAAGGGTACTGACTTTATCACGCGCACCAAAGCTGGCGCTTCATTCCGACCCGATAGTACGCGCAACGAGTTTTAACGTCCATCCAACTCTAGTTGTCCTCAATAACCCCCTGGTCGATGACGTTATCAATTTTATTTTGCCGGCGAACGTATTTTGTACACAGGTCCACATGACTACATTTGGGAGTGGAGTGTGAATTTTCCTTCAACACAAGTCTGTTTACACTACGCTAGCTTTTGCGAGTAAGCGGTGAAATTGATCGCGCTTTGCTTCCAAAGGAGCGTGGACCCTTAACTCGCTTGGCGGGATTTTCGCGCTTTCACGTGAGCTATTTCAACGCTTCCAGCGCAGTGAGTGACGCTACGAACTCGGCGGCGTGATCCTGACCGCGATGGTTGTGGGTACATACAAAGCGTGCGCACGGAGGGGGCAGGGGGGGGGGGCGCCCCCCTATTCACCTCGGAGGGAGGCGCAAAGTCAGCCCCAGCCATTAACATAATACGGAGGGGGGAGGGGCGCAATGTCAGCGCCATACGTTGACATAATTGGGAGGGGGAAGGACGCGGCGACGAACCTTCGCCCCCCCTGAAGGGGAACCCTGCCCACGCCTATGGGTACATAGAGGATATGTTAAATATTAATATTTCTTACCCTCTTGTAATGGTAGCAGCCATCTAAAGAACAATCATTACAAGAAAATACAGCGAGTAGACGAAGTACGCCGTGCGGCGCGAGCGAACTATAATGAAAATGCTCCCGTTTTAGCCAGAATCTAACAGACAGAAGCCAAATCTCAGCTTTTGCGCCACCGGAGCGCCGTTCGAAGCGCCGCCATCGGTGGCTACACCACAAAAAGAGGGATGTGATTTTACCATTCGTCGCTTTCGCTCGTAACACAGCCATTCAGCGGACAACCGGCTAATCGCTGTTTTATCTGGTTTCGAACGTTTCGGTACTTTCCTTCTGGACGTTTCATTATTTACCTCCAGCGTACGTCCACCTCCATTCTATTCCGAGGAATACGTTTCCCGACAAGCGCAGTGTCGCCAGCGTATTCGCATCAATACAGAAGCCAGACAGCAAGACGGGAAGAACATTTATGACTAATCGCATGGCCCTGTATCCTTCCGAGAGCGTAACGAGGTGCCACCCTTGACGCATGTTCGCACACCTCGTTTGTGTGACAAGTTTCAGCCCCGTTTCTGCACTGTGAGATGGGCGACGATACATTCAATTTCGACGGTGATTTAATGATACACATCGAAACAAAACATGGAAAGAGGCTTCTCGTCGAGTCTCGGCATATTCCGAGCACTCAGACACACGAGTCGATCTTTACGAACGTTGTGCACTGCACATGCGCATGACGTTAGCGACGCGATGGATCGGAGTAGCGGAGATGAGAGAATAAACGACATCACTTCCACGAACGATACATTCAATCCCTGAGAAAGGACCCGAACGGGTCCTAAAAGGACGTGTACATCACAGAACTCACTGGCACCATTTCAACACCTAGACTTATTTCACCCAGCTGCACAGATCTGTGCCCGAGGTGTTTGACAGTTTTCAAGACACGCATTCCACGAGTTTGCTTCACCGAATCCCATATGGCTCCCCCATGATTCAGCAGTCCGAGTACCCCACCTCGTATGTCTGGCTTTCTTTCGTTGCGCCTTTTCAAAGCATAATTTAGAATATGTGCTCTGTGTTCCAAGTCCCTGAACTAGATTTCTGTAGGCTCAAAAACTCGTACTTTCTCTTTTCAGCGATGTCGAAGCAGATGAAGCTGAGACCTCCAAGTTGGACATCGGTCGTGACTCGTCAACACGCGAAGCCCAGGAGCCTTCGGGTACAGGAGTGCGCAACACTCAAGGTTATCACAAGCTCTTTTTCCTAAGTCAGTGCGTAGCCGCGTGCCTCTTCGTTCTTTTTACAGTTGACCAAACTCTTCGAAATTAGGCGACATGAGACTTTTCACAACTTAATTCAAAGCGTTACGGCTCATGGCGGTGCTTTTCAAAAACCTCAACTGCACCTGAAGAGCTTCGGCAGAAACAAACTCGGCCAGCGAACCCCGTGGTGGATGACTTAAATTAAGCAAAGTAATCTCGTATGCAAAGTGTCCCTGAACAGACAGCTAAAAAGTTCAGCGACACGGAACTACTCAAGTCTGAATTAGCCACGGCTTATCTGGGTATTCAGTCCGATGAAATAGAGCGAACCCATTGAATCGGTCAACGTAAAACCGATTTCACTCTGCCTGTGGCGGCTGTATTTCTGAATAATATTAAGAGACAAAGATGCACCCTGAACAGCGTTTTCAAGCTAAGACCTGGCTACCCCTCGCGTCTTAATCAAGGTAGAGTTTTCACGGGGTAGGGAGGCATTTCGAAAAAGACCACGTGACTTCACGAGTGAAAACTTACAGCAGTACGATAAACGCAATGCACAGTTTTAAAAACGTCCAACAAGAGACAATATTTCACAGTCGAACCATACAGTAGTGCAGGGGTTCTTTTATAGACACGAGACCATCTCGAATGGCGAATGACGTTTCATTGCAACTACAGACAAAAACCACTCTTTTATTGCGGGAAATCATTAGTCACTTTAGAAACTTGAATGACCCAATCTCAACATGACTGTCGTTCGCTTCGTCCGGCAATAACGGTTTTTTTTTTTCTGAAAATTTATCTTACTTCGGAAAGGCAGGGTATAGCAACAAAAAGGCGGTGTTATCATTACAGTTAAAAAACAATTCCAAGAACGCCTACTCGACGCGGGTTCGGTTATTGAAATCTTGTGGGTCACACTTCACCTTTTAAGCGAGAATAACCGATACGCTTTTATTGCGTCGTCCCGCACCTTGGCCATATATACCTTAAATGGACTGACAACCGATTTTTAGGGCACCTTTTTCTTTAGCGCAAAGGAAAGCTAACTGGTCAGAGTGTCTAGTCACGGAATGGTAACGTGGAAAACGCCGTGGAACATTTTTAATCAGAATTTTTCTATCTTCGGCGAATATGAAGTCTTATACATACTTGACAACACATGCTGCAAACAGTGAGCGTGAGAGCGGTCCGTGTTCGAGCTCGGCTGTTTACTGCGCATGCGTGCACTCCACGCGCGTGCGTCGCGGCTCGACATGAGCCACTGGCGGCCGCGAAAGAAGCGCCGCTTCTCACCGTGCAACTCCTTTTACATCGTAGGCAGCACAGAACAGAGCGGAGATAGATAATAATATACATACTCCAACTTTGAGGACCAATTATGGCGCGCACGACGGCATCACACTACGTGACTGCGTAGAGAAAACTGACAGACTTCAAGGGCAGCTTCAGGGCTCTTCCGGTAGGCTGCGCGACATACCGGTTTCTGTTACTTTTAGGCAAGATTTAAAAATATAAATCCTGCTCAGAACGCGAAAAGAATGCTGGTGTCTGTCACTATGTTTCACGGTCTTTTCATTTCTACCAGGATTTAATCACACGTTCTGCCCAGTTGTCGGTCCCTTTAAGGTTCAAGCAGGTCTTGCGCGCACTTACTCCTTGATCCACTCACCCCTCTATCTTGCGATTTATCCCTGTAATATCCTACTTAGTGCGATCGTGTCCAATGGAAATCATTATTTCTTATCTAATCTAAAAGGCCATTCAGACACACACAAACATTGATGCTCTCGCTAATTTGTTGAAAAAGTCATTGCGCTCGTGTGCTGTATTTTTATAGCATTTTTTTCTCGCTTTCTTCTTTTCCCTCTTTTTTTCGTTTTTCGCGTTCTTACGATTAAGTTCTTTTACTTATTTGAATGCTTTACGAAATCTTAAGTGCAGTATCTGCTAACGTGTGCACAGGCTTGGGTATTTCGTCATCAATGGTTTCTACCTGTGTTGTCTGTCCGTATGGCTCTTTATGGTTTAAGAAGTTGGGTGTTTTGCAAAGTACCTATATCACTGTTGTATTGAATGTTTTTTGAACATGCAAGAGCTCCTTCATTGTCCACCAATTATCACTCTTTCACTGTAACACTCATACTGGTTCCCTACTTAGTGGTACTTGAACCAAAAGAAATTTCAATTCATGCCGCCATCTTTCATCATCCTGAATGCATATGAAGTTTGTTACACGTAGAGTACCCTTCTTTATTCTTTTGTTTTTCTCTTCCATTCCACGCAATGAAGATTCTCTGGTACCTGTGACAGGTCAAGTCCTCCACACGCCAAGCCACAGGTATTTGCTGCCATCTCAGAATTATTTTCGCCAACTTAAATTGAATTCTCTCGTATATTTAAAGCTTCCACTGCTAGCATTCTCCTGCCCATCCCTCGGCCCTGGCTGGGGCATATTTTAAAAGAGTAAACTATGCACGACGCTCAGAAAAAGAACACCTCTGAAGACAAATAGCAGCATCAAGGCGCCGGCTGGCTGAGCGCTTAGGTGGTCGCCTATTAAAGGCGTGCGGTGCGCTTATAAACACGCAGCGCCAAACGCTATACCGAGCTGAAAACACTTGTGGCAATTTTTATTCAGAAATAGCCAAATGGCGAAACCGAAACAGGGCCACATTCGAGGGGAGCCTAAAATGCGCCTAAGTATATTTTACCTTTAAGACAGCTGTAATCGCAATGGGGCAATTCCTCGTTGTAATGTCAACTCAGAAAGGCAGTTTCGAATAGAAATTACGCCACATCCTGCATCCATTTTAATCAAACTGAGCGAGATCCATTAAACCATGGCTGCGTTAACAGTCGTGACCAAAACAACCAACGTGGCCACAATCAATTGCTTTTCATTTGTGTCCTAGTTGCTTTTCTATGGTGCTTTCCTGCCATCATTAGTCTTTCTCGGGTGAGTTCGAGTTTACTCACGGACACGATGCTGTAGGGCAAAACTCATATATAGAGAGTAAGAGACCGTCTTTCATACTTCTTTCTGCTTTTTAGTGGTCTTTTTTTTTCGAGTTTTGCGCTACAGTATGATGTCCTACTTTCGCTCCAAGACGGTATATTTGAAACAGAAGACAACTGAAAGGGAGATATTGGGAGCAGATGTATTCCTTGAAGAAGAAGCGATCCCCGGCGGCTCGGCATAAAACGAGCTCAGAAGAGCTGAAGCATTCCGGAAGGCCTTCAATAGGTTGCAGGAGGAGGAAAGCGCTGCCGGCTTTCTAGAATGGTGCGCCTTTTCGCTAGAAGAACCAATCGCTTTACAAGTATTGTCATTGGCATTAAAGCCATGCAACAAAAGGTGGTACCGACGGAAGCTAAAGTATGGCGGTAATTCTGACGCAAGATATTGCTATATTGTCCATGCTCTGTGATTTAGAACGTAGATAAATACATAGCTATCGCATCGAAAGTCGTAATGACATGAATTTGCAATAACATAGTATGAATCACTAAAATCGGTCGACTCTTTATAGGGCGTGGTGCGATCACTGTACAAAAAAGACTCACAGGGTATCTCATGCATTTGCCTAAGATGACTCGAAGGCGAAAGCCATCTTCTTTTTTTTCGGTCGATGTATTGTTCATTCCCCGCCCCCCTCCGAATCCTTTCTCGGCGTAATGTGGGTTTGCACTGCCTCCAGGATCGGAGGCAGTGCAAGCTTTCTACACAGCACCTGATATTGCATTGCCTCTGTGATCGGAGGGCCGATCACGAAGGCAATGCAAAGTGACGATGTCGTGTGATGGCGTCATCTTGTGACGTGACGTTATGACGTCACAAATTTTGGCGGTCTGTGATGTCATGTTGACGTCATAAGGTGACGTCATCGTGTGACGATTTCTTGCATCACTCGCGTTGACGCTGCCGACGAGGGACGCGGACGGTCGATTTTTGTATTTGAGGAGGAATGTAAGGCTCCCACCTTAAAGGATTCAATATTTTTACAGCGCGGCAAAGAATAGCAATAACCAGCCAAAGGGGCCATCAGAATGGTGGCAAAGAGCTCTCTTGCT
Source organism: Rhipicephalus sanguineus (assembly GCF_013339695.2). NCBI lineage: Eukaryota > Metazoa > Arthropoda > Arachnida > Ixodida > Ixodidae > Rhipicephalus > Rhipicephalus sanguineus. Next base: position 52,479,243 of record NC_051186.1, read on the forward strand.
CCTATTTCTGCACACATTCGCCAATTTTTCCTACTGTATACCAAGATGTACTATCGGTGTCAAACGAAATACGAACAGCGGTGCGCGTTGCCCAACCGTTAGGACCGGTGTAGTGCGTGCCGCCCTGACATCACCAATGACAGGCCCGCACACCCGATTAGGCAGCACTGCACCATCGAAAGCATGAATGAGGCTCACGAGCGGCAAACCGCGCGAGCGCACCTATCTCTAATCATAAGGGTACTGACTTTATCACGCGCACCAAAGCTGGCGCTTCATTCCGACCCGATAGTACGCGCAACGAGTTTTAACGTCCATCCAACTCTAGTTGTCCTCAATAACCCCCTGGTCGATGACGTTATCAATTTTATTTTGCCGGCGAACGTATTGTGTACACAGGTCCACATGACTACATTTGGGAGTGGAGTGTGAATTTTCCTTCAACACAAGTCTGTTTACACTACGCTAGCTTTTGCGAGTAAGCGGTGAAATTGATCGCGCTTTGCTTCCAAAGGAGCGTGGACCCTTAACTCGCTTGGCGGGGCTTTCGCGCTTTCACGCATAGGTCGGCAAACTCACTCATGAGTCGACTCACTCAGACTCACTCAGACTCAGATCGAGCCGTGAGTCTGAGTCTGAGTGAGTCTGAGCGAGCAATGTCTTCGTGAGTCTGAGTCCGAGTGAGTCCAGTTGAGAAAAATTTCAGTGACTCTGAGTCCGAGTGAGTCCGAATGAGGAAAATTTTGGTGAGTCTGAGTCCGAGTGAGCCCTGAGGGCAAAATGTATTTCATGAGTGAGTCTAAGTGAGCTCCAAATTGTTTTGCCGTCCTATGGTCCTAACTACTGATCTTCTTCATTACTATCAACCTTATGACGACTCACGCTTATACTCACGTGTACTAACACATACTTCAAAGCATTAGCGTTCATACGCAATCTCAATATTTATTGATCAAAGAGGAATGAGTTACGGACGGGGGCGAGGGTAGTTTGACCTCCCTCTGGCAAAATCTTTCAGGGGAATGTTTTGATAAAGATATCTCATGTGAGCCATCTCTTTCGATAATCATGTCCTTACTTGATTGTAAACATTCATAAATCTTATTTGTAAGTATGAGATCAAAACGCGCGAAGTAGAACACCAGGTATATGAGATATTGATGTTAAAGAGCATTGACACTGTGGCCAAAAATAGTTAATGATACGCTAATGGACTCATGAGTCGACACACTCAGACTCACTCAGACTCAGATCGAGCCGTGAGCCTGAGTCTGAGTGAGTACGAGTGAGCAATGGTTTGGTGAGCTTGAGTCCGAGTGAGTCCGGTTGATAAAATTTTCAGTGAATCTGAGTCCGAGTGAGTCCGAATGAGGAACATTTTGGTGAGTCTGAGTCCGAGTGAGCCCTAAAAGCAAAATGTACTTCATGAGTGAGTCTGAGTGAGCTCCACATTTTTTGCCGACCTATGCTTTCACGTGAGCTATTTCAACGCTTCCAGCGCAGTGAGAGACGCTACGAACTCGGCGGCGTGATCCTGACCGCGATGGTTGTGGGTACATACAAAGCGTGCGCACGGAGGGGGCAGGGGGGGGGGGGCGGCCGCCCCCCCTATTCACCTCAGAGGGAGGCGCAAAGTCAGCCCCAGCCATTGACATAATACGGAGGGGGGGGCGCGCAATGTCAGCGCCATACGTTGACATAATTGGGAGGGGGAAGGACGCGGCGACGAACCTTCGCCCCCCCCCCTGAAGGGGAACCCTGCCCACGCCTATGGGTACATAGAGGATATGTTAAATATTATCATTTCTTACCCTCTTGTAATGGTAGCAGCCATCTAAAGAACTATCATTACAAGAAAATACAGCGAGTATTCGAAGAACGCCGTGCGGCGCGAGCGAACTATAATGAAAATGCTCCCGTTTTAGCCAGAATCTAACAGACAGAAGCCAAATCTCAGCTTTTGCGCCACCGGAGCGCCGTTCGAAGCGCCGCCATCGGTGGCTACACCACAAAAAGAGGGATGTGATTTTACCATTCGTCGCTTTCGCTCGTAACACAGCCATTCAGCGGACAACCGGCTAATCGCTGTTTTATCTGGTTTCGAACGTTTCGGTACTTTCCTTCTGGACGTTTCATTATTTACCTCCAGCGTACGTCCACCTCCATTCTATTCCGAGGAATACGTTTCCCGACAAGCGCAGTGTCGCCAGCGTATTCGCATCAATACAGAAGCCAGACAGCAAGACGGGAAGAACATTTATGACTAATCGCATGGCCCTGTATCCTTCCGAGAGCGTAACGAGGTGCCACCCTTGACGCATGTTCGCACACCTCGTTTGTGTGACAAGTTTCAGCCCCGTTTCTGCACTGTGAGATGGGCGACGATACATTCAATTTCGACGGTGATTTAATGATACACATCGAAACAAAACATGGAAAGAGGCTTCTCGTCGAGTCTCGGCATATTCCGAGCACTCAGACACACGAGTCGATCTTTACGAACGTTGTGCACTGCACATGCGCATGACATTAGCGACGCGATGGATCGGAGTAGCCGAGATGAGAGAATAAACGACATCACTTCCACGAACGATACATTCAATCCCTGAGAAAGGACCCGAACGGGTCCTAAAAGGACGTGTACATCACAGAACTCACTGGCACCATTTCAACACCTAGACTTATTTCACCCAGCTGCACAGATCTGTGCCCGAGGTGTTTGACAGTTTTCAAGACACGCATTCCACGAGTTTGCTTCACCGAATCCCATATGGCTCCCCCATGATTCAGCAGTCCGAGTACCCCACCTCGTATGTCTGGCTTTCTTTCGTTGCGCCTTTTCAAAGCATAATTTAGAATATGTGCTCTGTGTTCTGTAGGCTCAAAAACTCGTACTTTCTCTTTTCAGCGATGTCGAAGCAGATGAAGCTGAGACCTCCAAGTTGGACATCGGTCGTGACTCGTCAACACGCGAAGCCCAGGAGCCTTCGGGTACAGGAGTGCGCAACACTCAAGGTTATCACAAGCTCTTTTTCCTAAGTCAGTGCGTAGCCGCGTGCCTCTTCGTTCTTTTTACAGTTGACCAAACTCTTCGAAATTAGGCGACATGAGACTTTTCACAACTTAATTCAAAGCGTTACGGCTCATGGCGGTGCTTTTCAAAAACCTCAACTGCACCTGAAGAGCTTCGGCAGAAACAAACTCGGCCAGCGAACCCCGTGGTGGATGACTTAAATTAAGCAACGTAATCTCGTATGCAAAGTGTCCCTGAACAGACAGCTAAAAATTCAGCGACACGGAACTACTCAAGTCTGAATTAGCCACGGCTTATCTGGGTATTCAGTCCGATGAAATAGAGCGAACCCATTGAATCGGTCAACGTAAAACCGATTTCACTCTGCTTGTGGCGGCTGTATTTCTGAATAATATTAAGAGACAAAGATGCACCCTGAACAGCGTTTTCAAGCTGAGACCTGGCTACCCCTCGCGTCTTAATCAAGGTAGAGTTTTCACGGGGTAGGGAGGCATTTCGAAAAAGACCACGTGACTTCACGAGTGAAAACTTACAGCAGTACGATAAACGCAATGCACAGTTTTAAAAACGTCCAACAAGAGACAATATTTCACAGTCGAACCATACAGTAGTGCAGGGGTTCTTTTATAGACACGAGACCATCTCGAATGGCGAATGACGTTTCATTGCAACTACAGACAAAAACCACTCTTTTATTGCGGGAAATCATTAGTCACTTCAGAAACTTGAATGACCCAGTCTCAACATGACTGTCGTTCGCTTCGTCCGGCAATAACTGTTTCTTTTTTTCTGAAAATTTATCTTACTTCGGAAAGGCAGGGTATAGCAACAAAAAGGCGGTGTTATCATTACAGTTAAAAAACAATTCCAAGAACGCCTACTCGACGCGGGTTCGGTTATTGAAATCTTGTGGGTCACACTTCACCTTTTAAGCGAGAATAACCGATACGCTTTTATTGCGTCGTCCCGCACCTTGGCCCTATACCTTAAATGGACTGACAACCGATTTTTAGGGCACCTTTTTCTTTAGCGCAAAGGAAAGCTAACTGGTCAGAGTGTCTAGTCACGGAATGGTAACGTGGAAAACGCCGTGAAACATTTTTAATCAGAATTTTTCTATCTTCGGCGAATATGAAGTCTTATACATACTTGACAACACATGCTGGAAACAGTGAGCGTGAGAGCGGTTCGTGTTCGAGCTCGGCTGTTTACTGCGCATGCGTGCACTCCACGCGCGTGCGTCGCGGCTCGACATGAGCCACTGGCGGCCGCGAAACAAGCGCCGCTTCTCACCGTGCAACTCCTTTTACATCGTAGGCAGCACAGAACAGAGCGGAGATAGATAATAATATACATACTCCAACTTTGAGGACCAATTATGGCGCGCACGACGGCATCAGACTACGTAACTGCGTAGAGAAAACTGACAGACTTCAAGGGCAGCTTCAGGGCTCTTCCGGTAGGCTGCGCGACATACCGGTTTTTGTTACTTTTAGGCAAGATTTAAAAATAAAAATCCTGCTCACAACGCGAAAAGAATGCTGGTGTCTGTCACTATGTTTCACGGTCTTTTCATTTCTACCAGGATCTAATCACAGGTTCTGCCCAGTTGTCGGTCCCTTTAAGGTTCAAGCGGGTCTTGCGCGCACTTACTCCTTGATCCACTCACCCCTCTATCTTGCGATTTATCCCTGTAATATCCTACTTAGTGCGATCGTGTCCAATGGAAATCATTATTTCTTATCTAATCTAAAAGGCCATTCAGACACACACAAACATTGATGCTCTCGCTAATTTGTTGAAAAAGTCATTGCGCTCGTGTGCTGTATTTTTATAGCATTTTTTCTCGCTTTCTTCTTTTCCGTCTTTTTTTCGTTTTTCGCGTTATTACGATTAGGTTCTTTTACTTATTTGAATGCTTTACGAAATCTTAAGTGCAGTATCTGCTAACGTGTGTACAGGCTTGGGTACTTCGTCATCAATGGTTTCTACCTGTGTTGTCTGTCCGTACGGCTCTTTATGGTTTAAGAAGTTGGGTGTTTTGCAAAGTACCTATATCACTGTTGTATTGAATGTTTTTTGAACATGCAAGAGCTCCTTCATTGTCCACCAATTATCACTGTTTCACTGTAACACTCATACTGGTTCCCTACTTAGTGGTACTTGAACCAAAAGAAATTTCAATTCATGCCGCCATCTTTCATCATCCTGAATGCATATGAAGTTTGTTACACGTAGAGTACCCTTCTTTATTCTTTTGTTTTTCTCTTCCATTCCACGCAATGAAGATTCTCTGGTACCTGTGACAGGTCAAGTCCTCGACACGCCAAGCCAGAGGTATTTGCTGCCATCTCAGAATTATTTTCGCCAACTTAAATTGAATTCTCTCGTATATTTAAAGCTTCCACTGCTAGCATTCTCCTACCCATCCCTCGGCCCTGGCTGGGGCATATTTTAAAAGAGTAAACTATGCACGACGCTCAGAAAAGGAACACCTCTGAAGACAAATAGCAGCATCAAGGCGCCGGCTGGCTGAGCGCTTAGGTGGTCGCCTATTAAAGGCGTGCGGTGCGCTTATAAACACGCAGCGCCAAACGCTATACCGAGCTGAAAACACTTGTGGCAATTTTTATTCAGAAATAGCCAAATGGCGAAACCGAAACAGCGCCACATTCGAGGGGAGCCTAAAATGCGCCTAAATATATTTTACCTTTAAGACAGCTGTAATCACAATGGGGCAATTCCTCGTTGTAATGTCAACTCAGAAAGGCAGTTTCGAATAGAAATTACGCCACATCCTGCATCCATTTTAATCAAACTGAGCGAGATCCATTAAACCATGGCTGCGTTAACAGTCGTGACCAAAACAACCAACGTGGCCACAATCAATCGCTTTTCATTTGTGTCCTAGTTGCTTTTCTATGGTGCTTTCCTGCCATCATTAGTCTTTCTCGGGTGAGTTCGAGTTTATTCACGGACACGATGCTGTAGGGCAAAACTCATATATAGAGAGTAAGAGACCGTCTTTCATACTTCTTTCTGCTTTTTAGTGGTCTTTTTTTTCGAGTTTTGCGCTACAGTATGACGTCCTACTTTCGCTCCAAGACGGTATATTTGAAACAGAAGACAACTGAAAGGGAGCAGATCTATTCCTTGAAGAAGAAGCGATCCCAGGCGACTCGGCATAAAACGAGCTCAGAAGAGCTGAAGCATTCCGGAAGGCCTTCAATAGGTTGCAGGAGGAGGAAAGCGCTGCCGGCTGTCTAGAATGGTGCGCCTTTTCGCTAGAAGAACCAATCGCTTTACAAGTATTGTCATTGGCATTAAAGCCATGCAACAAAAGGTGGTACCGACGGAAGCTAAAGTATGGCGGTAATTCTGACGCAAGATATTGCTATATGGTTCATGCTCTGTGATTTAGACTTCTTGTACTAAGTAATTCAAGCCTAAATAAAATGTTCCGATCTATAAGAACCGAATTCACCTTTTACTCCTGAATGCCGACGATGGTGGGCTATGTAGATTTTAACCGTCACATAGATTTGAGGTATTTTGGTGAAAATAGCCCACTGACAAAAATTGTTGGAGCAGGCCCGACCATATTGTCAGTATATGAAAAAAACTGCGTTTTGATCAATTTCAGTTAAAGTGGATTTGGCTCTTCTTAAAAGAAAGACGCCGCACTTACCTTAATACGTCAGCAATATGTCGCACTGACGCGTTCATCGGTGGCACCGTCTCGCCTTTGTCCTTTTCCTACGTTCATTGGTGAAGGCTTTTGCACAATTTCGCCGAAGGCGGAACCACTGATCACCCGGTGCCTGGACAGGTAGAAAAACTGAAGAATTTTTGCGGCACGTGGTGACTTCGACAAGCTTTGGGGCGCTCTCAACTGTTATGCGACACTATGTTACCGCAGTGTGGATTAACTGATAGGCATGGGACGAGCCAGTACGGTTTAAGCGATCATCGAATAGAATGGGTTTCATGAGGCTCAGTCGGGGCTATGTTCCAAGGGTTAGTACGTTACAGGTGGCTACGGATTAGCGAGGTTCTGCGTTGTCGTCGCGCTATAATATGAACATTTCCAGCGCTTCGCGGCACCACCGCTCGGTTGTGCAAGTTACACAGCTGTACCCCCCGTCAATCTCAATATCGCGCGTGACACAAGCAACCAAAAACCAACCAACCAGCCAATTAACAGCGACAACAAGAACAACAAAATATTCTAAAAGACAGGGTGTGCAAACGCGGACACAAAGTCAAGACACCACAATCGCCGACTAACAGCTGCAAGGGCGCACAACGGCGCAAACGAAAGAAGGCACGAAAACTTATCTGCTCATGCCCATGCCAGTGAGGGGCACACCGGGACCGTGCCGCCCCCCCCCCCCCGAAATTTTTTTGTGCTATGGCATACAGAGCCCATAATGACACTTGACCACATCTGCCTGCCCAGCCCCCACTTCAAATCAAGAAGGTGCCCCCCCCCCCCTGAAAAAAAATTCTGCCTACGCCCCTGGCCCATGCAATCGGCGAACCTATCTATCCGGCACATGTATTGATAGGCTGCATGAGCACTTGTGAAAATGTGTTAACGACTGTATTAACGAACAAGGGCAGGAAGCAGTTTTCACCGACAAATGTGGTGTGTCTACGGGGGCTTTTCCAGAAATTATTTCCATGTATTTAAAGTCGACGCTGGTAGGTTGGAAGGAAAGTGTTTATGTGCAGAAATCAGGGATATGTATTGGTTCTAAGGTTTCTCTGATTCTTAGTGCAATATTGATGCCTTAGCAAGGTTTACAAAGGTTTAGAAGGTGCCTTCGGTGATTTTATAATTAAGATTTGTTTTTGTTATGTGGACGATCAGTTGATTTTTTGTAGTGGTCAGAACTTTGAAACCATAGTAACCTCAGTGAGCGAAAATTTTGAATTAAATGGAGTAGGGCTGAACTTCACTAAACGATTGCCTCAACATAATGGAATACACATTCTTGACATTTCCTTAACATTTGAGAAGAACCACGTATGTTGGCAGTATGTTCCTGGATCTTCAAAACCGATGTTTAACTTCTCTTTGAAGCACTCTAAGGCTGTAAAAAAGGTTTAGCCATGTTATGCCTGAAGTCTTCGCTCACCATGCCGTGTGAGCACAAAATGAGTGCCAGCTTTCACGAACAGGTTACGCGTCTTTTAGATGTGGGTTATCCTCGCGTTGCAGTGGCCACTGTCGCTGAACGTTTAAAGGTACACTAAAGGCAAATATTAAGTCGACGTTGATTGTTGAAATAGCGGTCCAGAAACCTCGCAGTGCTACTTTTGTGCCAAGGAAGTGCTTATTTTGAAATAAAATCACGTTTTAGTGGTCCGCATCGCGTTATTGCACTTGAAATCACCCGCCTGAAAGCAGTCTTTCGCACGTCACTGTTGCCGTGCCCAACGTTGCCCGCCTTTACTGCGCGGCGGCGTGCACTGGCGGCGTGCACCATTCGGGCATCCGGCAACATCACATTCGTGCGGAGTTTTGTCGATCTTTGTGTCATAGCAAATTTCACGAGCGCGCAAGACACACGCGGCAGTACGCGATAGCGAAGTTACCACTGAGACGCGGCCGTTTGAGCGAAGCAGGGCGCCGGGCGAAGCGCCGTTCGGCGAAAACGAAACCGTTGAACGACGCGCGCCGTTCCCCGTTGCAACGCCAAAGAGGTCCTTTTTTCCATGAATAAAACGGAAACGAACAAGCAGCATTTTATTTCGTCTCTTGATGCACGGAAGGTTCTTTTTTTTTTATTGCAGCTAGTTTGATTACGAGTGATTTATTGTATTGTCTGACTCTCCCACGTCATCGGGATCATTTCCAAAATGTCCCGCTCGTTTCGCTCCTCGTGTGATACATTTAGCTTAATTTCTCGGTAAGTAGGGCACTGCTGTTGATAATATTGCCGTTTTAGACGTTGTCATACATTGAGCTTTCACTATGACATAAATTGTTATTTGCCTTTAGTGTCCTTTTAAAGGAACCCTAAACCAACTCCGACATTTTTTTCAAATGTTCAGAACGCCGTCACGATCAGCGAGGCCACACGTGCCAGCGCTACAGGCCGCGGGCGCATCACAAATTCCAAGAAACAATCTCCTGTCCTTTCTTGGGCCTTTCCGGCCTCCCCTGTAACGTTCGCGACGTCAAGATGTTGCGTCTGTGATCTAATCGACAATGGACGCTGCGATTGGTCCAACAGGAGCCTACGACTTCCGATTAGTCTGCAAGCAGCTGCCCGCGCTCCTTGTTACTCTTCGTCGTGTTGCCCGCGTGTGCGCGCTTGCAAATCGGCAACTGCGGTCCGTAACGCAAGTGCCAAATCGCCATAGCGTACCAACACATTCGTGCCCATTGGTCTGATAAGCTGTGCGAGATGTATCAACATCAGCGGGTGGCTGAAAAGCATGCAGTTGACGAAGACGCGGTAACTGGAAGCGGACAATATTTCGAAGAGCGCGTCGGCGATGACGTATGTCACTTGAGATTGGGAGAGGTACTCGTCGAGGAGGCTAGAGCGGCTTTGGGAGAGGACATTAACCGACGAACGGAGGGTAGCGATGGAAAAAGCGAAACAAGCAATCGCCACGTTTCGATCATCAAACGCGTGTAACTCCGCTATTAAGGCACCGTTCCGAAAAATTCTCACGACTACGTACGTGTTCGTTGTAGACTCGTGCACAACTACAACACTACACCTAAATTCCGACCTCTGGGTGGTTTAGGGGCCCTTTAAAGAAGTCCGTTATGTTGAGTACGAGGCTACGAGCACGGTTGCAGAAAGCAATAGAGGAAATAAAAGTGTCGTATGTATTCCGCATATTTATTGCGTATCTCACAGGTTTAAGAAAGTGGGAAGTAGACACGACAGTAGTCTTTCTTGAAATACTTGAACGCAGAAATTTTGGTGTGTCTGTCTGTCACACGATTCAGCCACCCGGCCAAAGTTTAAGCACTCGCTGAACGCATAGCCACCTTGAACTCGTAGCTGCGTTCATACTTGTGAACATTATCGATCAAAAACAAATAATACGCATATCTGAGGCGCAACATCAATACGTAAGTATTAGATGGTGTGTTCCTTTACTAGAGAATACATAGATACGTAATTCTAAGGACCCTAGTGTTTCTTAACCTGCGTAGAAAATGCGACGGTATGCACGAAAAAGCCCTCTGTCGAGAATATGGGGCTGCCACCTGGCAGTGGCCCTGGGAACAGCATCACGGGTGACCGCGGATGAGACCAGGACTAATGTAATGCGTGCATCGATGCAAATGTCGTCTTTCGACGACATTTGCAACGAAGCACGCATATGCGCGGCCAATTTTTTTTCTTTTGCGGTGGTTCATAAGCTAAGTAAGATTTGTGCCACTTAGTGTACAAAAAATGAGCGAGTAATTGACAAGGAGCGGACCAACATTTGTTTCGTAAAACACACCAACAAATTCACTGATTGCCGTACAGGTGTGGTGTATAATGTTCCTTTTAGCTGCCGCCGCTTGTATATATATACGTAGGACAGACGGGCCGCTGTGTTAACCAGAGATTATTGGAACATAAAAGATCGCTAACCGGAGGCTCACCTTCTAATCTGTCTTACATTGTCGAGAGAGTGAGTGCGCGCCAAAATTCGATGAATGCACAGTTTTGTACACGCAGAGGAATGAAAAACACGTGTCTAATAATTGAGGCTTGGCATATATCGATAATAGTGGTAGCGCATGCGTGAGGCAACCGTCTATTAACTTGCATAAAGAAGAAACTATGTGTCTGAATAGTTATTTCCCACGTAGACCACCATGCATGCCGGATTGATAGGATCGCCTATTGCATGGACATGCGGAAATAACTTTTCGTGCCTTCTTTCTTTTCCGCCGTTGTGCGCGCTTGCAGTTGTTAGTCGGCGTTCGTGGTGCCTTGACATCTTATCCATGTTTGCACGCCCTATCTTTTAGAATAAATATTTAATAACTAGCTTAGCTCTGTTATTGTAAAGAACAAAACCATACCCGTGACTGCATTACACTACGGAAATGTATTGTGCATGAAAACAATCAAATTTTGCAGTCGGGTTTTTTTAATTTCTTAACACCTTTAACATACAATTCGTTATAACGAACACTGATATAGCGAATCATTGGTTATAGCGAAATAAGTACGAAGTTTCATTGGTGACGCTTCATTTCAACGACATTTTACTGTTGATAACAAAACTTGAAACGCGATAGCCACCTTGATATTCGGCTCTAAGGAAGAAGTTCTTGGTTCTCGTGGAGCTCGGAACTCGAAAGGTAGCAATGAAAGCAATATATATACAAACATTGAAATATAATTCGAAGTCCTTTGTCATTTCATGTTGCCACCTTTTACTGTTGCCTTTTGTAGACTTTAACAGGCATTTAGACCGTCGTTTTTTCATATTTGCTTTTTTTCTATTTAGCGTTATTGGTAATCCAGATCGATAGCTACAATTAGCCGCCGTAAGGTACAGTGGTGGAACAGGGTACATGGATTTGGGAGCAGTCCTGGGAGCAGGCAAAATTGCCTTTTGTAGCAGGCTTGGAGCATCCAGAAATACGTCTTGGAGCAGGCTTGGAGCAGCCAAAAAGACATTTTCAAGCAATTTAGGGCAGTCAGAAATACTGTTCAGAGTAGATGTAGCACCTTTTCACAGCACTTGTGGAGCATCATTTGTCCAATGCTGCATTCAGCAAGCATTAAGCTAAATAGTGCCTTATTTAGCCATGTACACACATTCACGTTGTCCTTTTCGCTCTGTTTTATATACCGGGTGTTTAAAGTTAAGCTCTATGGATTTGTTAAAATTCAGCACTGGGAAGAACGTGAAAACCACCTTAGCAGATAAGTTATGTATCTAGGGGGACACAAAGTCAGAAAAAAAATTATCGCTATCGTACGCCTAATTATCTAAGATTGAATAATGAACTTCTTAATGAGTGTAGCAAGCGGGCATGTTTGTATTGAAAAGTTGGAGGCAGTCGCGTTTCTGCACAGTTCCACTCGGAAGAGTTCTTCTAACATGTCTGTGCCCCAAGATATCCCGCTGCCCCGCCTCGGTGGTCTAGTGGTTATGGCGCTCGACTGCTGACCCGAAGGTCGCGGGATCGAATCCCGGCCGCGGCGGCTGCATTTTCGATGGAGGCGAAAATGAGGCCCGTGTACTTAGATTTAGGTGCACGTTAAAGAACCCCAGGTGGTCAAAATTTCCGGAGCCCTCCACTACGGCGTCTCTCATAATCATAGCGTGGTTTTGGGACGTTAAACCCCAGAAAAAAAAAAGATATCCCGCTGCAAAGTTTAATTGCGGTTTGCCTGATTACGCGTGCAAGACGGTGAGCACTGGCGCAAAGCTCCTCCCCGATGTTCCGCGGCAGTGATCGCTTGCTATCGCCAGCCAATGACAAAACGGTAACCATTATCATGTTTGCCTATGCCTTCGACCCGTTGTCAGATTACACACCGCACGTGACTGCCGCGGCACATCAGGGAGGAGTTTTGCGCCAGTGCTCACTGTTTTGCATGCGTAATCATGCTAACCGCAATTAAACTTTGCAGCGGGATATCTCGGGGCACAGACAAGCTAGAAGAATTCTTCCAAGTGGAGCTGTGTAGAAACGCGACTGCCTCCTACGTTTCAATACAAACATGCACGCTTTCTGCCCTTATTTAAAAGTTAATTATTCAATCTTAGTTAATTGAGCGGCTGAGAGCGATAATTAATGTCTCACTTTGTGCCCCCCTGGATAATTACACACTACTGACATAGACGACGTAATGTGTGCCCGTAGAAAGGCATAAATAGTTAAACTATTCTCCACATAAGCAAAAATAAAACCAAAGATGACAAGCAAAAGTACATAATATCCTGACTACATATGCGAATCGAAAGAACAAGCGCAGGCGAAATGTGTATAGTTCAATCACGTAGCCAGGGGCGTAGCCACGGGGGTGTCGTTTGTCACCTCGACTAAACTAAAACCTTTCACGCAAATGTCTTTTGCGATGATCCGCAAAAACAATTCAGCTACTTTTGGCCATTAGCAGTAGTTGTGGCACAGCGGCCGGCAAACAAAAGAAAAGCTTGAAAATGCCGAGGGTAGCGATGCGGACTTCTTGGTCTGTCATGGTTCTTGGATCTGGGCGCGAAAAGACAAGGACGAAGGGAAGAAGACACACACACTGGCGCTACTGACAACAAAAAACGTTTATTTTCAATCACCAAGCCTACTTATATACCCATCTTTGCACACGACATTCACGTGACCACTAGCATATAACATGAAAAAGCAGCAGTACAATCAACAACATGACAGGTCTGACAACCTCCTATGACGAAATTGACCGCCTCTGCATCACCGGCAACCTGACAGACCTCAACACATGCGTAGGTAGTCTAATTCCTTTTTGCTCAAGGATAATGACGTTTTGCTCAAGGACAATGACGACGATGGCGATAGACGACGGTTATCTGCATAGTACTATGCAGATATACACGCGTCGACTCCCGCAGCTCTGAGCTCGGTCATGCCATTTGCTTTCTGCAGCAGAAGCGCTGCTTTAAGGAGCTCCGCAGCATCTCGCATTTCGACTGTTGTATGGGTCATCTCGCTACTATCAATAGCAAAACCATAATATGATCACCCCTTACACACGGAAGAAAAAAGTTAGACGGGGTCCTCGAAACGAAAAAGTATAAATAGGAGCGAGTTCTATAGCATAGCTTTTTGTAGCCACAGCACTAAAACAAGCTTTTCAGCAATCGGCGTTCCCTCCCTATTCACCTAAGAGGGGCGGCGCAAGGTCAGCCCCACACATTGACATAATAGGAAGGGGGGGAGGGCGCTGCGACACGGGGGAGGGGGAACACCATGAGTCTGCGTTGTAAATCATGCCCAACACGACATTCATACCACGATTTTTATGTTAATACCTGTCATTAATATTCCCCATACAGTCACGTCACGCAATACCAGTTTTGGTGCATGTCAAGCTAGCGAACCAGCTGCGAGCGTACCATGAGCGTGACATGTAAATAATGCCCTACATGACATGCATATCATGATTGTCATGTTACCACCTGTCATTTATATTCGCCATGCAGTCACGTCACACAATGCCAAATCTGGTACATGTCAAGCTTGCCGAAGACTGCGAGCTCCACGAGACCATGTCATGTAAATCATGCTGTACAGGACACGCATGGCTTCAGAACGGCGCAACAAGATCTTTCGTATTTTCGTCTTCCTTGTTGCGCCGTTCTGAAGCCATGCATCTGTACCAACTCGCCCAATTGTCAGCGTACAGGACACACAATTCATGATTTTCATGTTATGACCTGTCATTTACGTTTGTCATTCAGCCACGTTATGCCCTACCAATTTTGATATACATCCCATTAACGAAACGGCCAGGAGAGCGCAGATAGATAGATAGATAGATAGATAGATAGATAGATAGATAGATAGATAGATAGATAGATAGATAGATAGATAGATAGATAGATAGATAGATAGATAGATAGATAGATAGATAGATAGATAGATAGATAGATAGATAGATAGATAGATAGATAGATAGATAGATAGATAGATAGATAGATAGATAGATAGATAGATAGATAGATAGATAGATAGATAGATAGATAGATAGATAGATAGATAGATAGATAGATAGATAGATAGATAGATAGATAGATAGATAGATAGATAGATAGATAGATAGATAGATAGATAGATAGATAGATAGATAGATAGATAGATAGATAGATAGATAGATAGATAGATAGATAGATAGATAGATAGATAGATAGATAGATAGATAGATACGCACGCTCAAAGTCGCAGAAGTTCGCTAAGAAATTCTTCGCAAAACTGCAATTCCGCCTAGTTGGAACAAATTCATCCTTTACTTATCGCGCAAAACACACAGGGACTTGAAGAGACTTACGAGGCGCGCTCCCCGTATGTTTGGCTGTCGGCACTCTAGGAAAACACCACGCGGACGCCCTCCTGCGCATGTACGTGAATACTGTCAAAGCGAGGGAAGCCTTTACAGTGACAATAATAATCCTGGATAAAAAGAAAGGACAGAATTGCTTACAGGCGCTACCTCTTTACAGAATAATTACTGCGAGCGGACATCACGCGCGGTCGCCGCGATGGGGTATCCCCAAACAATGTTCTTGCGTGAAAGGCAGGCAATTCCTGAAGGCGAACTATGCAACACTTACTCTTACGTTGGTCTGTCTGTATAAATACATAGGGCTTACCAGAATGAAGCGATCATGAGGCCGCAGGACATATGGGCGTCTTTAACTGTACACACAAATAAGCGTTGTTGCGTGGACGTTATCAAGGCTTTTCGAAAATTATTTCTTAAAAACTTGAAGGATATTGGCACCTACGGCGACTTGGGCACGCCGTCAGGAAGATTAATTTTTTCCTTGTATGTTCTTGGACGTTTCGTTATCATTATTATTCTAGTGGCGTCACACTGTATACGTTCATCTCAACGAGAAATTTGCCCCTGCTTTTCTATTTTTTTAAGCTCGCACATTAATTGGTTGGGGCTTAGACAAACATAAGTATATGCCGTGCCTTCTTTGTTAACATGACTCCTACCACTCCCTTTCTATAGCTACCGCATAACAACGTTCGCTGGACTAGTCCTCCAAACAACAGCGGTACACAAGAACCCTCATGAGCTAGGAATTGCAGTGCAAAAGAGAGAAGTTATTGCAGCAAGTAGCTGAAAAGCAGAGTATAAACAGGGTGTAGATACCGCGATGTATAGTTCGGATGTGCTACATTTTTGGTAAGTTCTGCAGCAATTTTCGTGGCAAAATCGCGTCTATAACGCAAAAGCCATAGCACCTTTCTGGCTAGAATACATACGGCTCCGTAAAAAACAAAATTGGGGTGGGCCAACTTGAATTTGGGAGAAAACCTAAATTTAGGGTCCACGTGAATATGTGCAACATATGGACCAGCTTACAGGCAGGGCTTAAAGTCTCCCTTTATTGGAGGAGGGGGGGCCCTCATTACGCGGCAATATATATATATATATATATATATATATATATATATATATATATATATATATATATATATATATATATATATATATATATATATACATATAACCTCGAAGACAAAGATCGCCTGGCAGCGATCTTTTCTTCGCATCAAAACCGATGCTGCTGTGGCCTCCGCGGCTCTGCTACGCGCAGATCATGGGTTGTCGGAACGCGGTGCGGGCTGGCATACCGAAGAATAAACGCAGGATTTCTAGATGTATCGGTCAAGATCTACTATTGCTGTCGTACTATCTAATTTTGGGCAAAAATATGATCGTATTAAACGCATGACAATGCATTATTTCCAAGAATTGTTGGCCGGGAATAAAAACAAAATCGTATTAGGCTGAAAAACGTATTATGCAGAAAAGTATCAACGGGATTTCACTGTACATATATATATATATATATATATATATATATATATATATATATATATATATATATATATATATATATATATATATATATATATATATATATATGCATGCTATAGATTAAGCGTTAAGAGAGGTGTTTGCGATGATCACAGTGCAGTGAAGGCAACTGTCTCTAGAACTGAACAAATACATATGAATGCGATAGAATTACATATATTATTCCGAATGTATTTCGGGCATTTATTCAACGTGTCAATCCAATCAACCATTAAGTGAAATTATTTTCAGAAATAAATAGGGATGTAAAGGCTTAAAGATATGTGAGCTCGAAATAAGTAACATTATTTGAGTCACTGGATTCAGAAGCTTAAGCACGACAATGCTATATTTTATTTTCGCTACCACTTGCCCAATAAAGCAGGCAAAATGCATACGTCTTTGAAATTACAGACTAGTGATGCACAATTAAAGAATGAAAGTTGAGTGGCAAACTAAACAGACCAAGGTGAACCATTACTGATTCACGAGAAGGTAGCTTCACACTTAGCTGCCTCGTGAAACAGTATGCTGTGCCAAGACGCTCTGTCCCACAGGGTGGTGACCAGTGCTTTCAGGAGGCGTTGCCCGTGGTGTTCAGTGTCTCAGTCAATCGCATGCAGCAGTACGACGATACCTGTTTCCTTGTTTTGTTGACACCCCGTCAACGAAGCATTCGCGATTAAATAATTATTCGGAAAATTGCAGAGTATAATTTCCCCCCCAAAGCAGTATTGCCCAAAAATTCAACACCGGCACTCGTCAAATGGGTGCCGCAGTGCCACCGTCGGACTGTCGAGAGGGGGGGGGGGGAGGGACTTCTTTATAAAATGAAAGGGGGGCCACTCCCCCCCCCCCTGACTTTAAGCTTGCTTGCAGGAGAGCGGCGCCATTAGCTGATCAGCGTACACGGGCGATCGTCTCAGTGAGCGCATGCTGCTACTCACCGAACATCGCAGCCGCACACCAAAGCAAAAATCTTACTCTCAAATGTACTTGCTGCCCGCGCGTGCTGTAGCCAATAGCTTTTAACTAATATCAAGTTTCTAAATCCAAGCTTCTCGCAGCTTCATACCCAGACGACACGTGTGTAGGCTGACGCCGGGCTCCGTTGCGTACGTTCTGCACTGCGGCGCCAAACACTGGCTTACCATATAAAACGCCTTCAAAGAGAGTGACTGCACATTTCAGTACTTTTAGGTCTTGTCAAGCGCACAGCCGAAGCGGGAGAACTTCCGTATTTATTCAGAATTACAGCGCGGGTGGCATTCTAAAATTTCCTTTTCAACGCGTGTTTACAAAAATATTTGGTAACATTAAGTTGACGGTCTAAAGACAATTGTTACTGGAACCTACCAACAATCAAAAGAGTGTCTACCAACTGTCTTTAGGCGTCTGTACCAACAATCAATCAACGCTCTGGCTGCAATTGGCCGCCAACTTTGAACAGACTCATGTTCATAGGTTGTCTGGTGACCTCGTAGTAACGCCCTATCAACAATGTTCAACAGACACCCTATCACTGTGAGCAAAAAAAAGCCGAGATGAGAGTAAATGGACTCGTCCTCTAGCGCACGCCCCTATGGGGGTTTTATATACTCCGTCCAGGGGAGTAAAAAAATTACCCCTTTTAAGGACGGAGGTTTTGGATGGACTGAGGGGAGTATTTCTTTGCATCCATAGGGGAGCTTTTCGCTTTCGCACCATGCGCCAGAGAATCTTTAATTAAATTAGCATCGAAACACGCAAACTCGATCACACGTACACAAACATGCACACAACATTCGCAAAGTAATACAATACTCACATTGACAACCGCTCGCCACCCGCTCTTCACAACCAAACTTTGGTCACCGAGTATATATAGGCACCACATCTTGACCTCCAATGTAGCTCAGATGGGCACTTCTTTTCCGTGTAATTAAGCAACAAACATTCATGGCGTACGTGTAAATTTGCGGTGGGCTTATAGATACCACTGAGGCACACCTATCTTTTACTAAAAATCCGCCTAACATTCAACGACTTTCTTTAATTAGCGAATTTTGCGGGAGCCTTTCTCATATAAAGCCGCTGCATGCGTACAGGCAGGTCCTCGTCGGCACGTGCACAATAGACCGATCTCACCGCGAGTTGCACTACGCCACCGCTGCCGCAGTGCATGCCGGTACTTAGAGTAATCGGTACGTTCAGCTGCATGTAGCTGGTGCATTGGCGAGCTGCATTATTGAGCCTTAGGGGCCGTATTTGGATGAATCGCGATGGTTGGGTTCACGTGCTGCAAGCTGAGATGTTACAACAGCAACCTGAAGCAAAAGAACTCGGATTGTACGTGTTTTCAAAGGATGTCAAGCTCCGACAGGAATGTGTGCGACAGTCAACGAAGTCGGACGGAACGGCAACTACCGCGCACTTTCAACGTATTGTTCACCGTGTTTGTGAATTCCGTGTGTATAATGCATGGTAACTTAGCAACAATCTATTGCGTCATAAGAAGCTTTCTGCGCAATTGATGTGCCGATCAGCGACAGCAAAACTTCGTACAACGTGTGCTCGATCCCGTCGTCGGGGCGATCGCCGCCAGCGGCGACAGGTTGGATACAACGTGTTTTCCGGGCAAATCAGAGATCGCTTAAATATATAGCGACACCTAAACCGACCTCTCATCAAAATTGATCACGACTGTGAGGTGTCTAGCGTGAACGATACCTGTGATACAAGCCAAACTTATGTTTACAACTCGCGCCATGGAATGTACGGCGAAAATTCGACCGTGCCAGCATCGCAGCCAACTTCGCCGCCGGGATTTCCCTATTCTTTTCAAAATGTGATATTATCGCGAACGCAGCGTAAAGCAGCAACAGCGGTAACAAAGCTTAGCTTCTTATATAAGCGTAGGCGGCTCTTAACGTACGTATGCATACCTATACACTGCAGCTTTGAAGCAGTAAGGCCTAGCGACGATATCGGCGCCGAACAATCAGCTGAGGCTGCCGCCGCCAGCCTGAGCGGGCTACTGCTCATCCGCCACATTATGTGTGGCACCAAAACCTCTTACTGACTCGTCCATCTCTTGTGTAGCGGAAATATTTTGCAGTTCACAAGATTTCCGTGACGTTAAACTTTTGCAAACGGCATGCGGCCAGTCGTCGCCCCGCGGGCGCGCTTCTAACCTGCTTCACGGCGACCGTCTCATATTCATTCACGTTTAACGCATCATGGTGCTCGAAGTCCTGCACTGACAAAACAGTGTACGTACATTGAAAGTACTGCTTGAACAAAAATGAAGCGCAAAAAGCTTTCTTTTTTTTTTTCGTCCCATCGGTTTGTTTTTTTCCCGTCTTCGTAGTCGCGGAGAGCTCTACGTTTGGGCAAGTTATTTTCCGCAGACTATAACTTGTATCGCTCGCGTGCTGACGTTCACTAAAGATTTTTGCTCTCATGACGACAGGAACATGATTTCTCGCCTTTATTATTTTTAACTAATACTTATTCAGCGAAGCGACGCGCGCCCACCAACACGACGAGACCGACCTGGTCAGATGTAAACGTTGTCTACTGTTCTTTTTTTTTCTCTTAAAGCTAGGATATGCAGTGTAACCTGAAGTAAAATAACATACATGAGAGGTCCGGACACAGTTTAACACAGCGTTCAATTGTCTTCTGTGCCGAGGATTCATGCCAAACGACAATATACCTGAAGCACGCAGCAAGCAGCCGCATCAGTAGCGCTCAGAGTACTCCAACTAAGATGGCGGCAGTGCCGCTGTCGGAAACTCGCGCATGCGCAGATCATCTGGTGAGATCGGTCTATTATATGTGAAGAGATACGCGTTTTGGGGATGGGAAAGTGCGGAGAAGTTTAATGTTCGATGACTTTGCATCCCTAGCTAAAGCTAAATCATCTTTTGAAGGTACATTTAAAATAGTACTTATAAATGAGGCCTTCAGGGGGTGTATTTAGAGTAGTCTTTATACAAAAGTAAGAAGGAGGCCTTCAGACGGTCTACATAAAATAGTCTTTATACAAAAGTAAGAAGGAGGTCTTTAGACGGTCTACATAAAATAGTCTTTATACAAAAGTAAGAAGCAGGTCTTTAGACGGTCTACATAAAATAGTCTTTATACAAAAGTAAGAAGGAGGTCTTTAGACGGTCTATTGACAAATGTTACTAGATCGCAAATGTTACTAGACGGTCACCAATGTCAATAGATGGTTACTAGGTGGTCTACTCAATGTTACTAGCCATTTTTGTAAGGGTGCTCTCGGAGCAGACGACGCTGCCGCTTATCCTGCCAAGCACGTCACGCCGACGGTGACGCCAGCTCTTTCAGTGGTGAGGCTCGCGCCCAATATGTTCCCGTAAATATCTCGGTAGCTCTCACGAGGTTAAGTATACACCGCATTGTTTGGCTTTCATACAACTGAACATAGCCATGCTTTATGTCATTCAATATCGCATGTCCGACACGCATGCATTTAGATCTCCTTACATCTCATGCTAACGAAACCACCACGGCGGCTTCACGAGGTTTACAACACATCGCATGCGCTATTAGCATCATGATGCGAATGACATGCATGTAATAAACAATTGCGTCGCCGCACGCCGTTCATTAGCATGTGCGACAGTACATCTCCCGTACTGTTTTTTGAAATAGGGTGTCCTGGCTTTTCGCGTTTACTCGCATACAACGCGAACGACGCCGTCTTTGCTCGCACATTGCTAACTCTGTCCATTGATCGCCTGTGCTAATTAATATCGGCAAAATGATCGCTAAATTTTAGTAATGGTGCCTTCAGGGGTGGAACAGCTGCACCATTGCGCCGTTGTGCGCCAAACTCGTTTATCAGGGCGGCGCTGCGCCGCGCCGCAGCACCCGAATTAAAGCCGTGTTCAGACTACGTGCGCAACGCTCGGATCGTCGGTAAGGATCGTGAGCATAGACTCAATCAACGTAATGAGCTTGTTCAGACGTGGTTGTATACAGCGTAAAGTACGTAACGTTCGGGGCGTAAATGTTGGCGGGCCCGCGACTTTTACGACAACTACTGATGCGACCGTTACGTACGACCAATGGGCAAAGCAGTTTCGGTTTCTGTTCACGGGGCTTCTGTCCTCCCCAGATTCCGCGTCTTCATGCGCGTCTTACAAGTCATGCAGTAGCGTGTCTGTGCAGTTGTTTTGCCGGTGTTTATTGCGTTGCGTGCCCGTGGCCTGTAACCATGACCCGCAGCACAGCCGGCCCAGCCATGGCCAAACACGCGAACCTTGCTAGGCTGCAATAATTGTAGCGAGGACGCAACGCATTTTCAGAACGGTGACTGGCTCGTTGTAAAAAACGTACCTTACCAAAAAGCTCAATGTGAATACTAGGTCGTTAGCAAAGCAAACGGGCGATGCGGCTGTTACGCGATACGACATTCGTGACAGATACGACTGTAGTCTGAACCCGGCTTAAGCCGCAAGGTGCAACAGCCATCAACCCCCATGCCCGAAAACATTGCTGAAACAATGTGCTCTCGGTTTCATCGAAATGGTTATGGTTTCGCTTTCATTAAGGAAGTGATCGGCTGTGGAGATTGCTCAGTAGGCGCTACAGGCCACGGAAGGAAAAAAGAAAAATTAGGAGGTAGCGTATTATTCGACGAGCCTTAGCAAGGCAACCTTTTAGATGCGAAGTATCTTATGGCGGAGTTCAATCCGGTGGTGGTGGTGGTGGTGTGCGGCGTGACCACCCTTACTGCGCATGCGCATACCCTCTCCACTTCCTCTTTCCCCCTCTCCACTTTCCCTCTCCACTTTCCCTCCCTCTTTCCACTCTTCCTCTGAAACGCGGGCTAGACATGCCGTAATTCTCTCCTGCGCAACGCCGCGATGAGCACCAGCGCAAGCGCGTCCCCTCCCCCTCTCTCTCCTCTCCTACGCTGCCCCCCTCTCGCATGCCAGCGGACTGCGTTCCCCGCTCGCCCTGTGAGAATTAACGGCCAGGCTAGAGGGAAGACAAGAAGCGCGTAGCGTTCCTCTTCGCGTTCCACGACGCGAGGTCGGTAGCATGCCCAAAGAACGCCAACGGAACGCGATCATGCAAGTGCACCGACTTCGCATCGCCTCATGGTCCCCTTTAGCGGGAAATGGTGTAATTTTTCTGGCACCTCCCTTCCCAATATTCAGGCCTTTCTTACAACACGGCCGCTCTGGAGGCGCGTGCCTCCAGACCGGCCGTGCTTAGAATAATAGAGCTGAGCTAGTTGGCCTTTCTTCTTTCCTTCACACTCCCGGCCATTGGCCATGCGCCTCTTGGGTAGGGTTCTTTTTCAAGGTCGTCACGTGACACCCTCTCCCTCGGCGCTACGCGCCTTTTTGGAGTTCTCAGTACGGCATTTTCAAGGTTTTTGAATGTGGGCGCGAAAAGACAAGGACGAAGGGAAGAAGGACACGCACACTGACGCTACTGACAACAAAAAATGTTTATTTTCAATCACCAAGCCAACTTATATACGTATCTTTGCACACGACATTCACGTGACCACTAGCATACAACATGAAAAACCAGCAGTACAATCAACAACATGACAGGTCTGACAACCTCCTATGACGAAATTGACCGCTTCTGCATCACCAGCAACCAGACAGACCTTAACACATGCGAAGGTAGTGTAATTCCTTTTTGCTCAAAGATAATGACGTTTGCTTACACAACTTTCGCCGAGATAGTCTATTTGTTCATCTTCGATTAATAATCTAGTGATTTCGGACTTATTCTTGCCAACTACAACAGTATGTTGTAGTTGGCAACAACTACAACATACCTGGGTGGCTATCTCCACATTCAATCAGAACATGTTCCGGCGTTTCCTTATCTTCCCCGCAGCACGTGCATTGTCCTTCTTCTTTACTGAATCTCGCTTTATAACTACCCTTTCTAAGGCAACCCGATCTCGCTTCAAACAGTAAAGCGCTCCCCCTAGAATTATCGTAAAATGCCTCCCTCCTTATTTAATTTTTGCCCTTTCGGTAGTTACTCAAAGCCGGTTTTTTTCTCCATAGCTGCCGTCCAGTAAATCCTCTCCGCCTCTCTGACTTTACGCTTAACGCTCTTTATTGACATATTGCTTACACTACCAGCCGTATATTTACTAGTGAGCCTCCTAGTTCTTTTTCTCCACTGCGTGTCCACGCTCTTCCTATACAAATAACGGAACACCTTCTCTGCCCATCTACTCTCCTTCATATTCCTTAGCCTTTCTTCGAACCTTATTTTGCTCTGAGCTTCCCTCGCCTCAAAACCTGCCCATCCCATATCGCCGTTTACAGCCGCATTTGTCATCTTCCCGTGAGCACCCAACGTGAGCAACAAAGTGGGCAAGGCGCCCTCTGACGGGTTTTTGGCGCTACACTGGCATAAATGCACGTGCCAACCCAATTTTGAACAGACTGTTGTAGTTGGCAAGAATAAGTCCGAAATCACTAGATTATTAATCGAAGATGAACAAATAGACTATCTCGGCGAAAGTTGTGTAAGCAAACGTCATTATCTTTGAGCAAAAAGGAATTACACTACCTTCGCATGTGTTAAGGTCTGTCTGGTTGCTGGTGATGCAGAAGCGGTCAATTTCGTCATAGGAGGTTGTCAGACCTGTCATGTTGTTGATTGTACTGCTGGTTTTTCATGTTGTATGCTAGTGGTCACGTGAATGTCGTGTGCAAAGATACGTATATAAGTTGGCTTGGTGATTGAAAATAAACATTTTTTGTTGTCAGTAGCGTCAGTGTGCGTGTCCTTCTTCCCTTCGTCCTTGTCTTTTCGCGCCCACATTCAAAAACCTTGAAAATGCCGTACTGAGAACTCCAAAAAGGCGCGTAGCGCCGAGGGAGAGGGTGTCACGTGACGACCTTGAAAAAGAACCCTACCCAAGAGGCGCATGGCCAATGGCCGGGAGTGTGAAGGAAAGAAGAAAGGCCAACTAGCTCAGCTCTATTATTCTAAGCACGGCCGGTCTGGAGGCACGCGCCTCCAGAGCGGCCGTGTTGTAAGAAAGGCCTGAATATTGGGAAGGGAGGTGCCAGAAAAATTACACCATTTCCCGCTAAAGGGGACCATGAGGCGATGCGAAGTCGGTGCACTTGCATGATCGCGTTCCGTTGGCGTTCTTTGGGCATGCTACCGACCTCGCGTCGTGGAACGCGAAGAGGAACGCTACGCGCTTCTTGTCTTCCCTCTAGCCTGGCCGTTAATTCTCACAGGGCGAGCGGGGAACGCAGTCCGCTGGCATGCGAGAGGGGGGCAGCGTAGGAGAGGAGAGAGAGGGGGAGGGGACGCGCTTGCGCTGGTGCTCATCGCGGCGTTGCGCAGGAGAGAATTACGGCATGTCTAGCCCGCGTTTCAGAGGAAGAGTGGAAAGAGGGAGGGAAAGTGGAGAGGGAAAGTGGAGAGGGGGAAAGAGGAAGTGGAGAGGGAATGCGCATGCGCAGTAAGGGTGGTCACGCCGCACACCACCACCACCACCACCGGATTGAACTCCGCCATAAGATACTTCGCATCTAAAAGGTTGCCTTGCTAAGGCTCGTCGAATAATACGCTACCTCCTAATTTTTCTTTTTTCCTTCCGTGGCCTGTAGCGCCTACTGAGCAATCTCCACAGCCGATCACTTCCTTAATGAAAGCGAAACCATAACCATTTCGATGAAACCGAGAGCACATTGTTTCAGCAATGTTTTCGGGCATGGGGGTTGATGGCTGTTGCACCTTGCGGCTTAAGCCGGGTTCAGACTACAGTCGTATCTGTCACGAATGTCGTATCGCGTAACAGCCGCATCGCCCGTTTGCTTTGCTAACGACCTAGTATTCACATTGAGCTTTTTGGTAAGGTACGTTTTTTACAACGAGCCAGTCACCGTTCTGAAAATGCGTTGCGTCCTCGCTACAATTATTGCAGCCTAGCAAGGTTCGCGTGTTTGGCCATGGCTGGGCCGGCTGTGCTGCGGGTCATGGTTACAGGCCACGGGCACGCAACGCAATAAACACCGGCAAAACAACTGCACAGACACGCTACTGCATGACTTGTAAGACGCGCATGAAGACGCGGAATCTGGGGAGGACAGAAGCCCCGTGAACAGAAACCGAAACTGCTTTGCCCATTGGTCGTACGTAACGGTCGCATCAGTAGTTGTCGTAAAAGTCGCGGGCCCGCCAACATTTACGCCCCGAACGTTACGTACTTTACGCTGTATACAACCACGTCTGAACAAGCTCATTACGTTGATTGAGTCTATGCTCACGATCCTTACCGACGATCCGAGCGTTGCGCACGTAGTCTGAACACGGCTTTAATTCGGGTGCTGCGGCGCGGCGCAGCGCCGCCCTGATAAACGAGTTTGGCGCACAACGGCGCAATGGTGCAGCTGTTCCACCCCTGAAGGCACCATTACTAAAATTTAGCGATCATTTTGCCGATATTAATTAGCACAGGCGATCAATGGACAGAGTTAGCAATGTGCGAGCAAAGACGGCGTCGTTCGCGTTGTATGCGAGTAAACGCGAAAAGCCAGGACACCCTATTTCAAAAAACAGTACGGGAGATGTACTGTCGCACATGCTAATGAACGGCGTGCGGCGACGCAATTGTTTATTACATGCATGTCATTCGCATCATGATGCTAATAGCGCATGCGATGTGTTGTAAACCTCGTGAAGCCGCCGTGGTGGTTTCGTTAGCATGAGATGTAAGGAGATCTAAATGCATGCGTGTCGGACATGCGATATTGAATGACATAAAGCATGGCTATGTTCAGTTGTATGAAAGCCAAACAATGCGGTGTATACATAACCTCGTGAGAGCTACCGAGATATTTACGGGAACATATTGGGCGCGAGCCTCACCACTGAAAGAGCTGGCGTCACCGTCGGCGTGACCTGCTTGGCAGGATAAGCGGCAGCGTCGTCTGCTCCGAGAGCACCCTTACAAAAATGGCTAGTAACATTGAGTAGACCACCTAGTAACCATCTATTGACATTGGTGACCGTCTAGTAACATTTGCGATCTAGTAACATTTGTCAATAGACCGTCTAAAGACCTCCTTCTTACTTTTGTATAAAGACTATTTTATGTAGACCGTCTAAAGACCTGCTTCTTACTTTTGTATAAAGACTATTTTATGTAGACCGTCTAAAGACCTCCTTCTTACTTTTGTATAAAGACTATTTTATGTAGACCGTCTGAAGGCCTCCTTCTTACTTTTGTATAAAGACTACTCTAAATACACCCCCTGAAGGCCTCATTTATAAGTACTATTTTAAATGTACCTTCAAAAGATGATTTAGCTTTAGCTAGGGATGCAAAGTCATCGAACATTAAACTTCTCCGCACTTTCCCATCCCCAAAACGCGTATCTCTTCACATATAATAGACCGATCTCACCAGATGATCTGCGCATGCGCGAGTTTCCGACAGCGGCACTGCCGCCATCTTAGTTGGAGTACTCTGAGCGCTACTGATGCTGCTGCTTGCTGCGTGCTTCAGGTATATTGTCGTTTGGCATGAATCCTCGGCACAGAAGACAATTGAACGCTGTGTTAAACTGTGTCCGGACCTCTCATGTATGTTATTTTACTTCAGGTTACACTGCATATCCTAGCTTTAAGAGAAAAAAAAAGAACAGTAGACAACGTTTACATCTGACCAGGTCGGTCTCGTCGTGTTGGTGGGCGCGCGTCGCTTCGCTGAATAAGTATTAGTTAAAAATAATAAAGGCGAGAAATCATGTTCCTGTCGTCATGAGAGCAAAAATCTTTAGTGAACGTCAGCACGCGAGCGATACAAGTTACAGTCTGCGGAAAATAACTTGCCCAAACGTAGAGCTCTCCGCGACTACGAAGACGGGAAAAAAACAAACCGATGGGACGAAAAAAAAAAAGAAAGCTTTTTGCGCTTCATTTTTGTTCAAGCAGTACTTTCAATGTACGTACACTGTTTTGTCAGTGCAGGACTTCGAGCACCATGATGCGTTAAACGTGAATGAATATGAGACGGTCGCCGTGAAGCAGGTTAGAAGCGCGCCCGCGGGGCGACGACTGGCCGCATGCCGTTTGCAAAAGTTTAACGTCACGGAAATCTTGTGAACTGCAAAATATTTCCGCTACACAAGAGATGGACGAGTCAGTAAGAGGTTTTGGTGCCACACATAATGTGGCGGATGAGCAGTAGCCCGCTCAGGCTGGCAGCGGCAGCCTCAGCTGATTGTTCGGCGCCGATATCGTCGCTAGGCCTTACTGCTTCAAAGCTGCAGTGTATAGGTATGCATACGTACGTTAAGAGCCGCCTACGCTTATATAAGAAGCTAAGCTTTGTTACCGCTGTTGCTGCTTTACGCTGCGTTCGCGATAATGTCACATTTTGAAAAGAATAGGGAAATCCCGGCGGCGAAGTTGGCTGCGATGCTGGCACGGTCGAATTTTCGCCGTACATTCCATGGCGCGAGTTGTAAACATAAGTTTGGCTTGTATCACAGGTATCGTTCACGCTAGACACTTCACAGTCGTGATCAATTTTGATGAGAGGTCGGTTTAGGTGTCGCTATATATTTAAGCGATCTCTGATTTGCCCGGAAAACACGTTGTATCCAACCTGTCGCCGCTGGCGGCGATCGCCCCGACGACGGGATCGAGCACACGTTGTACGAAGTTTTGCTGTCGCTGATCGGCACATCAATTGCGCAGAAAGCTTCTTATGACGCAATAGATTGTTGCTAAGTTACCATGCATTATACACACGGAATTCACAAACACGGTGAACAATACGTTGAAAGTGCGCGGTAGTTGCCGTTCCGTCCGACTTCGTTGACTGTCGCACACATTCCTGTCGGAGCTTGACATCCTTTGAAAACACGTACAATCCGAGTTCTTTTGCTTCAGGTTGCTGTTGTAACATCTCAGCTTGCAGCACGTGAACCCAACCATCGCGATTCATCCAAATACGGCCCCTAAGGCTCAATAATGCAGCTCGCCAATGCACCAGCTACATGCAGCTGAACGTACCGAGTACTCTAAGTACCGGCATGCACTGCGGCAGCGGTGGCGTAGTGCAACTCGCGGTGAGATCGGTCTATTGTGCACGTGCCGACGAGGACCTGCCTGTACGCATGCAGCGGCTTTATATGAGAAAGGCTCCCGCAAAATTCGCTAATTAAAGAAAGTCGTTGAATGTTAGGCGGATTTTTAGTAAAAGATAGGTGTGCCTCAGTGGTATCTATAAGCCCACCGCAAATTTACACGTACGCCATGAATGTTTGTTGCTTAATTACACGGAAAAGAAGTGCCCATCTGAGCTACATTGGAGGTCAAGATGTGGTGCCTATATATACTCGGTGACCAAAGTTTGGTTGTGAAGAGCGGGTGGCGAGCGGTTGTCAATGTGAGTATTGTATTACTTTGCGAATGTTGTGTGCATGTTTGTGTACGTGTGATCGAGTTTGCGTGTTTCGATGCTAATTTAATTAAAGATTCTCTGGCGCATGGTGCGAAAGCGAAAAGCTCCCCTATGGATGCAAAGAAATACTCCCCTCAGTCCATCCAAAACCTCCGTCCTTAAAAGGGGTAATTTTTTTACTCCCCTGGACGGAGTATATAAAACCCCCATAGGGGCGTGCGCTAGAGGACGAGTCCATTTACTCTCATCTCGGCTTTTTTTTGCTCACAGTGATAGGGTGTCTGTTGAACATTGTTGATAGGGCGTTACTACGAGGTCACCAGACAACCTATGAACATGAGTCTGTTCAAAGTTGGCGGCCAATTGCAGCCAGAGCGTTGATTGATTGTTGGTACAGACGCCTAAAGACAGTTGGTAGACACTCTTTTGATTGTTGGTAGGTTCCAGTAACAATTGTCTTTAGACCGTCAACTTAATGTTACCAAATATTTTTGTAAACACGCGTTGAAAAGGAAATTTTAGAATGCCACCCGCGCTGTAATTCTGAATAAATACGGAAGTTCTCCCGCTTCGGCTGTGCGCTTGACAAGACCTAAAAGTACTGAAATGTGCAGTCACTCTCTTTGAAGGCGTTTTATATGGTAAGCCAGTGCTTGGCGCCGCAGTGCAGAACGTACGCAACGGAGCCCGGCGTCAGCCTACACACGTGTCGTCTGGGTATGAAGCTGCGAGAAGCTTGGATTTAGAAACTTGATATTAGTTAAAAGCTATTGGCTACAGCACGCGCGGGCAGCAAGTACATTTGAGAGTAAGATTTTTGCTTTGGTGTGCGGCTGCGATGTTCGGTGAGTAGCAGCATGCGCTCACTGAGACGATCGCCCGTGTACGCTGATCAGCTAATGGCGCCGCTCTCCTGCAAGCAAGCTTAAAGTCAGGGGGGGGGGGGGGGAGTGGCCCCCCTTTCATTTTATAAAGAAGTCCCTCCCCCCCCCCCTCTCGACAGTCCGACGGTGGCACTGCGGCACCCATTTGACGAGTGCCGGTGTTGAATTTTTGGGCAATACTGCTTTGGGGGGGAAATTATACTCTGCAATTTTCCGAATAAATATTTAATCGCGAATGCTTCGTTGACGGGGTGTCAGCAAAACAAGGAAGCAGGTATCGTCGTACTGCTGCATGCGATTGACTGAGACACTGAACACCACGGGCAACGCCTCCTGAAAGCACTGGTCACCACCCTGTGGGACAGAGCGTCTTGGCACAGCATACTGTTTCACGAGGCAGCTAAGTGTGAAGCTACCTTCTCGTGAATCAGTAATGGTTCACCTTGGTCTGTTTAGTTTGCCACTCAACTTTCATTCTTTAATTGTGCATCACTAGTCTGTAATTTCAAAGACGTATGCATTTTGCCTGCTTTATTGGGCAAGTGGTAGCGAAAATAAAATATAGCATTGTCGTGCTTAAGCTTCTGAATCCAGTGACTCAAATAATGTTACTTATTTCGAGCTCACATATCTTTAAGCCTTTACATCCCTATTTATTTTTGAAAATAATGTCACTTAATGGTTGATTGGATTGACACGTTGAATAAATGCCCGAAATACATTCGGAATAATATATGTAATTCTATCGCATTCATATGTATTTGTTCAGTTCTAGAGACAGTTGCCTTCACTGCACTGTGATCATCGCAAACACCTCTCTTAACGCTTAATCTATAGCATGCATATATATATATATATATATATATATATATATATATATATATATATATATATATATATATGTACAGTGAAATCCCGTTGATACTTTTCTGCATAATACGTTTTTCAGCCTAATACGATTTTGTTTTTATTCCCGGCCAACAATTCTTGGAAATAATGCATTGTCATGCGTTTAATACGATCATATTTTTGCCCAAAATTAGATAGTACGACAGCAATAGTAGATCTTGACCGATACATCTAGAAATCCTGCGTTTATTCTTCGGTATGCCAGCCCGCACCGCGTTCCGACAACCCACGATCTGCGCGTAGCACACTGCAAACGGGTTTGAGCCTTTTAGGGAGTTTCGGGCTCGACGCATAACGTGCATCCGAAAGGTACTACGCAAAACCCCCTTCGAAAAGAGGTTCAAAAGGAGGTTTTATTTACATCCTTTAAGGCAGTGATTAGACGGAACTAAGGAGGTAAATTTGTGTTTTTATTGAACTCATTTTGAGGGCTTGAACGGAGCGCATTGGAAGTTTTTCTGGTTCTTTTGAGAGCTTTTAAAGCCTCCTTTTGGAGGTAAAGTTGGTGTTTTTATGTAAGCCATTTTGGGGGCTTGAACAGAGCGCATTGAGAGTTTTTCTCCTTCTTTTGAGAGCTGTTAAAACCTCCTTTTATACGAGGCCCTAGAGCGGTCGCGAAATGAAAAAAAAAAAAGTATATTTCAGGCACTATATTACGTTTACCGGCCAATTTCCGATACTATTCATCACTAGGACATAATAGAAAACGGACACCAAAGTATTCATGCACAAACATGACATTTGCATACAAGTACGCACGACACAGGAATCGAACTCGCGACCACACGCACTCAAAGCAAGCACTATAACCATTACACCACAGCGCCACCACTAGAAAGCTTGCTTTTTTCGTGGGCTTATATATGTACCAATGTATGTACAAAGCGGCTGGTAACCCGTCGGCACAACTTCGAACTTCTGTTCTTGTACAATCGGCGTGTGTTTGCTCTTGCGGAAGGTCAATACATAATTTGTGGGGCGTCATGCAAGCCGAGCCGATCGACGTAAACACCCTCGGCTCCGAATTCTCCGGTTCACCGTGTCGTGCCGCTAGAAAAATTATAAACGTGTGCCCTCTTCCCTCGCGCTAAATTCGTGAATACCAGCGTGACAAAGGTATCTTCAGATGAGCGAACGTATGTGCATTCCATGAGCGTATGCTGTGGAGCAATTTTCGTTATTTCTGCAGCCGCGAACTGCGCGCGTCCAGATGCGGCAGCTGTTATGAGCGGTTCGAAGACCGCCTGCGTTCTCATATGAAAGTTACACACGCAGATGCCCGACTTAGAAGAACATTGTAACGCGCCTACATTAAGTGCATTTAATGCGCGCGTACTGCCGCGAGCTGCACGCAGGGGCAGCAGCGCGCTCTGAGCTCTCTGAGCAGCTGAACAAAAATCTGTTTCCGCAATTAGCGCTTATTCGCAATGCACCCTTTAGTGTGGACCGCCTGCGTTCGCATATGAAAATTACACACGCAGAAAATTCGAGAGTTACAAGGACATTGTAACGCGCCTACACAAAGTGCGTTGAATGCAGGTTGAATGCGCGCGTACAGCCGCGAGCTGCACGCAGCTATAGGGGCAGCAGCGCCTTCTGAGCAGCTGAACGCTTATCATTTCCGCAATTAGCGCTTATTCGCAATGCACGCTTTAGCACGGCATTCAGTGCTTCTCTATAACGCATATTCAGTATTTATTTGCTTTCATACTCGGATACTACCTACATTTCTTACTAATTAGCTTTTATTGGTAAGCATCACGCCACCGCGTTAAAGCGAATGCCTAACGCGTGCCCCAAGGTCAAGGACAACCTCCCCAGTTTACCAGTGACAGGTCTCCCATAACACAAAAAAATGTACTTGCACTTCTCTCTTGTGAACAGGGGCGTAGCCAGAAATTTTTTTCGGGGGGGGGGGGGGGGGGGGTTCAACCATACTTTATGTATGTTCATGCGGGCGTTTGTATGTGTGTGTGCCTATATAAGCAAGCAAAACAGAAAAATTTCGGGGGGGGGGGGTTTGAACCCTCCCAACCCCCCCGCCCCCCTTGGCTACGCCCCTGCTTGTGAACGTCCATGTGTACTTGGCCCTCCCCTCAGACAGATGATGCAGTACTCATTAAAAGAAAGCATTACCCTCTTCCTCAATGGAACAGCTGTTCTTGAGAAAATATGGTTCTGTTGAATTACTTCACCGCAGCAGCAGAGAGGTTCGCTTGTTTGCAACTCAGAATTTCACAATCGTAACACAGAAACACGAGGACTGTAGCAAATATGCAGAAAACTGGAAAAACTATCATATGTGCACTCCCTCGTCCATCTGCACACTACGTTAAACTTTATTTATACAACAGCAACCTTCAATTATGCTACTATTGATAAAAGATCACCCAATCTACGTTAGAACACAGTGATGACTTTCTGTCTAACTTTCTGTTGCCTATCTTCTACAATGTGTCCTAATCTGTGAATCATCTGTTCAATGTGTTTGGTAATAAAACACAAGCAGTTACATTGAGCAGGCAGTGTTTCAGCAATTTGTTTTGCAAGCACAAATTCATTTCTTCAATTTGCATGCAAGGCAAGTAGTCATACTTCAATTGATACAAGAACCAGTTGTTGCAACATTTTATTGGAATCAAAACAGCAGCAGTTCTCGTGTCAATGTAAGGATATAGGTATATATTTCCATCGTCGTGCACAGAACCTACTCCCAAAACTGAATACGTGGAACAACATATACAGTACAGCCTTAGCACTATACATAATTCACAGCAGTAAAGCAATACGAAAGTAGGGTGTAAAATCTCATCATGATGCGCACTAACGTGTGCACTTCACCGTGCCAGTATGTAAGTACAATCCAAAAAAATAAGCTACCCAAGGAACTTGGTGTCAGCCTACACACGAAGGCAACTAATTAAATTAGTACAATAAGGCTAGCATCACTTTTGGGAAATATGAAACCGTGTAGACAGGCAGTTGTACAGTTTTTTTTTTCATTAGTTTGCCCTATGACATCAAAACATGTCGCACATGATTTTGGAGTTGAGTTTCCTACAAAAAAGCCCAAAATAGACCTGTGGTGTTGACTGTAGGTCCACATACCAAGGTGCATAAAAGCATTCAGCAATGCCCACAAAATTACAAGGTTGCCTTTATATGTTGCTGTACATATTTACTCACAGATACCTGGAAGCCATCGTAAATTTCTGGAAGTGTGCTTGGGAACTTGTCGGCATAATCACATGACTGCAATGTACCAATACTTCTAATATGCATAACAAGTACAGCCATGCTTCAATGTTTTTATGCCAGCTAGTGCCATCTGTAACACCTGTAACTCAAAAGTTCATCCTTAATTCCTCACTTGATGGCTTACGCATAATTACCACATTGAAAATAATCCAAGCACCATGGCTGTGACGTCAACTTGCAATTAGGCAATCACAGGCACTAAATAAAAAAATTCCTGTAAATAGTGACTGCTCGCTTTGCACATTGGATCCTAGGACTTGATATGCCATGAGGATGAATAAATATTGACCTCACATATATAGAGACTGTCAAACAGTCAGGAGTTCAGTTCATAGGTAAGGAAAACGTGAAAACGAAATCAGAACACATAGCAACAAAGGGGACGGAACGACACACTACTAACAACTGAAGTTGAACATGTGCTTGGCTTTTTAGTCATGTGTGTTTATATCTTTCTGTGGTTTTGATTACACTTCAGTTACTAGTAGCGCATTGTCCTGTCTGCCCCCTTCATTCCTCTGTGGATGTGTGATTGTTTAGTCTTGTAATTTTTTCGTACTGTGTGTTTACATCTTTCTGTGGTTTCGATTAAACTTCAGTTGCTAGTAGCGCGTCATCCTGTCCCCTTGATTTCTCTGTGCTGTTATTTTTTTTGCACCCTCTTTAACTATGAATATACACCAACTCACCCAACTGCCCCTGTTAAGACTTATGTTTGCTGAATAACACTGGGTCCACTCAGCGTCTTTTTAAACATTGCGAAATTTTCAAATGCACAAGATATCAGAAACGTTTCACGCAGCATTGCGCATAACACTTTGCATCAATACCAGTGTTGGCCTAAATGTGGTAAGATGTACGAGCTGTTCGACATAGTGTAAAGTGAGGCACATCAGGGTGTTCCCACAATCATGGGTGTCGGCAGGGGTTTGCACAAAGGGCACCTGCTGCCATCAAGACACACCAGCACTTGACCCCACGCAAGCTACACCAATGCTCTCCTGCTCACTAGGCCGACACGTTACGCTGCCTTGCACCCCCAAGACAAAATCCTGCCGACACTCATGCCCACAATACACTTGTCTTGAACACAGACTGGTGGGCAAGCAACACTTGCTGCTTTGCCAGAAGTGTATTCCTGAAAATTACAAAAAAAGAAGTCCACTAAGATTTCTGTACACATAAAAATGAATGTCTTACCAAAGATTCACACTTGACTATCCTTATCGCAGACATTTTGTCAAAACACGAAATAAATACAACATTGAGATGCTGCTAAGTATTTCCTTGTGAGCATTTCACTTCGTGTGCACAGGGCGAAAAACAAACGGATGTAAAAAAAATGCGAAACACCACCAGAAGTGTACTCTCGCCATGTTTACCATTATGTGGGTAGTTTTTGATGTCAGTAAAGTTATCATTATAAGTACACTTTAAAAGGGTTGTGAATATTAGCAAGGTCTTGATTAACCGCACCTACTCTGCTTAGGAGTGAAGATTGGGCAACTTGGCACTGAACCATGGCAAAAATAAACAGCGCACTTCTAGTGAGGATAAACTAAGGCCTGGGCACAATAACAGCGCTTTCACCTTGTCAAATTGTGTCAACAGTCATGATACTATGTATTGACCTTGAAAACTATGGCAACATAATGCAAAACAGCAAATTAACGAGAGGGAATAAACAAGATGATTCAACAATCTGGTTCAACAGACTCAACAGCTGACTTATATCAATGCGATTAAATTAGCCTTGCACATCTCCTAATGGCTAAGAATATGCACATGTAAATTCCACTGTTGATACGTGACCAATGAAGTTGCATTCCTTCCATGCCGTTGAATGGCTGTTCCTTCTTTTCTGTTTTCACTGTTTTCTGATTTTCATTGTTTTCACTAGCGTAAATGTTCACCCTTTTTGATTTTGTCACTTTGCAGATGGCGTAGGTGTTTTGCCTTTGAATGTGCACGTTTCTTCTGCTTTGTCTTTCCTGTTTCTTTTTGTATGCGTATATGTTTTGCCTTTGAACGTGCACACGTTTCCGCTGCTCTGTCTCTCTTTTTGCTCTACTGGGCCTTGTACACTTCTCAAGCTACCATTGTCGCTTTTCACTTGAGGCCCATTTCCTGTATTTTGCTGGAATAAACATTTATCCATTCATTCAATACCATAAAACACATGTGCTTCACAATACACACTGCACTTAGCAGATGTCTGTCACATGATATGGCCGTCATTGTATAGCTTTAACATGATTTATTCGTTCTAGTTAAATGAATCCAACCTAATGATGTTAATGTACCTTGATATGCTATTTCACTGTTCCTTGATGCATATGTATGAAGGTACAGTGCTTATGTACCTTAATATGCTATTTCAGGAGACGGGCAGAGTGCGCAATGCAACATTGTTGCCGAAAAGTCTTTTCACTTCCTGACAATCTGTG
The DNA here is from genome assembly GCF_013339695.2 of Rhipicephalus sanguineus. NCBI lineage: Eukaryota > Metazoa > Arthropoda > Arachnida > Ixodida > Ixodidae > Rhipicephalus > Rhipicephalus sanguineus. Next base: position 52,515,758 of record NC_051186.1, read on the forward strand.
CTTCGGTGGGTTCTCACAGTTGCATGGCGGGAGAAAGATGTCCAGGCTAGTTGACTGCATCCAAGGTAGATGCTGCAAAATGAGAGCGCACGGTCTTGTCACATGTCAATGTGCGCAAATTGACACGATGACGAAGGATTAAAACAAACAAATGAAGTTGGAGAAAAGAATAAATCGAAAACAAAGTTGTCCTTTATGCACATTCCATCATGTGACAATGTGATAACCGTGGCCTTTTGCTGTAATGTATATTCCCTGAAAGCATCATGCCTCATTCATGCTTTATCGCAGGCAAGAAAATTATATCGTGCAAACAACTTTATCAGGGCGCACTCCTGGGTCGATTGACTGGTCGTATGAAGCATGAGTGATATTCACAGAAGTTCCAAAACGTGCATCACACATCATTGCTATCTGAGTTTAACGACTTAAATGCGAAGCATTTGTTAAACACTTCTACAACTTTGAACGGATCTATCTACGTATCTATCTAGCCGCCTACGACTCATAGCTCGTGTGGATGTTTCGTTAATGGGATGTATGCCAAAATTCGTGTGGCATGACACGACTGCATGAAGAACATGAATGATGGGTCTTAACCTGAAAATCATGATATGCATTTCATTAACGACATGATTTACACGTCACTCTCTTGGTTCTCTTGCGACTGTTTCGTTAACTTGATATTTACCAAAACAGGTATGGCGTCACAAGAGTGTATGACGCACATAAACGACAGTTTCTAACATGCAAATCATGACACGCTTGTCATGTATGGCGTTATTTTGACAACATGGACTCGGGGGTGCTAGTGGCCGTTTCGCCTGCTTCATATACACCAAAATTGGTATTGTGCAGTGTGACTGTACGTCCAACATAAATGACAGCTGGCAACATGAAAATAATGACATGCATGTCATGTACACACGCCACGCTCATGGTGCGCTCGCGGCCGGTTCGCTAGCTTGACATACACCTAAATTGATATAGCGTGACGTGATTGTGCGACGAACATAAATGACATATAGTAACATGAAAATAACGACATGTATGTCATTTACGGCATGGAGCCTGGTGCACTCACGTCCGGTTCTCTAACTTGATATCATACCAAGATTGGTATAGCGTGACGTGACTGTATGACGTACATAAATGACGGCTGGTAACATGGAAACAATGAATGACATGCGTGTAATGTACGGCATGGGTCACATGCCACGCTCATGGTGCGCTGGCGGGCATTTCGCAAGCTTGACATGCCGATTTTCTTTTCTTTCTTTTTTTTTGCTTTTCATTGCACTTTTCAATCGACGCAATGTGCAGAAGGTCATCTACAGGTGCATAAGCGACGATAAGGGCTCGCAAAGAGAGGGAACATCAGTATTACTTACCATTTTTGTTCCTGACTGTGCCGAGCACGCAGGGTGCCCATCATCTGCTTGGTAATGCACAGCGGCACGCTCGCTTGAGTCGACAGGCCGTCGCGATTATCGCACTCGCAGCGCAGCATGTCGCACTGTCGTCAAACCACGCATATCACATCCAGCGGCGAGAACACAGTGAGGCTGCAGGCACAAAACGCGCACACACGACCGACACAGCTGATCACTTGAGAAGTGGCGTTCACAAGGCCTAGCCGGCCTTGCTACGACGAGGCGCTGGTACGACGATCGCGCCGCCGCGGGAACGACTCCCTCCTCACGTTTCTTTCTTTTTTTCTGTTTTTTTTTTCTTCGCGCGCGCATGCGGCGCGAAGCTTTGTCCCATTTCACTTCAATAGCGCCTCGTCTGGCTTGCTTTTGACCTGGCGGGGGCGGGCCGCCAAGGCCAAAGGGCTTCCTCGTTTCCTCTCCAGCCGTTCGGAGGGTCTCGTATATCTCTTTCTCTGGGCTATCTGTGGAAGGGATTTTTAGTGCGCTGAAGCATGCCGCCTCTTTCTTTTACTTCTTTCCCCCGCACAGCTGCATGCATGCCCGCCAGCACTGAAGGCATTATGGAAAGCTTCGAAAAAGAAAAAAAAAGAGAAAACATGCCAGAGGAAATGAGATGGGAGTTTTTTGGTTCTTGAACTCCATTCGACGAATGGCGTCAGATAGTGAATTTACCTCCTTTCTTCCACATAATTTCTTAACGAAGTAAAATTGAGGACGCAGAACTTTATTACACCCACCTCATTACACCCTAAGGTAGTACTGTCCAGATGAAGGTAGTATTAAGGAGGATTGTAGCCCTTAAAACGCCCAATTAGGCTAGTTTGCGTTTGCAGTGCAGAGCCGCGGAGGCTACAGCAGCATCGGTTTTGATGCGAAGAAAAGATCGCTGCCAGGCGATCTTTGTCTTCGAGGTTATATATATATACATATATATATATATATATATATATACATATATATATATATATATATATATTGCCGCGTAATGAGGGCCCCCCCTCCTCCAATAAAGGGAGACTTTAAGCCCTGCCTGTAAGCTGGTCCATATGTTGCACATATTCACGTGGACCCTAAATTTAGGTTTTCTCCCAAATTCAAGTTGGCCCACCCCAATTTTGTTTTTTACGGAGCCGTATGTATTCTAGCCAGAAAGGTGCTATGGCTTTTGCGTTATAGACGCGATTTTGCCACGAAAATTGCTGCAGAACTTACCAAAAATGTAGCACATCCGAACTATACATCGCGGTATCTACACCCTGTTTATACTCTGCTTTTCAGCTACTTGCTGCAATAACTTCTCTCTTTTGCACTGCAATTCCTAGCTCATGAGGGTTCTTGTGTACCGCTGTTGTTTGGAGGACTAGTCCAGCGAACGTTGTTATGCGGTAGCTATAGAAAGGGAGTGGTAGGAGTCATGTTAACAAAGAAGGCACGGCATATACTTATGTTTGTCTAAGCCCCAACCAATTAATGTGCGAGCTTAAAAAAATAGAAAAGCAGGGGCAAATTTCTCGTTGAGATGAACGTATACAGTGCGACGCCACTAGAATAATAATGATAACGAAACGTCCAAGAACATACAAGGAAAAAATTAATCTTCCTGACGGCGTGCCCAAGTCGCCGTAGGTGCCAATTTCCTTCAAGTTTTTAAGAAATAATTTTCGAAAAGCCTTGATAACGTCCACGCAACAACGCTTATTTGTGTGTACAGTTAAAGACGCCCATATGTCCTGCGGCCTCATGATCGCTTCATTCTGGTAAGCCCTATGTATTTATACAGACAGACCAACGTAAGAGTAAGTGTTGCATAGTTCGCCTTCAGGAATTGCCTGCCTTTCACGCAAGAACATTGTTTGGGGATACCCCATCGCGGCGACCGCGCGTGATGTCCGCTCACAGTAAATATTCTGTAAAGAGGTAGCGCCTGTAAGCAATTCTGTCATTTCTTTTTATCCAGGATAATTATTGTCACTGTAAAGGCTTCCCTCGCTTTGCCAGTATTCACGTACATGCGCAGGAGGGCGTCCGCGTGGTGTTTTCCTAGAGTGCCGACAGCCAAACATACGGGGAGCGCGCCTCGTAAGTCTCTTCTAGTCCCTGTGTGTTTTGCGCGATAAGTGAAGGATGAATTTGTTCCAACTAGGCCGAATTGCAGTTTTGCGAAGAATTTCTTAGCGAACTTCTGCGACTTTGAGCGTGCGTATCTATCTATCTATCTATCTATCTATCTATCTATCTATCTATCTATCTATCTATCTATCTATCTATCTATCTATCTATCTATCTATCTATCTATCTATCTATCTATCTATCTATCTATCTATCTATCTATCTATCTATCTATCTATCTATCTATCTATCTATCTATCTATCTATCTATCTATCTATCTATCTATCTATCTATCTATCTATCTATCTATCTATCTATCTATCTATCTATCTATCTATCTATCTATCTATCTATCTATCTATCTATCTATCTATCTATCTAGCCGCCTACGTCTTTGCGCTCTCCTGGCCGTTTCGTTAATGGGATGTATGTCAAAATTGGTATGGCGTAACGTGGCTGAATGACAAACGTAAATGACAGGTCATAACATGAAAATCATGACATGTGTGTCCTGTACAGCATGATTTACATGACATGGTCTCGTGGAGCTCGCAGCCGTTTGGCAAGCTTGACATGTACCAGATTTGGCATGTGTGACGTGACTGCATGGCGAATATAAATGACAGGTGGTAACATGACAATCACGATATGCATGTCATGTAGGGCATTATTTACATGTCACGCTCATGGTACGCTCGCGGCTGGTTCGCTAGCTTGACATGCACTAAAACTAGTATTGCGTGACGTGACTGTATGGGGAATATTAATGACAGGTATTAACATGAAAATCGTGGTATGAATGTCATGTTGGGCATGATTTACATGCCAGACTCATGGTGTTCCCCCTCGGCCGTGTCGCAGCGCCCTCCCCCCTCCCTATTATGTCAATGTGTGGGGCTGGCCTTGCGCCGCCCCTCTTAGGTGAATAGGGAGGGAGCGCCGATTGCTGAAAAGCTTGTTTTAGTGCTGTGGCTACAAAAAGCTATGCTATAGAACTCGCTCCTATTTATACTTTTTCGTTTCGAGGACCCCGTCTAACTTTTTTCTTCCGTGTGTAAGGGGTGATCATATTATGGTTTTTCTAGTGATAGTAGCGAGATGACCCGTGCGCACACCTATGGATGTCATGACATGAGACTTGATTTGTCTCAAAGACAAACAAGGCGATGTTCGCAGCTCTTTGCTGACTGCTTTGCATAACATCAATTCCCACAATGCGTGGGATCTGCCGGATTTTTATGCTTTGTTTACTACTCAACTGATAGAAAAGTTGGGATTTATGCCGCATTACCCGAGTTATACATCCCCGAACTTCCTGTCTGTCACGAAAAGAGATATCGATTGAGGTTTCGGTGTTTTCACTTGCATGCTTCTGAACAACGAAGGTCAGTTTATGCAGACCAGAGCGACAATATTTCTTATAGAACCTCAGCTGGAACAATGTGCTTTCTCCGACAAGATGTAGATGTGCAATGACATCTTGTGTGGGAATGATTTGAAAAGATACAAGTGAATTTTCCTCTTACTGTACAGAAGACAAACGTGCGTTAAGCCTTGGTACGCCGCACAGGCAGATTTCCAGCGCATTTACCGGAGTCGTTGTTGCCGATTGCTGAAAAGCTTGTTTTAGTGCTGTGGCTACAAAAAGCTATGCTATAGAACTCGCTCCTATTTATACGTTTTCGTTTTGAGGACCCCGTCTAACTTTTTTCTTCCGTGTGTAAGGGGTGATCATATTATGGTTTTGCTAGTGATAGTAGCGAGATGACCCATACAACAGTCGAAATGCGAGATGCTGTGGAACTCCTTAAAGCAGCGCTTCTGCTGCAGAAAGCAAATGGCATGACCGAGCTCAGAGCTGCGGGAGTCGACGTGTGTATTGGCCTCGAGGCCCACCACTGGAAACGCCGGCGCCACCGTCGGCGTGACGTACTTGGCAGGATCACGTGGTCTCCGCGGCAGCGTCGGCTGCTTGTGGCGCACTGCCGCGTGCTTTGAAAACGAGTTTCAAGTCCCACATGCGCTGCGGTCTGTTCAAATTCGGAAGTTTTCTCTCATTTTCTACTCAATTGAAACCATTTTAATAGAGTGGCTGCCTCCGAAGGCGACGAACATGGGGCTCTACCGCTCGGTGCCGCAGCGCCGCGCTTACGCAAAGGAGCCCAGTGTCAGCCTGCACTGGTAACCGCGGGACAAGAAACAGCGTGAAGCACGGGTTGTAAAGCTAAGAACCGGCAAGTAGCCATCCGCTACGAGTCTTGTGTGCAACAAGCACTTCCGCGACGAAGACTTTTGTTACTGCGTCGGGCCTGCGATGTTCGGTGAGTAGCAGACAGCGCGCACTGAGACGATGGCTCGCGCGCGCTTCCCGCCGGCAAATGATGCTTATCTGCCACAGGATGGTAAAAGCGCTACATTTTACCACGTGCGATGCCATCTCAGAACCCTCCAATGCGACCTCTTGATCGTCGGCCCCGTGCTCAGAGTCCACAAAATCGGCTGCAGATGCACAAGTCATTGTTTAGATACGTTGAATTAAAAAACGCACAGGGTCCCTTATGCATTCGTTAAAGATGACTAGAAGGCGAAAGCCATCTTCTTGTCAGTCGATGTACTGATTCTCCCGCGTTACTGTATTTTCTTTCTTTTCCTAGGCGTCGCATGCTACTACATGCTCGGTCTCGTAGACTGGTTCTCCTTCCACCAGCAATCTCGAAGTGGTGAAGCTTTGGTCTATGAATTTGTTGATGACAGAGAGCGGCAAGTTCACTGGAATGCAAACGGAACGATAATAAAGAGCATTAAAAAAAGGCGTCGCATTTGCTCACGTTTTGTGTGAGCACCAAACTAAACGAATGCGCTGAATAAAGAAACAGAAGCAGCGGCATTTGCCCGCTGAGAAGACCGATCAATACGCAGTGCGAGACAACTTGTCGAATGACATTGAAACGTACCCGAATTTAGACCGAAAAAGAAAAAAAAAAACACTGAATCGTCGGGACGGCAGATCACAAAGTTGTCATGCGCACCGAAGCCGCAGTTGTAAGGAAATTGTTTTTGAACTGCTCTGATAGCGTCCGCGCAACAGTAGTTGTTTGTTTACTCACAAATTCTCATGTTTCGCGGCCTAAAGTTCACAGCGCGGTGCCAAAACGCGCTCGGAGCAAAAGCGAAACCATCAGTACGAATATACATGCAGACGCTCATACATGTAGAGGCACCGTCAGTCGTCGCGAACCCGTGCGATCGCTGGCTTGAGGCTTCTTTCTGTTATGCTCCGTTTGGTTATACAGGCAGTCTACTCTAACGATATATTTCACATAGTTTGCACTCAGCGAGTGACTACCTTTCACCAGGGGCGTAGCCAGAAATTTTTTTCGGAGGGGGGTTCAACCATACATTATGTATGTTCGTGCGTGCGTTTGTATGTGCGCATGTATATATATGCAAGCAAAATTGAAAAATTTCGGGGGGGGGGGGGTTTGAACCCCCCCCCCCCCATTGGCTACGTCCCTGCCTTTCACGTAAGAAGCCGGTTCAGGGGTCTCCAACGCGGTGACAGCGTGAAGCGGGTGCTCGGTTTTCTGCAAAGAGACAGCGACTGTAGACTATCTTGTGCTTTCAGTTCATCGAAAATGATTATCTTGACAGTAAAGAACACAGTTCATTTCGAAAGTACTTACAGAAATGCCCTGGAGGGCTTCCGCGAGGTGTTTTTGTAGAGCGCCGACAGCAAAACCTATGGGGAGCGCGCCGGCGGCATCCTGCCTAGCACGCAATCGAGGCGCGTTCGATAGAGGGCGACTCCGTAACTCCTCGAGGCCAATATCTGCATAGTACTATGCAGATAACCGTCGTCTATCGCCATCCTCGTACACAATGCCGTTCGTGAGTCGTCGCAATCTGCTGGTGGAATTCGCCGATGAAGAATCAGTCCTGTGGTGCTCCCGTAACCTCTCTATGTGCTTGAACCATTTCTTGCCGAACCAGAAAACATTCATATTTTTGGTTCAGTTTCCGTAAGGGTTCATGCAGGACACGAGGATATTGGTTCCTATTCGGGTTCTGTTCTGGCTGAAATATGGGTTCGGCTATAGTTTTCGATTTGGGTTCAGTTCGATGTTGCAGTTGTAGAAATATGCACTCCTGTGTGAATAGTGTGTAAATATATATTTGGCAAATATTCTGAAAGATGGCGGATAGCGATATCTGTGAATTAGTGTTACGACAGTGAGTCGAGCTTGTGCCATACTGTTTTTCTACGCACTGGCAACATTAATTGGCTGAGAGTTAAACAGAACGCGCCAAACCTTACTGTGAAGCCGCCTTTATATAATCACTCGATTTGCAAATTGTTGTGTAAAAAAAAAAAACAATACAGTGAACTCTCACTTGTACGAACGTCGGTTTAATGAATATTTCAGAATAACGAACTTTTAGAAAATTCCCGGCGGTTTTCCAATGCATTCTATGCAAAAATCTTTCAGTTAAATGAATTTTTGAATAGGGAATATTGCAGTTGAACTAACTTTGTCTGCGAACCCGGGCTTATTTTTGAGATCAATGCAATGAATTTCTGCGCTCTGCAGCACTGGCGTAGCTGATACGGGCCGCCCCCAAATCGCCCATCCAGCTGTCTAGCTCATCCCTTCATTTCTCTTGGTCCCGAACGTCGTGCCCCTCTTCAATATTATCCATTAAACTCCTCTTTGAGGGCTTCTCCTTGCAGTTTTCATCAGTGTATGTTATGCACAGTTTGCACCGTGGCCTTTTTTTTTCATATTATAATGGTGTATGCCTTCCTAACGATGTTGTACCAGTAGAAGGTGGCCATTGGACTGCGCGGGTAGGACTGGCAGGAGGTGGACGAAGCGATTTCGATTTATTTTCGGGGTTCGTTTCAGTTTGGTAATAAAGGCGCGACTTCATTGCTGCATATGGTTCAAGGTAAGGGGAGATCACCCGGCACGGAATTCGTAATTTTCGTTTGTCAAACCAGATATTTTGTCAAGCGAATGTACTTTGCCCTACGCCTTGTGTAATGGACCTATTCTATTCCTGCACATTCCAGTGCTGTTGCGGCAGTATCATGTAGCTCTCGCAATATATAGCGCAGGGGCATCAAACACGCGGCCCGCGGCCCGCACATGGCTGTCTTCGCCACATTTTGTTAAAAATTCTTTATAAGTATGTTCTTGAGATGCACGGGCATGACAGGTGTAAAGCATATTTTCGTGAGGCACCCCCTGCGTTCACCATGTGTTGATACATAACCGTGTAACTAAACTCTATATTTCGAAATCGACGTCCAGATTTTAGTCATTTTGGAGACAGCTATAGATATGATGTTGCAATCCTGCCGCCAAATCCCCTTCAGAAATTAACCATATATGAGATATACACAAAGCAGGCTGTGCATGTCCATCCCGTGTCACATGACCACCGGGAGCCGTGACGGAGCCGCTGAAAACGAATGTGTCTTTATAGTGATTCTATGTAACGAAACTCCGTTCAGTCATTTCGTTCTAGTGGAGGGCTAGAATTTTCAAGAACGTTTCGCCGCTTTGGAGCTCTGTGATCACTCTTGCGATGATAAGTTATAGTTATGAATTTATTCTGTTACATTGATTACTGCGATAGCAGAATAACATTCGTGATATAATATAATAAAACCAAACAACCCCATATGCAGGAGGCAAAAGAATGTCCGAATAGCTTTTCCCACATTAAAAAAAAAGCGTTTTTTCGATATAAATTGCGGGACACTATACAGCGTATGTGGAACAATTTTGAAAGGACACTAAAGAGAAAAACGATTTTTCTATTATCAGTAAATTACTCATTTACAATTCCAAAATCACCACGCTCGCCGCGAGAAGGCTCTTGGTAAGCGAGAAAACGCGCCGAAAAGAAATGCGGGTGACTACTTCACCTTGAAATTCGCGCAGCGAACGCCGTGACGTCATATGTTTTGAAGGTGTGTGCTGGGGCCTACGTAGTTTTTAATCGATAAAAATGAAGTACATTGACTTCTGAGTGGGTCATTGACTTAACATACCAAGTTTCAGGAAATTTCGTTGTGCTAATGTCCCCAACATACACCGAATACACTTTGAAATCCGTGACGTCACTCGCGGAGATTTCGGTGCGAAATTCAAAAATGGTACTTTGGCCCTAATTTTCTCTTCTAATAACAAACTTATGATGGTGAAATTAACGACATTCGAGTTCTCAAAGTACACTCTATCAGTCTGAACCAATTCATTACTACACTTTAGTGTCCCTTTAAGAAATGAGCAATGTCTAAGCCCGGCCCGACACGCGCCCACCACCTCAAACAGGGCTCAACCCTAAGCCCGGAGCTTCAGGCCCGAGCCCGGCCCGGGCCCGCCGTGAAAACTACTTTGCCCGGCCCGGCCCGGCCCGCCGGGCCGGGCCCGGGTTTTCGGGTAGGCCCGAGCCCGTGCAGTGCTCTAATGCAAGCACACATTCCTGCTGCATTGTGAACTGTCACAAAGGTTTAAAAATACCGAAGAACCTAAACTGTCAGTCATGTTACGGAGCCCGTGCGACAATGTAAACAATAAACAACCAGGAGCCGCAGCAAGCGCAAAAGCATTGCGACTGATCGAGCTTGCCGATGACGTCAGTTGCTGACGTCGTGTCACGTTGCTGAAGTGGGCGGAGTCACGACGACGGGCTACGCCTTCCCCTCCCTGTGGCGGAGAAGGGTGGCGAAGCCGCGCGAAAATTTGAAACCAGCTGAAACGGATGTTCTAACCTCTGTAATTGGATCACGTACTCGCAAAATTCTTGCGGCAGCATATTCACATAGCAAAAGCGCGCATATTTCTCTTCATTACGATTCTTGGGTTTCGGGGCTGTTTACCTGTCCTTTAACGTGCACTACATTGCACAGTACACAGGCCTCTAGCATATCGCCTCAATCGATTGCGACCGCCGCGGCCGGCATCAAACCCCACTACTTTCGGACCAGCAGCCGCAGGCACCGTAACCCCTACACAACCGCGACAGACAACTGCAGAAGTCTTGTGCTTGAGCAAGAACACCTACTACGTAAGCTGTCATGCGCGACGTCATAGCGGCGTCGCTTTCCGCAGAAAGGGCAGTAAAAATCATGCCTGGGTCGAACACAAACCTTTTCGACTGCAAGTGTGTTCTGTCATTAGGCGGCTGCACTGTCGTCGCATAACGACATATCCGGCCAATATATTGGCTCAAATTTGCTCTTATCAACAATTCTAGCCTAACACGTTTTTGTACATACGGGCCCTGTAATGCTGTGGTGACTTCAATTGTTTTTTTTTTCTTGTTTTCAAATTATTCTTGCAGCACCAAAGCGTGTATTGAGATTGTCTTCAGTCCCGTATCAAGTAAACTGTTTCGTCTGGGGGCTGCACTAGCGGACAGGCTAAACTGGATTGGTGGCGGCCCCGACCCTGCCACCATGCACTGGTCGGTGGCCGTCACCTTCCCCGATGACAGCATGGCTTTCCTTGAGGGTGACAGAGGTCTTGACGGACGTTTGCTCTTGACAATGAGGATTTCGAAAGTTGATGAAGAATCCAAGTACCCACTTCTTAAGGTAAGAGGTGCTTCACCAGCGAAGAACACGTACTACATTATGGGGAGTCAATGCTGAGGGGATAACAGCCACAAGACCATTAACATATCCAAAGGTGACAGCCAAATAATGAATAGGCCCAGAAAAACAGCATGTTGGCCTTTCTTTTTTTACAGCGAAAGCTCTTATGAGATCGCAACAGCTGTTTTTGGTACGGTAGCTGTCCACTGCCGGTGTCTGTATAGCTGCCATCGCGCAATATGAGAAGAAGAGAAGAAATCTCCAGAATTGGATGAGATTTGAACCCGGGCCTTATGCGTGGCAGTCGAGTATTCTACCACAGAGACACACCTGTCATAGCGTGGTACAAGAGTAAAATAACAACCAGGCGGCACACAATGCGAATTGCGCAACGAGTGGGTCGTTTAAAGCTTCTAAACCATTATAAAAGGCTCAGCCATAATTCGTCATCGTCATCAGCCACAGCATCAACAAAGTGCGCATGATGTCTTACAGATGTGTAGCGGCTACCTTGCTTCTCCACAGAATGAATAATAATGGCGTAGTGGCTGCCTCCTATACTTCACAAAAATTGATTTATGGCGTAGATGATACCTTGCAAGTGTACATGTATTAGTTGCCTCAAGAGAGTTTACAACGGGCTGTAGAAAGGCCGCCCTGTGATTCTGCTGTGCGTACCGCGCGGGCCTGCCGTTTTTTTAACAGCACGTAGTTGGGCAGATGACGTCCATTTGTCTAAAACAAGAATACAATCAAAAATACCGGAGGGCGTGACATTTTGTATTGCTTTAAATCGGTTCTTTTGCGTTGCAATAAGGCGAGTATATATATATATCGCTTACAAAAATGCACTTTGCGTTTCAATTCACCACGAACCGAGGCCTTTTTGACTCAATAGCTGGTCTATTAAACGGCAGCTTCTAATGAGTCCGCTCGTTAAAAATGTAATTAATACGAGGTTTGAAAAAGTCAGTTGACTCTCACTCCTTATATTTTTAATTAGCATACGTTAAGAAAGTTTTAATAGACCTTTTTCAAGCACACGAGCGCCACCAACGGGCGCGCAAGCGCTCATGGGAAAAATTACACCATTTCCCGCTAAATGGGACCATGAGGCGATGCGAAGCCGGAGCACTTGCACGATCGCGTTCCGTTGGCGTTCTTTGGGCATGCTACCGACCTCGCGTCGTGGAACGCGAAGAGGAACGCTACGCGCTTCTTGTCTTCCCTTAGCCTGGCCGTTAATTCTCACAGGGCGAGCGGGCAACGCGGTCGACAGGCGTGCGAGAGGGGGGCAGCGTAGGAGAGGAGAGAGAGGGGGAAGGGACGCGCATGCGCTGGTGCTCATCGCGGCGTTGCGCAGGAGAGTTTCGGCATGTCTAGCCCGCGTTTCAGAGGAAGAGTGGAAAGGGGAGAGGGGAGGGGGGAAGTGGAGAGGGGTGTGGAGAGGGGGAGGGGAGAAGGGAGGGGAGAGGGTATGCGCATGCGCAGTAAGGACGGTCACGCCGCACACCACCACCACCACCGGATTGAACTCCGCCATAAGATCATCATCATCATCATCATCAGCCTGTCTACGCCCACTGCAGGGCAAAGGCCTCTCCCATGTTCCGCCAATCAACCCGGTCCTGTGCTTTCTGCTGCCACGTAATACCTGCAAACTTCTTAATCTCATCTACCCACCTGATTTTCTGTCTCCCCCTCACGCGTTTGCCATCTCTTGGAATCCAGTCAGTTACCCTTAATGACCACCGGTTATCCTGCCGACGTGCTACGTGCCCGGCCCATATCCATTTCTTCTTCTTGATTTCAACTATGATGTCATTAACCCCCGTTTGTTCCCTGACCCACTCTGCTCTCTTCCTGTCTCTTAAGGTTACACCTATCATTTTCCTTTCCATCGCTCGCTGCGTCGTCCTCAATTTAAGTTGAACCCTCTTTGTAAGTCTCCAGGTTTCTGCTCCGTAGGTAAGTACCGGTAAGATGCAGCTGTTATATACCTTCCTCTTGAGGGATAGTGGTAGATTACCATTCATGATTTGATAATGCTTGCCGAATGAGCCCCAACCCATCCTTATTCTTCTAGTTATTTCACTCTCATGGTTCGGCTCCGCGGTTACTACCTGCCCTAAGTAGACGTACTCCTTTACAACTTCCAGTGTCTCGCCACCTATCGCAAAGCGCTGTTCTCTACCAAGATTGTTCCACATTACTTTAGTTTTATGCATATTAATTTTCAGACCTACTCTTCTACTTTCCGTATCCAGTTCAGTAATCATGAGCTGCAATTCGTCTCCCGCGTTACTCATCAATGCAATGTCATCAGCGAATCGTAGGTTACTGAGATACTCTCCATTAACTCTTATCCCTAGCTCTTCCCAATCTAGGGCCCTGAAAACCTCCTGTAAACACGCGGTGAATAACATTGGAGAGATCGTGTCTCCCTGCCGTACGCCCTTCTTTATTGGGATTCTGTCGCTTTCTTTATGGAGGACTATAGTGGCTGTGGATCCGCTGTAGATTTCTTCCATTATGTTTATATAGGCTTCGTCGATGCCTTGATTCCGCAGTGCCTGCATGACTGCTGATGTCTCCACCGAATCAAATGCCTTCTCGTAATCTATGAAGGCTATGTATAGGGGTTGGTTGTATTCCGCGCATTTCTCTATCACCTGATTGATAGTATGAATATGGTCTATTGTTGAGAATCCTGTACGAAATCCTGCCTGGTCCCTTGGTGATTGAACTCCAATGTCGTATTAATTCTGTTAGCAATTACTTTTGTAAATACCTTGTAGACAACCGACAGTAAGCTTATGGGCCTGTAATTTTTCAGGTCTTTGACGTCCCCTTTCTTATGGATCAAGATGATGTTGGCATTCTTCCAAGATACTTCGCCATAAGATACTTCGCATCTAATATGTGTACGCGCAGCAGCCGCCGCGACGAGCGCGCGCACCTCGCGCAGTAACTTTCCGCTTGCGCCGTGCCAGGACTTCTCAGACACAGTGAATTTGGCAAGGTGCAACTAAAGCCCCCCCATTGCGTCTACTGCCGCTTTTTTAAGTACCGCCATCTATTGTTCGACGACGACGCCCACTTCCGGTTCCGGAGCTCTCGGAAGGAAATTCTTGAGCCACTTCCTTCCGCTTTTTCCTTCCATCTTGTTTCTGCGCACGCATGTGCACACGCGAGAAAGCACATATTTGCTTCTCCGTTTCGCAAGTGTTGTTGTTTTGAGGTTCGTCGTAAGCTGCCTGCCGCCGAGCGAGCTTTCGCTCGGTGTTTCTGCGTCGCGAGGGCGTGGGCAGGCATGGGGCAGGTGCATCAACCGGAAAAGCAGCAGAAACATCATGGCGGCACTTCGGCTTCCGCTAGGCGGCGAACCGGTGTAAAGGGAGAGGGGGCGGACGAATTGGCGCTACTTAACCTAGCCGGCGGAAAACGCATGGAGGGGCTTTAGGTGCAACATGTTACTGCGCAATTCAATCACGAACTTCAGTGTTTAGCTGCGATGGCCTCTTGACGATTTCCATCTGTCCCACAGTTGGACAAGTTGAGCGCCTCAGAAGCCACAGCTCTTGTTTATTTTTTGTTTTTGCGCCAGTGCGCCTTACGGCATAAATGAAACAAAAAATGCAACTCGGTTGCCTATGAAGTGCAGGAGCGGTCTATGACTCGCGGATGCATTTGGAATCAACGTCCATCGACACTTTCAACAAGTACAGTGTGAGGTTCTGATATTTGAAGAGTACAATAGAAAGTGTAGTCGGCATTTGGGGAAATGAGATACATTCATTGCGTCGCTCGCACCCTATATGCAACGAACGATAAGTGTCTATTAACCTTCGTTGGTGCTATAGCTACAGGTTGGAATAATACTTGGAGCGAAAAAAGAAAGGAGCAGTACAAGGAAGAAGATGCACAAACCAGCGCTCATACACAACTGAAAGCTTATTGCACGCGTGAAAAAAAGCTTATATACAAAAATGGGAGTGCGTCGTGCGTGTCATCAAGAGGCACGAAAAGTCAAACAACAAAGGCGCATGCTTACCTTGTCTTGTAACGACTGAGAAGGTTGACTGACACTGAGTGTGGTATATTGTTTGTGACATGATATGCCTCCGAAATTTCTCGCGTTGTCTGAATATGTTGATGCTACAAAATTACTGTGCTTTCGAAGATGGGATTACATTTTCATGACTGACATAGCGATGCGAGATGATGACCCATTCAATGAATTTCGATGCCCGCTGAGGCGCGTATTAATACATCGACCAGTTTGGCCGATGTATACATGTGGACACAGGAAAGTGAAATTTGCGGTTAACTCCTACACAATTTGGAAAACAATTGGCATGCCTCGACCGCATTTTTTTCCCCCACCATAGACCTCTGGGACCATAATGCGACTAACTTATTTGGGGCGGCAAACACAACCTTCACCCCCACATCGCTTCCCTACGTTCTTCAGGCCATGCAACTTCTAATACATATGTGGAATAACTGCAATATTTCTAGTTTCTTCATTATTTACGGATGGAGGACGTCCATGTTAATCTATCTTTGCCATGCGAACAGATTTTCGCAAACCGATACAACGATACGCAGGATATCCCGCCTGTTTGATCGCTTTGTAGCTGGAAGCTACTGCTCATCTTATGTGCGCAAGTTTTGTTCCAATGCTGTGCGTAATCATGACATCGCAATTCCTCGTTTAACAATATTCGAATGCGCCGACGTGAAGTTAAACACCGACTTCGCTGAACGCGGGCTATACTGCCCACAAACATGCTCCGCAGCGAAACTTAAAAGCGTGTATCAAGAAACTGCAAATTAACAGTGCAAGGCATCTCGCAAGTGAATTCTAGTCCCATCCCTTTTTCTTTAAACACGTTCAGAATGTGCTTACTTCTTTGTAAAGCGCATGACTTGTCAATTAAAATGAAATAATCATCTGTATACCTGAACACTGTAACACCTCTCTTTGGTTAACCCCGATCACAAGCCGCTATGGCATTAAATGCCATAGCGGCTTGTGAACAAGTAATCATTAAATAAATACGGATTCGGTGTTCCAGCTCATATTGCTCACAATAGCACGTTTTGACTGCATGTATCCGCACGTGATAACTCGCATGCCGCTTAACTGCTACATCCGGTATACATCCGCTCGGTAATACCTACACTGATTGCATCATTCCTTTCGCATTTCATGCGTAGAAATACATGCAGGTGCGTTCAGACATGTGTAGTATTTAGGATTTAATATTAGTCAACCAGCGGCGACGCGTTTTTTTCTTTTTTTCTTTTTTTTTTTTCATTTGGTGCTCCCACGGCGCCAACGAGCAGCGAGCGACGGAACAGTCGGCGGGCTCGCCGTACACACATTTCCCATAGTGCTTCGCGCGCCCTCGGGGGGTTCTGGGTTAGCTTGAAAAAGGTCTATTGACCCACAGTCACTACACATTTATTTGACCTAGTATTGAGCACTCTCAATGACGAATGTTGGCACCTACATTAACTTCAGGGGCCGAATTCACAGAACTCAAATGATATGGCCAGCACAACGTTCGGCTGCAGTTTTCTCTTACGAATATTTTTCTATTTTTCTTTAAGACGCTTTCGTTTATATGAGCCTTGCATGAGGCATAAACTAAACTTGAATATAGTTACAGCACTTAGTGGAGCAGCATTGCATTACATAAAACTGCATGCAAGCATATGCTTTCAGGTACTGACTGTGTGGCGCACGTGCTTCTGAACTATGTAGACGGATCGTGTAGCGGTCAAGTGTGACACGGGTATTTGCTTCAACGATGCGATAAAATGTTGCCTTTCGAGATTAGCAAAAATACCGTTGGTTCAGTGTTTATCGCAATGTATATTCAGTGCTTCGACAGGCAGTGTCTTTATTACTATTATTATTATTATATTACTATTTATTCATGAAAAGTAAGATAAAAATTCACATCGAACAGGTCGTGGTAGCCGGCTTACGCGAAAAGACTGCGGATTCGACGAGCACGTCTTTCAAAGGTCGCGCAAAGCTGCTCTCCGGCCGTGGGGGGGGGGGGGGGGGGAAGACGCGTCCTACTGTTCCAAAACTTGCCTGTCTGGTAAGACGCGGGCGGGGGTGTTTGTACGTGGCGGGACCATGAGGGGTGAAGAATTCGGAGAACGTCAACTGCACAGGTGCAAGGACGCGTCGGCCCGCCTACTGTTGCGATTAAGGAAATAACTCGAGAAAAGATCAATTTGTATTTTATACTGTGCTAATATTGCGTCGTGAAAATTTGAAACTTAGTTCACAAAGAAGCTTCACGGTATTTATTGGCAGTTATACCTCTGTAAATTTCTCACGGTCACCTTAGCTCTTGTGTATCCCTCCGCGCCGCACTTTCTTCTTCAGAATCCCCACCGGAGTCGCGTGTGAGGCTTGTCTTCGTCACTTGTGATCTCTCTTGCTCTGATTTCGTGGACAGCGAGTCCCGCGATTTACGCAGGCTATCAGCGAAAGTGTGAAGAACCTACTTCGCTCATGTGCTGCAATTGTGGCCGTACATGGAAGTTTGTTTCGGTGGAACGGTTGTTCAACACACTAAGCATTGCAACTTTCCTTTGAAAAAATGGACACCTCAGCTTACATGCAAGATTCCATCGCAGCTTCCTTTCTGCAAAGCTGCAGAGATAAACACCGCTACCTTGATATGTGATCAACATTTTCTGTATTTGCTGGATCTGCAAACCACGTGCCTCTGTTGATTATCTTTGAAGGTAAGTTTATCGTTTTCACTGCCTTCGTAGTTCTATTCGATAGTTATGAAAACTGAAGAAAGTATTGTGCGTTGGATGTTTTATGAGTATGCAACTGCGTAATTATTGTGGATTACATTATTAAACCGCCTTCTTCTAGCTATTTTATTTTTATGACAAGATTTTCTCTCTTTTTTTTTGTATTTCTTACAGGCAGGCCTCGCCCTGGTTATTCGGAAACTGGCGCTACACCAACTAAATGATGACATTCTTCTACTGGTGCTTTGGTAAAAATAAATATAGATGTTAACAGATCTGTGTTTTCCTTTTTTGGCTTGAACACTTTATAGAACACCGAAGGTCAGCTGCAACTTACACAATGAAGAAATCACATCTGCATCACTGTACATGTGCGTGTATGGTTTCATTCATGAGAATTGTGTACTCGTGTCCTAACTTGCGACTTCTCGCCCAGTTTTTACCTTGTTGGTAGGATTGAACAATTGAAACATCAGCGCACTCAAGAAAAATTCTCGCTAGGCTTGAAGGCGGCATGCATAATTTCTTTCATGTTCGGCACAGTAAATTCGAGTGATCAGTAGGCTAGCAACTGCTCAAAAGAATACACTGATAGCAGTTAATGCTTATGATTGGGTACCGCTTCTAAAACACAATATTTAAGTGGCTAGTTCTCAAGAAATGTTGCAAAGAGCCTATATACGTTCCTAAACGCGGAGGAACTCAACCATCGTTTTTGACAATTGCGTAACACGCTTGCATACCAGATGCTTTGGACTGAACCCATTAAGGGCTGAATATACACAACCCTAAACTGTTTCAATTGAAACTAAGTACACACGGTCAATAGCTGGTCAATAGTTCCTTTTGACTCGCGCAAAAGACGTTAAATTGACACGCAAAAAATGATTTTCAATAGAAACACGGTGGCCAATATTCTTGTGTAACTCAGTAGACAAAGTCAACTAGCGCTCAATTTAAACACAATACATCCTATGGAGAAAAGTCCATTTAGCCTTAATTAAATCTCTATGAGCATTTTTGGGAGAGGGACACTAAAGGCAAATGTTAAGTCGAGCTTGATTGTTGAAATAGCATTCCAGGAACCTCGTAGTGTTTGTTTTGTGCCAAAGAAATGCTTATTGTGAATGACAATCACCTTTTAATGGTCCGCACAGCGTTAGCGCACTTCAAGTCGCGCGCCTGTAAAGGCCTCCTGATGTAGCATTTGCCTTGCCCAACGTTGCCCGCCTTTACTGCCCGGCAGCGGACGCTGGTGGTTTCTACTCTTAAGTGTAGATTATACAACATCACATAGACACGGTATTTTGTCGAACTTTCCGTTAGAGCGACTTTCATGAGCGTGCAAGGCACACGCAGCAGTACGCGATAATGAAACTACCACTGAGAGGCGACCGCTAAAGTTTGAGGGCTTCTGCGACCGCGCGAGCGGAGCGCACCCCTGAGAATGCGGAATTTTTGCACAACCCGCGCCGTTCTCCGCTGTAACAATTTTTCATGCACGAATTAAACAGAAGCGCACAAGCAGCATTTTATTACGTCTTGCAATTCTCGGAATGTTCTTTTTTATAAGTAGCTTGAATACTAGTGATAATTTGTAATCGGGACTCTTGACGTCATCGGGCTCGTTCCAAAAGATCCCACTGGCGGCCCAACATTTACCTTAATTTCTCGGTTAATAAAGCACTGCTATTGATAATATTAACGTTTTAGACGTTTTCAAGCATGACCTTCCACTCTGACATCAATTTTTATTTGCCTTTAGTGTCCCTTTAACGTATGAAGCCAAGTAGGAAAAGCGAATTTTTTTTAAATGTTATTTTTTGGTTTTTGGTTATGTTGAATGCGCAATTTATCACCCATCATTTTGCTGCACAAGATATCTACGGAGTTTCCTTCAAAAGATACAAGCAAAAATGTTCGACCACCCGCCATCTACGAAACCGAAACAGAGAGTGCCAGTTTTGTGTGCATCATAAGATTGGCTTGATATGTAGTATTTTGTTGGTTATTTAACAATCATATTAAGTACGAGCATGTAATAATGTTTTAATAGCTTTGTCAAACTTCTCACCATGTGAACTCGCAAAGTTGTACATGTGTTGTTTATTCTCAAGGACACGTATATGAGCCTGTAAATCATCAAATTTGCTTTGTATGACGCTGTGTGTCATTTCAATAAAGGCAACAGAAGCACATTTGACATTTTGAAGAAAGTTGGCATCGAGCCTGCCCTCTACGCTGCTCTGCGAAAGCTTGCCTCACAAATGGTCGCCACCGTATCGCGAAAGCATCCCGTCACGGCACTGATGCTGCAAAGCAAGCTACAAAAAAAAATTGGGGGACGCTTAAGCTTCGCCTTTAAGAGTTGAACGCGATAGCGATATCCGGACCCATCCTCATCGTGCTCTATTTCGCTTGTCATTATGTTCAGTCGCCCGGTCTCACACTACCCACTACGTGTGTGTTAGAGAATGCGCGCACAAATGTGTATGCGCTTTGCAATGGGTGGCATGCTTTAAACCAGCAGCAATTACGCGCGTGATACTCTTTCGAAGTTGCGATGCAACCACTACGTGTTCGTAAGGGAATACGTGCAGTAATGTGTGTGGCTTTTGTAATGGGTGGCCGGCTTTAAACTTCCAGTTCGTTATGCAGTTCACATGGTGTGACGCCCGACGGCAATACACGCTTGTACCCCTGTTTTACTGCGATATTACATTTCGTACGGTGACACCTGTACGCAGGACGCGTATGTTTGAAAAGCATTAAAGTTAATTTCAGTGCAGTTCGAATCGGTGGAGTGGTTCTGTGCTAGAACACCTGCTTGCCACGCAGACGGCCTGGGTTCGATTCTAACTCGAACCTAAGATTTTTTTAATTATTTATGTTATACAAGATGATAATTTTTCGCTCACAACCTGCGACACCGACGCCGACACCGGAATTTCTGCGGAACGAGTTCTTTAAAAAATGTTGCGAGTTGCCGCTCCAGCAAAGGCACATAATAGTAAGGTTCACGATGGAACTGGCTGCAAATATCGAGGATTTTAGCGTTCCTGATCCCCTAGTGCAAGCGCTGCACCTGTTTAAATCTTTTTTGTTGATTTATATCATTGGTATCTTCACGTACGCGAGCAATCATAACATTTCTGCTAATAAAGAGTTTTCATTAAAACTTGGCAGACTCGCTTTATAATGCTCATATGTGCTTACAAAGGTGTGCTTTATAATGTAGAGTAATAATCTCTAGAGCTTATCGCTTTTAAAAAAGCTTTTTCCGACCTTAGGCTTCATACTTTAAACAGCACACACACTCTCGCTAGTTGCTGCCTGGCTATGCAATTTTTATCGGCCAAGAAAAAAAAATAACCTTGATTATCTTCCAGCTGCTGTGGAAGTAAATCTGATGAGCTTTGACGCAATGCAGCAAGAAATTTTCCGCGGCAGCTATGCAGCGGCCAGGGTGTAGCGCTGCTAATCTCGTATACAGGGTGATTCAGCTAAGAAGCACCAAGTATTGACAAATAAACATAGGCGCTACGCGTCTCAAATTAGTGCAATATTGTTCTACACTATATAGAGCAAGTCAGAATATTTTTTTCCAATCCGCCAAGCTCGGCAATTAACAAAGGTTGCTTAATGAACGTTTTCGAGTGTAACCCTAGAGAAAAATTTTCAATTCAAAAGTTGTAGCGCTTGCTCAGAAACATCGGATTTTTTATCTATGCTAAGATTACTCCCCTGCTTAATTTTTTTTAGCCTTTCTTTAAAGCGCGCGAACCTGGGCATTCTGAACATCTTTGTAAACCTGGCAGCTAAGCTAGACAATTATAGTTCACTGTAGCTCGAGTTACATTTATTGTTTTGGCTATAATGGTGTTCACGGTGCGTCGATGACTGCCCGGACAAGTACAAAAAAAAAAAAAGAAAACTGATGAGAGACGGTCTAAAGGACACAGGTTAGTTGTTGCATAATGCTTTATGACCTAAGTAAGCCACTTTCGCCTAAAATACGCTCTGCGCTACTTAATTGTGACTGCAGCAAATTGAATAACTTTCAAAACTTCTAAAAGCTTCTTGTTCCTTCTTCGAAATTTCAGGTAGGTTTGGGATTGCGAGATCTTTCGATGATCGACCTGCGACAAATAACAGAGACACCGGAGTGCATGGCGCTAGGAATGTACGACGTCTACGGGAATAACTGCCAGACTGTTGTGAATCTGATTCTCGACAAACTACGTGTTCCTACGCCTAGGAACTTGCGGACTGCTAGAACCGCCATAAGGTCCGCCCTCTGGCGTGCGGCGGGCTTAGCCGCAACTGCGGCCGCTGCCGCCGCAAGTTGGATGTTTTACCTTTACTTCAACTGACCCGTCTGGCTCCAAGAACTACGTCGCATATCACCAGCACACTTCTGAACTCTGCAAACTTCCCGTCCCTCTTCCTCGCTTCCGCCCCCCAAGCACGAACACCTGCGCGTTTTACTTGCCCCACAGCCGACTGAGATCATATCATCAAAGGCCGGGCGAGCTGGCAAGCTACACCAGTAGCCTCACTCCCTGTGTATGTCCCTGGACGTTCGACGAATAAAACCGCGCGGTTCCCTCCTGTGGATATCGGCACTGCCTCGGACGGGAAAATTACACTTTTGGCCTAAAGACGCGGCACGTTCATAACGACGGCAATATGTTAAACTATGCGAGCTTAGGTTCGTAGTTTTATCGTCCGTGTAAGTTGCACTAAACATGAACAGATGTTACTAAATGATCGCGAACACTCGCTGCGACATGAAGCGCCAGCCCACAAGCGAGAAGCAACCGCTGTTCGTGTCGCCTCTCACTTCCCCTAGTCCCTGAAAGTTGATTACGCGACTTCTAACGAAAGGCGAACAAGAACAGAGCAAGCACGAAACCACAGACCATCGCGACTTGAATCTGTTATACACCCGCGCACAGAGAGGTCACGTGTCTTCTAGCTCACTGCAGCAATGCGTAGCCAAAGCCGGGTTAGAACGGGAAACACGCGCTCGCCCAATGTTACTAGCGCTCGCCTACACCCATTTCCTTATATCGCATGCGTTTTATACGCGGGATCTCAGTGGGTATGCAGGAAGACGGAAGGCGTTCTTCTTGGCTCTCTTTCACACTTTCAGCAGAACGCGCGCCGTGCAGATGTGATATAGAGTACCTTATAGGCACTGTGACATAACACGGAACGTCACGGCGACGGCGAAAGTTCGTCTGGAGTGCCCATACAATCCACACATACAGGGTGTTTCAAGAAATGTGTCCAACCTTCTAAAAAAATTGGGAAAATACGATATTTGCTCGGGGCTTTCAGAATTGCTTTTTCTGTAGCGGCAGGAATCTTAAGGTAGTTAAGGACATCATTTAGGACAGTAATTAAGAAAGTTACATTAATTAACTTTTTAATTAGTGGAGTTAGGTGATTGTGTCAAATGGGGAATGGAAGTTCTTCATGCGAGGAACCCATCCGACTTTTGAGATTTCGAAAAAGCGTCCTCTAGTAATTGTTGTGGCGTAATGAAATTGAACGAAATGCAACGGCTTTCAATAGCGAAGGCCATCGAATTCGGTTGAATTTCATTACTTCGTAATTATTACTAGAGGCTGCTTTTTCGAAATCTCAATGTTGGAAGGGGTTTCTGGCACTAAGAACTTCAATTCACCAATTTGACTCAGTCACGTAACTCCACTAATTAAAAAGTTAATTAATTGAACTTTCTTAATTACTGCCTCAAGTCATGTCTCTAACCATCTTAAGATGCCTAGCGCTACATAAAAAGTCATTCACTCATTTAGGACGTCTCAGAAGAATTTGGCAGTTGCATTCTTCCATGTTTCTGTTTAGGTTTCGCCATTGAATTTGGTTGAATTTCATTACTTCGTAATTATTACTAGATGCCACTTTTTCGAAATCTCAAAGTCGAGTTGGGTTTATGGCATGAAGAGCTTCAATTCTCCCATTTGACACAACACCCTAACTCCACTAATTAAAAAGTTAATTAATTTAACTTTTTTAATTACAGTCCCAAATAATTGCTTTAGCCATCTTAAAATGCCTGCCACTACAGAAAAACAAATTCTGAAGGCAGTAATCAAATATCACAGTTTCCTGATTTTTTGAGAAGGTTGGACACATTTCTTGAAACACCCTGTATATATTAGATTAACACAGTCCTACGTTACAATAGAAGTATGTGCACTTTCTTGCTTTAAAGGGACACTAAAGAGCAAAACTATTTTTCTCGTATTAGTAAACTACTCTTCCACGATACCAAACACACCACGCTTGCTGCGAGAAGACACTTAGTAAGCGAGAAATCGTGCAAAAAGAAAATGGGGGTGACGACGCCACCTTGAAGCTTCCGCACCATTCGCCGTGACGTCATATATTTTGACGGCGCCTACAAGGGCCTACGTAGTTCCTAAACGGTAAAAATGAAGTACACTGTCCTCTGAAAGGGCCACGTAATTAACATACCAAGTTTGAGGAAATGTTTTTGAGCCAATGGCTCCAAAATACGATAAATACACTTTGAAATCCGTGACGTCACGCGTGGAGACTTTGGCGCGAAATTTAAAAATGATACTTTGAACTTCATTTTCTCCTTTATTAATACACCTATGATGGTGAAATTAACGACATTATACTTGTCAAAGTACAATCTGTCAATCTAAATCGATTCATTGTTTCTCTTTAGTGTCCCTTCAAGACGACATTGCCAGGCGAGATGTCCGCAGATGTCGCTAATAGTGCATCAGCGCTAAAATCAGCGCATTGCTGCATTTTTGCTTCACAGTAACAGCAACACAACATCGTCGAGTCAATCTTTATTTTTTGCCCTCTGGACGTAAGAATTTGCCTGTGTTGTCCAGTAATGGTCTTGGACTCCTTGTTGTCTAGGAAATTCTTTGGGATGGCCCAAATCTTTCAGTCTCCTATAGGGTTGTCGAGAAGAATACGTCGTCCGCTGACACTGTAAAATAAGGCTTAATACTTCTCCTTTTCCTGGGCTAACGAGCAATTCGATATACCAAGAAGTTTCAAGCAGGGGTTCTTGTACCAAACCAGCAGACGTTTCTGTACCAAAGGTTGGGCCCTACCGAGGTCTCATGCAAACCACGATTGACAGGCTCGATCACACGGCAGGCTTGCGAAACCTTTAATGAAAATTTTATAAAACAGCATTTTTGTACATCGACACTTCGTTGGTGACTTTTTATTTTGTTAATACCGAGAACGACGCTATCAGAGAGAGACTGCGAGACCACGGGTATCACGCACAAGACCAAAAACGCTTCACTTGGTCGCACGGGGGGGGGGGGGGTGCGAGCAGTGTAAAGGCGCTACCGAGGTGTATGTATTTACAGAAAGCCTAGATTACAAAGGCATAATAACATCACGCCTGGTATCGTGTGGTAGCTATAACATGTTCCATAAAGAGTATACACACTGCTATTGATGCGCAACACTGCGAGGAGGAGAATACGAAGATAAAGGAAGTCTTTTTGCGACGCAACACGGGGAACTGCAGGAACGTATATGTTCGTGTTATTAACTTATTATTTTAAGAACGCGAGTACATTCACTATACTTTTTTTTGAGACGTGACATACACAGCTATATAGTGTGAACACGATGACGCTGACTTCGTTTTGAGGAGGCGTTTTTGTTTGTCGCCTTTTGTGCTTCTCTTCTTCCTGTATACATTAATAAACGACGCACACATTCGTGAACACATCTGTATATACCGTCAAATCTGCGACACGTCTCTCTCTTTCTTTTTTTTTTAATTTTGTACCGTTGTCTGTTGCAACGGTGTAGCGTAGGACGCTACACCGCAGATGTTAGCAACAGTTAAACACTGGTCGCATGTGAAGGTACCGAACGACACTGTGCCATGCAACGCGGGTTATGGCTGTCTCTTTTTGCAACAAAGTGAGCGACATGTTTAGGGTAATGCTTATATTCTACGTACTACGTAAAAACCGCTCGTTTTCGGGTAGCTCTATATCGTATATACTGAACATGTGGTCGGATCAAAGCGGCTTAATTCGTTTGACACTCCAATTTTATGTGTACATGTACGTAAGGGCAGGACGCAAGGTCGTTCCGATGAGCGAGCTTTCGCGTAATGCTTGTGTTAATACGTCATAACGATAAAGCGCTCTTTGAAGAGACACCATTTGCATGGGGATTGAAGATCCATGATGCCGCCAGCTTTTGTTTCCTTCGTGAAACGCGGTTATCATCATCCTGATTCTCTGTGAGCGTTCAGTGCAGTTTTTCACCACAATCGACGCATTGTGACTACCGCGAGCCGGGATGCAGTGTCTGTCCGCTAATCATAATGAAACTGTATACCACATGTTCTGAAGAAAGCAGCGTATTAATGTCACGATTAACGTATCCCGAAGATGAAATCCCATCGTTAGTTCCTACACAGTCAGAAACATTTTTTTTTTCTTTTCACAACAACCACGGTCTGCACACGGTCGAACGAGCAGTGCATAGAATTTTGTATGCTGTAGTCTCATGACTCGGTGCCGCTCTGTACCGGTGAAAACTGATACCTGAATAGATTTTAAGTGTTTATAGACAATCAAGAAAGCGAAATTGTAGGACCAATGACTGACCACAGCTAGGCTCGTTTAGTAGTCAGACGTGCCTGGCTTTTTGCTAGCACGTGGAGGGAGGGGGGATTCTGGTACACACACACACAAACGTTTGATTTCCAAGCATATAACATTCAGCGAAACAGACACGAAGTGGTCTTAGGCAGAGTACGCCATTGCATTTACACATTCACCTATACCCTCTCGGTCCGTTAGAAAAAACAAAAGTTATGCGCATTATTGCTATCCATACTAGATTGTTTTGATTACAGAAGCCAGTTCATGGGTGATGGATTAATGCCTTCACACTTGTGTATATCTCGCCTCAGTGAAGTGCCGTAGCAAGTGCAACGTGCGTAATAAACTTCAGTATTTCATTTTGGATCGCAATTGGTCAACATATGTATGTCCGCGGAGCCCTTGTGCGTTTGTAGATGTGATTCTTTTTTTTTTCGCACGATTTACACCTTCTGATACACATGTAGTGCGCCAACGCAAGCTTCCTTTCACCGTGAAATCACTTCTCAGTATCAAAAGCTGACGTCGCATTCTGTTTCCGCAATCGTAACCTTCTTCAGTGAGCATCTGTCAGTCTAAAGCTGATATGATCTAAAAAGCTTTTCAGGTACGGTATCTGTGTTGCTGCTAAGTCGTCGCGTAGAGAATTACGGTGATCCGACTGCGTCGAAGTGCAGCTGGTCAGCGTGCCGTTTGCAAATACCATTTCCATCCCTATACGAATTGAAGACGCCACGCGCCGTCGCCTATACACTCTATACTGACAGTGAGAGCGTTCACTTACTGGTATAGACACTGCATTACTTGTAGACGGTATGGGGTTAGACTAGAATGGTAAGCGGCCCATCCTCGTAATCCAGACTAAAAGGGCGCGCGGCGGCCTGACGAGGAGCCGCTAGGGGCAGCGTGGGGCAGGTGTCGGTCACGTGACACGTACGTAGTTCCCAAAGGAACATAGTCCGCGCCATGATGTTGACACTCGCAACAATCTTGCAGTTCAGACGTCATTCGCTTTGGGAACGTCGGGAAGATCACATGTTCGACATTCAGGTGTTGGTCACATAGCCTAAATGTCGAACACCTGCGGACTGTTTTTTAGGTGGGAGTCGCGTGTCACGTGACCGTCTTTACCCCGTTGAACGGTCATCCCCATCTGTACACGCCGGTAATACACACACTATACATACACACTCGTGTGATGCGTACATACTATGCAGCGATGAGACAGCAAGACTGATGTACTCGTGAAGCAGATTATATAGTACACTCCCACTGTTTACAAAGCAACATTCACGAGCGGGCAACGAATCTGTGATACTCAAACAATGCACAGTAATCATTTCCGCGCACAAGAATGATCGCTGTACTTCTTGTCTACCAGGCGATTTTCGCTGGGCACCGATTACTGAATCAAGCCTACCTATTGACAACGCGACCAGAATGTGAAATGTCCTTTGACTTGAATGCAGTCCAGAGCACACGCACGCTTCTGGCCCGTGAGACTAGTTAAAGGAGTACTAAAACGATTTTGAGACATCGCAAAAGGGACATTTTCTGTTTTCTTGGTATGCAGTGCCAACGCTGTCCACACACCGGAATCGGAGAACACATATAAAGTCTTTTAATTTGACTTTGAAGTTTTCGTCGCTGAGCATCTGCAAGCCAGCACTACCGCAATGGACATTATCCCGACGAGCCAAGACAGTTCCCCCGAGTTTGCGAGTTCTGCGTCCTGCATGCAGCCGAAATCGTAGAAATCCTTGCAAGGGTCACTGGACGGCAATTCACTCATCGTTGTTTATGTGCACCACGAGCAGGATGACGGATTTGCCGCTAGTACGCCGCGAGTTTCTGTATCCCTGTGACGTCACACTGCTATGAAACGTCACTGAGAAGCCGCCCCCTCGATATCGAAACCGAAAGTGTCTCTTTAAGATGCATTCCCAGGCACCACAATACTCCTTTTAGTTTTATCGACACCAGTATTTTTATTTAAAGCAACAATCCGAAAATTATTAAAATTTGTGTCAGTACTCCTTTAAGTGTGACTTATGACTGTACGACTTATTCGTTTCATACACGCGCTTGTTTCTATAGGCTCACTTATACAGCGAATCCTAAAGTCGGTTTGTTTTCTCGTACAACTTTTAAGTGAAACACGATTCCGAGAACGTGGCAAACAGAATATTGTCACTATGTAATTTCGACGTGTACATTAGCACAAATTCTGTCAATTAACGAGCGGCACAGAGAGTTCTATCGGAAATCGATCGGCCAGATATCGATGGCATCAGTACAGCCCATCTACGAAGCCGAATGAGATTACAGATAACGCATCCTGCCTCTTGCCATTTCCGGTAAAGGATGCGCGTGGTGTGATCTATGCTGAAGCGCTTGGCTTGTAAGCGTTCAATCTGAAACGGGCATGGTGATGTAGTAATTAACATTAACTACGGATAAAGGTACCTACCTTAATTACAGCTTACAGCCCATGCCTTTCCGTATTTGGGACTACTCGCTTTATCGTGTTTCTCCGCCATCGAGCCATGCGTCCAATGCGCAGAACCTGGCGTAGGCTTGCACACAAACACTCAAAACTTAGGAAAGCAAGTTTCCTCGTAGGGCAAGCGTCTCATGCTTGGAAAAGCTTTGCAATCCTCTACATATGCCTTTGGTTAGTGTTGGCACTATAGTACCTGACCAGGATGTGGAGCCAGAAAATGTCCCGAACTTGCTCTGACGTTTCAATGCCTCGTTCGGTTCCTCGTTAATAGATACTGGATAAAACTACGAATACCGTTCGGTCCCTTTTAACTATTATCATATAGCTTACTCGTCAGAAAGGACTACAACATCGCAGTAAGAAAATAAACAAACGCAACACTCAAATAACATACAAAACTTGTTTGGTAGTGGAACAGTCGTTCGCAGTACATACGACGTGTCACGACATGTTCCCAGCAACATTGGTACGGGGTTGTACAGGAGACTATACGCTATGAGGAGGTAATGAAAGAAAGTGAAAAGAAATAAGGAATAACTAAGGTTCGAAATAAAGTCTTGCAACCCCGGTTTTATCTCGGAGCACCATAATTCAGTTGAGGGAGAGAGGAATTCCGCGCGCAAGATTGCGTTTGAACTCTCCTTTTTCTTGTCATCTAAACTCACTCTTCTACAGCAGGTAAGAAGCTATGAAAAGGGTGACATCGTCACGACCGTAGAAGAGCTCTGCGAAAACGTTACACACAGCTGAGTCACATCCGCACAAACAAAAAGTCAAGCGTTTCCTCGTACTCCTAACTTGTGTGATCAACCTAATCCACGCTTGCAAACTATCGTAGCTCTTCCAAGCTCTATCGATAGCGACACTCAGCGTGCGATCACTCCGAATGATATCGAAGGTTAAACTGAAAGCTAACAATGACAATTAAGTCATGTATTCTTCGTACACGCCGCAGTCTACAGTATCCACGGGGCCGTCGATCGATACATCGGAGTCACGTGATGGTGATCGTGTTCACGGGGATTTTTTTTCGATATTTTTACAAGGGCATCGCTTAAACTCTAAGCAACGCACGTTCTTGAGAGAAACAAAAATACCTAAAGTCCTGCCTATGTTGCTGAGTTCCATACGAGATATTGTGCATATAACACGTGCGGGCAGTGTAACCTTGCGCTATGTACAGAAGGTAATTTCCAGGTGTTCTTTCAAGACGAATAATGCGCTCTCGTTAAATGGCTATGCATTATGCGTCACCGTGTTATCAAATCAAAGCACAAAGGGGATGACATTTTAGCCGACTACTCTAGATGGCAAACAATACCTCAAAACACGCCTACCTGACACCACGTGAAACTAGCAGTGTTTCTGACTCAACATACCAGAAATTTATTGCGAGCATGGTTCGATGGAAGAAAGAAAAAAAGCAAAAACAAAAACAAAAAAACCAAAGAGAGACAACTGACATTCGTGCGTCTAAAAATGCTTTACATGACTCGATTGGCTTCTTTGGACAACGAAAACAAAGAACGCTTCACAAATGTACAAATAACCTACACTTATTTCACAACAAAACAAACAATACATATGCTTCTCTCTCTTTCTTTTTACATAAATACCTGCTTATAATCACAGAATTACAGCGCCACTACACGAAAAAAAAAAGTTCTATGTAGCTCGGTGTCATCCATGACACAATCGTGGTTCAGCTTGTGGTTTCAAGTTCACTGTGATTCTGGACAGTGCTGGGCAGTATCGAAGATACATGTATCTTAGATACTATCTTAGATACTGTATGGGTATCTTGTATCTGTATCGCGATACTTCTCGAAAGACGAGTATCTGTATCTTTATTTCCGACACATTCGATAATGTATCGTGTATTTTAAGATACAAGATACTTCTATCGCAACACAACCGTGCGAAACAATAATCGCTGGCCAAGCTCCGCTTCTCAAGCTGGTAATGGTGCCACTAAGCCATCTGAATAAGCCTTATGGCATTGACGCAATTTTATTTTTCCGCGGGGTCCTCCAGTGAGGGCAGAAGATGAAGAAGACAAGCGCGCGGACATCTACGCCCAGCCCACGTACCATTCTTTTTCTCGATTTCTTTTCTTTTTAGTTGCGCCAATGCCACGACACTTGCTCTCAGCCACTGTCCTGCACCGCCTACTCCACTGCGTGCGGCGTCTATCGCGCAAATTCTGATGTTGCTACATTGTCGTTATTGAAGATTCTCTTGCGTCTTGCTCCGTAAAGAAATATGATGCGTGCGAGAATGGGGTTGCTTTGCGTCGCGTGGATTTTATATATAAGCGATTTAAAAGATCTCGACGATATAAGTTTGACTTGCATGCAATGAATTGACTTATATGCAAATAAAATTCTAACAACTTTAGCACCACTAGTACTGATGCTAGATCTAAAAGAGCAAGCGTTTACCTAACAGAAAATATCTTGGCGTACCGTATTTTTCCCTTCTTGTTACATTTATTCAAAAAGTTTATGAAATCATAATTTGATTATTAGCACAAGTGCTTCCTTAGCTGTCATTTTGCATCCCTTACATTACCTATGTCTCTGCACTGTTTTTCCGGTCTGGTCTTTTGTAACGCGCTCCCAAAATAAGATCTCTGCTTTATTGTTCTGTCTACTTTATTTCTACTACTGTTTACACATTTACACGTTGCCAAGGCGATATTGAAACAAATATATAATGATGTGGGCGAACCTTGAGTAAACAGTACAAAACATTCTGCTTACCGCTTGAGAAAATAGCGAAATTGAATTTGCGTTATAATAATGGAAATCATTAGGAGCCATCTTAAGGATGTTAGGAAGGGGATTCGAGAAACTTTGTTTTACTGAATGCTCTGTTTTGCTCATGAGCGTCCCAACGAGCCGTTTCAGGCAATTTTCCATAGGCACTGATTTTTCTATTGTCTCAACAGGTATGTTGA
Source organism: Rhipicephalus sanguineus (assembly GCF_013339695.2). NCBI lineage: Eukaryota > Metazoa > Arthropoda > Arachnida > Ixodida > Ixodidae > Rhipicephalus > Rhipicephalus sanguineus. The sequence goes on from NC_051186.1 coordinate 52,547,824, forward strand.
CAATACTTCTTGCTCATAGCTATTAAGGGCGCCGTCTGTATTGTGTTTCTGTACTCATTCAATGTGAATGTTTGATACACAACCACCTCTCTATTTTAGTTATATTTGTTTTCCTTTTTCAGGCTTTCTTAAATATTTTTCGCATTAGTAATCGCCAAGTAATGGGAACTATAAATGGCAATAGCGCGAATAGCGGCGGTGTCCTGTGACGCTTTATGGAACTATACAATACGTCTGAGACGTTTCTGTGTTGCATATGTTCTCTTGAAGAAAAATTGCTAAAAAGATTGCACGTTAATGAGTATATCAACAAAGAATCCTTTACGGCAGCAGATAAGTAGAATATCACAATTCATTGCAGTTTTACGTCATCTACGTATACACCAGGGGTCTCAAACTGAGCTTATAGCCAGCGGGCCGCAATCGCGAAATTTAGTTGCAAGGGCCAGGACAGTGAAGATGGTGGGGGAGAGTTTGAACAAAATGACGTTTGAAAGGAAGCCTTTCCCATATCTAGGGCTCCGTGTTTTTGGTGTTTATTTTTCTTCAAAATCGGCGGGTGTTTATCGGAGTTTATATTTTTGGCGGAAATTTGGCGTTTCTCGGAATTTATTTCTCGTAAATCCCCAATTCTCCGAAATTCGGAGTTTTGCATGATTCTCGAAACCCCAAAATCTTCGATCAATTCATACCTCGATACCAAAACATCAAAACACACGAAGCACATTTTTTTTCTAGAAGGTTTGAATGCACAAAAACATACGCACAAGCGAAATACTTGAACACAAAACACCTGTATTTGTGCGTATGAGAACCTTATGCTTAAAGCTTATTTTAAAGCACGAAAGCATACTTTGCGAGGTTGCTGTCAGTGATCGAAGCGCGCTCCTTTCGATTGACGACTCTCAGCTTTGAAAATGCCCTTTCAACGTTAGCGCTAGAAACAGGAAGCGCCAGAAGACGCAGCGCGCGGCGAGAAAGCGCTGGCTACTGGACATTGTGAAGTCTCCAAAACGACAGGGGTTCAACAATGTTACATATTTCATAGCACTGATATTTCGCAAAATCACTTAGGAGCTGGCTCATGTCGTCAATTTCAAGAAGCACTCATTCAAAAATAGGCGCATCGGTTTCGAATGCGAAGGGCAGCTCATGCTTGACATTTGGATTCACAATTTGAACACAGCACCAAAACGATTCTTTGGTGTACTGGAGTTGATCGCACAAGTTCCTCTCAGATGTCTGTCTCCACTTTTCGGCGACAGCAGCGTAGTAGCCGTGAAAGTCTGTGACAGTCGTTAAGCGGTCAGTCTCGTCAAGGAGGTCCAACAGACTTGTGACACCTGATGCGAAGACCTCGGCTCGATCACGCCATTGACTGATGAGCGCGTGCAAACGAACCCCCACTATGGGATAAACTTGGTGTACCACGGTGCTTTCTGCCTCAAGTTCCTTAATGATTGAGAGCACGGCACACAAATTGGATGAGGCTTCAGAAGCCTCATCTTCACGAGCAAGTCGTGCACAGCTTCAGGCGATAAAATAAGACTCTTGAGATTCTCACACTTCGTTCCCTTGGCTTCGTCGCTCCTCAAGAAAAACAAAATGGCGTGCCAGTAGTCCAAAATATCTTCTAGAGCTTCATAAAAAAACCACCTCGGCGGACACACGGTTTTGAGAGACTTGATGGGCATGTCCATGGCCAAACACAGAAGGCGAAACTTACGGCGCAGCTCCCGCGACGACTTCAACAGGGCCGGAAAGTGCACAACAACATCGCGAACTAAACGAGCTTGTCCTGATTCCATCCTGCAGAGCGTTGTTGAGTAGGTGGCACGGACCTTTGAATTGAAGCGCCTTGAATTCGGGGTTGAAGAGTTACAAGTCCTTGTGAAGCTTCTGCATGTAAGTAGCTGTGTCGGAGAACAAGCTACGTCGCCTAATACAGCTACGCTCGGTAAACTTTAAATTGGTCAAACCAGAAGACGTATCAATAAGCGCTTAGAACTAGCCCTTTCGATAAAAAACGGAACCAGGTCATATTGGCCTTTAAAATCAGAGTATATCGGATAAATCCGAATTGTCAAACATTTTACCGGCGAATGTTTATCGGATAAAACCGAAAACACGGAGCCCTACCCATATCTCATATATAGGTCATTTCCGAAGGGGATTTGGAGTCAGGATTTGAGAAACATCGATACCGATGCACAGAATGATTGATATCTGGACGCGGATTCTGAAATATAGTTTTTGTTCCACGGTTATGTTTTAGCACATGGTGACCACATGTTCCTCACTAAAGGAATGCTTGAGACCAGTCATGTCTGTGCAGCTCACAAACATACTTATTTAGCAAATAAAAGCAAATGAGACAAAGACGGTCATGTGTGCGGGCCAGGCCGCTAGCGAAATGGCACAAACCCCTAGTATACACCATGCGTCCCCACCCCCACCCCCCCACCCTCCCCCCCCAAAAAAAGAAAAGTCGCTACCAGCGTTGTTGCTGCTGTACACCTGTCCGGATATACGGTATTGTGCAAGCTGTCTTTTACGGACAAGGTAAAACTCCACACCGGTATTTGCGCCGTCGTCAGAAGGCTTCTTATTGAAGTTACTGTGATTATAAAGCAACCTGCTAGATGGTCGGCAAGCTGTGCAAAGCAAGTACCGCTGTCAGTGAAGTGTGCAAAGAGTTGTCCTCTGAAGGAGCTAAAACAAACCCCAATAAGTTATTTTGGAAGGAATCTATTGTACTTTGAGCATCAAGGGCAAATCTTTTGAGATACTAACAGATATTTCATTCAAGTGAAACAAAATAGGTCACACTTAGGAATATTGAAGCTGGCATTTTCGTGCATGGGCGTTTGCTGCTACATTATATGGATCTATAACAAATTTGAGAATGTATCGAAGTATCTTAAGATACAATCGCCAAGTATCGTATCGGATACAATTTTTGCGGCAGTATCTTGTATCTGTATCTCTAATACTTCTTCTCTGAGTATCTCGTATTGTATCGCGATATAATTTCAAAGTATCTTTGCCCAGCCCTGACTGTGAAAGAAACAATAATGCAAGTAGGTCTGCACAAACAAAGAAGAAAATCAGAAATAAAAAAAAACACAACAAAGCTGGCTCATGGCGTCCCAAGTGTTGTTTTTGTTGGGAATGTCTTTTTCTTCTTGATTTTGTTGTTGTCGTTGTACGCCTTTTTTAACGTTGGAAAACAGAACGGTACGGTCAACGAAAAAAGGGTTTCCTACGGCTTCGTCCAATGTCAATGCAACACGACATACGACTGGTATATAAGAGGCCTGATTTCACTGTACTTCATCAAGTTAGCAATGTAACAAAGGCAAAACAAACTGTAATTTCGCAATACGCCAGAAAAAAGAAAGTAAAGAAAAAATCGGAGGAAAAAAAAAAGAAAAGGAAACAGTCCGCGTAAGTAACGGTCGATGAAATCGTGCAGGCGTCGGATAGCAACAAAGGAAAAAAATGTAGCACACAACAAAACATCGAATGTTGTGCCTTCTTTTCACATTGCGTAGCTTCTTGTTTTCCATAGACATTCCGAAATTACTCAGGATCACCCGTCAGCGACCGGCGTCACTATATTCACAACATTGCCTCGTCACGATCACAACAGGCTGTAGATGACTAAAGGCAGATACTTTGCCGCGAACAACCTGCGGTAAAGGTAACCGCGAGAACTTAACGGTGAGATCTAGTAATGATGGGGAAGGGGGTGGGTTGATGGTGGCAGACGGGAAATGGTATCTCTTTTGGTGCCGACGAGTGAAAGAGGTGATATCTTCTACACGTCAACACGAGAGCTGTATACCTACTTACTACATACGGACAGAACCACTACGCGCAAGCACGGACCTGCGAACGATGAGCAATTCACGTTCAGTACACACACACACACACACACACACACACACACACACACACACACACACACACACACACACACACACACACACACACACACGCACGCACACAGACACGCACACATACAATTCGAAACGAAAAAGGTTCTCGGGTGGGAAACACGCACACTGCTAAGAGACGCGCACGTGTACTTTAACACACACTACACAGGAGTTCGTCTTCGAGACTATGGCCAGCGACGGGGACCGGGCAACAAGGATAAAAGAAAGAGTCGTTTTAGAGGTTCAGTTCGAAAGCGACGGCCATGTTGTTGGCCTGTGAGGAACTAGGGTCCGCGTCCGGTTTGTACGCTGAGTTGAGCTCGAGGCCATTGGGCGTTTCGACCACGGAGTCGCTCGCTCCTTTCACTCCGTCGCCATTGCTCTTTTTCGACGACGTCGGGGTGCCGTCGCTCTCCACTCCTCCCTGTTTCCCGCCGTCCTGCGCTGTCGCCATTCTCGTCGTCTGCTCCTTCCATCCCGGATGCTGCTGCTTCTGCTTCCAGTATTCCACACTCAGTTCGATTGCACTCAGATCGCCACAGGTCACCGCCTCTAGGCTGCGATGTCGTAGTGGTGGATCTCTGCCGCCTTCTCGATGACGTTGCTACTGCCCTGGCCGTCCCTGTCCAGAATGTCCTGGTAGCCAAGACGAGAAAGGGGTGGCAAAGAAAGAAAGAAAAAAAAAAAGGCCAGCGCGCAATGTGACTCGTTCTAGGGAGACAGTTATGTCTAGACATGTGATCCCCGAACGCTTTTCTAAACACACAGGGCATGGGCTTTGCGTTAATATTGCCACGTGCGTTTCCTATTATCACTTTTGCTGCATTCGGTTTTCGCCCCCTAAGACTGTCAGCAACGCTGAGCGCAAACCGCGCCTCATTGTTCGAAAAGCTTCGTGATTATTGTAGATCATTTTTGTTAAGATTGCGCGCAAGACGCGAACACTCGAGCCAGCGCCTATTCTATTTTTCAGTGCCTGGGCGAACGCTCTCCTCGGGCCGTCGAGCGTGCGCTCCGCGTCTAGAGTGCGCGCGGGCATCAAGGCAACCTATCCGCGTCCGCTCGCCGCTGCCGCGTGGTGGCGCTGTGCAAGTAGTCTACGTAGAGTTACTGTATATGCTACCTTTAGGTAGCAGAGTTGCGCATCTGTTTTCCAACGCCGCTAGCAACCATGCATTGCGGAGAAGCTGACGCTCGGGCCAATTTTTGTATTTCTCGACGCCGCCGCTGCAGCTCACTCAATTAACACTAGTCATCGACAGCTAATGTTTATCGCCGGCCTTCGACACGCCAGACATGTTTATCGGCGACGCGGTAGGCATGTCGCCTGCAAAAATGGAGTGCGACTTCACCACATAGCTGTGGTTGCTAGCCGGACCTATGCGCTACTCTGCTACCTAAAGGTAGCATATACAGTGACTCTAAGTCTACGTAGAGTTACTGGAAAATCAGAGTACCGCAAAGGTAGGCTGCACGCGGGCAACATTGGGTGGCGGCGGCCATGTCCCTTCCAGACCGTCCGGCGCGTTGCTAGCGTGTGTTGAGAAGTGACCGATCTTTTAGCCTCAGTGCCGTGTTACGCTCGGCAGAAGGGCATTATATGTGTGTGTTTCTTCAAGAGGATATTAGAAGTGATTTCGAGTCATCGACAGGTATGGATCGACTGCGCGGTTAGCGGTGTAACTAATGAAACGTACGGCGAATGTTGTCATGTGCTCGCGAACTCTCTTCATGGCTTCATCGGTCTCTTTTCGTGTCACGCCCGGGCTTGTTCGCTAGGTCTGGATCTGTAAACATCGTTGCATTAGCGCAGTGACATCGTGCGAGATGCCATTTACTTCGACATTTGGTGAATCTTGACTGTTTGCGCTAGCTTTGCAGTCGGTGTTCAGGTTCACTGCACTCGAGAACGTTATCGAACAACATCGAGAACATTCAACATTGCGTCCTTCGACTGATCGGTGACGCATAGCTTGCTTGCGCACCGTGCTTGCCGTTCAGCTGGTTGATATGTGTAATAGAAGTTGTGTGTGTACGGTAATTGGAAGTTGTGCGCGACGTCTTGATTCGGCACGCCAGCAGCCGAACGCACGGGCGAATCGGCGTGCGGTAGGTAAGGTGCATCTTATCTTACGATACGTAGAAAATAGGCCATCAAAAATGATTGACATCACTACTTAATTGTTTCATTTCCTATTTCTTGTCTCCTCAATATTCCCAACGTTGCAATAAATTTGCAAATATTTTGCTGTTTCCGACAAAACATTTCTTTTTTTGGCGTTGCCAGTGCGTAACAGCTGGGGTTCGGTTTCTGCACTGCTACACTTTTTTTTTCATAATGCACTCTTATTAAAACTTCCTCGGCACGGCGCTTTATGTTCTTTTGATCAGAAATAGCGCATCCCGGAATTTTTAAAGCGCATGCTACTGCAACACAGTATGTATATAGACCTAAGGCTCGCATAAAATCGACTCCCTCAATGGGTGGGATCTGATTTTTTTTTTTTTTTTGCTGTGACCATTTCTCACCAACTATACAGTATTTTAAGGGTACGCTCGGTGCAATGCAGCACTAGCGGCATTTTTTTGCAACAAATTTAAAAATACGCTTGATAACATTGCCTTATACCAAGTTTATCAACGGAGTTCCACGCTTCTGTTCTGTGCAATGCCAAATATCATGCCACAATTGCCTTCAAGGTATACCAGTAAATAGTTATTATTTTATTAAATCTTCGATTTCGCTCTCGTGCGTGGCACGCTTATAACTCGGATAGCATGCGTAATCTGTTCAACAGATCGAGATATAAACGGCCGAGCAAATAGAAAGGTACGTAGTTTGCAATATCGCTGACCATAGCGAACCGAAAAGGTGAAGTATCCTGTCGCATAAGATCTTTTCCAGCAAAATTAATGTAGTTCACTGCAGGAAGGAGTGTTATTCGAGGGGGGCGAATTCGTTCAGGCCAACTATGCAGCCACGTAGAACGGCGCTTTTTGACATTAATCTTTCCCACACGGCAAACGAGATTCCCAGAGTAGCTCACCAGTAACGTTCGACTGATGGTGAGCTACTCTCTTCTGGCATCTGCATGCAGTGGCGTAGCCAGGGGGTGGCACACCGAGCCGTGCCCCCCCCCCCCCCCCCGAAAAAAATGTCTCCTTACGCCCCTGTCTGCATGATGCGTTTAAAAAAGCGACGAAGTACTTCTGGGGACCGCGGTACTGCTAAATGTCCGGGCACGCTCTGCATTGAACGCGCCTGCACCCAAGGCGCTTGGAAGGGATATGGCGGCGAGAGGTCACGTGATGCGAATAAGCCAATCGCGGCGGCGGCGGCGCGCGGAAAACAGATGCGATACTCTGAAATTTTTCCAGTGACTCTAAGTCTACGTAGTGTGCCTCGATGTGTGCGCCGCGCGCAACAAAACGCGCATCAAGGCACCATAAGTCTACGGGAAGCTTGCGCTGAACGGCCGCGCGTATCACGAAGCCCACGAATTCGTGTTTGCATCCGAGTTTAATTGCATTTGTGCTTCTTGCAGGCTTTCACAGCTACACGGGGGATGGAAAGAAACGCGAACATAGCGGCGCGCTGTTTCATCACGCTCTAACCGTGGTGGCAATAAAAAGATGCAGGATGGTCTTTGCTATAGATTGTGTCATGGAAGGCGTCGTCTTTTCATCAATCATCCAGGCTATAACCACTTGAAAATAAATGCGAAACAGCAAAAAATGCAGATGCCGCATATTCGCGTGTCTTCCCATCCCCGCTCTACTAGGTATTCCGCAGGCATTCTGTCAAGCCTTGCTGCCGGTTTGATACTTGCACTCGAATTTGATAGTATTCGCGGTTTATTTTCTATTGCAGGCTATTGCAACCGCCCTATTGCCTTAGTATATCATACTGTTGTGTTCCACTCTGCAAATGGAACTGAAAGAAATCACGATTGTCTTTTTTTTTTATTTCCTTTTATTGATAAAGAACAAAAATCTCACAGGGTCCCTCATGCATTCATCTAAGACGACTGAAAGGCGAAAGCCATCTTCTTTTTCTTCAAGTCAATGTATTGAATATTCCCTGCCTGCCTCCCAGATATTCCAGCGCCTAACGTGGTTTTCTTACAGCCTCAAGGATCGGAGACAGTGCAAGCTTTCTGCACATCAGCGGAGGCATGCACTGCCTCCGTGATCGGGCCAGTTTGACCAAGCGAAGATGTAATATGACGACGTCACGTTATGTGACGTCACGATGATGTCACAAACTTTCATGATCTGTGACGTCATATGACGACGTCATCACGTAATTATTTTTCGCATCACTCGTGCTGACGCCGCCGACGGTCCATTTTCGCGTGTGATGAGGCATCTAAGACTTTCGCCCTAATGCACTGTTCGGCAGTCGTTCCATGAAATTCCAGCTGGCGCTGGCGTTCGATAGAGGTGGCTTGCAGTAATTAAGCGGAATAATTGGTCTCCTAATACATCTTCAATCTACACTAGAATATGCAGCCGTCGTTTACGACGCGAAGATTTCATAGAATATAAGAAGCGGCGGCTTGCGAAGGATGCAGTAGCGTCACTCTTTGCAGACTACCATTCACGTTTGCAGCCCAAGGTAACAACTGAACCAAGCATGGCAAGTATCCCTAAACGTGACCGTGTTGCGTCCGAACAGTCAACGAATGCATGTAGTACCAACAGCAACGCTGCCTCGCGATCGCCGCCATGTGCATGCAGCGCCGACATTAGGTCCGGACTTCATACATGAAGCAAATTTGTATGTGTATTTCTGAATCAATAATTATTATGCCTAAGGGTATACTTTCGAAAAAAAAAAAGCTGAAGAATCGGAGCCCGTGGACACCACATGCGCTACCGGCGAAACAACCGACAATAATTATGCAAAGCGTCACAATAAATGAGTGCACGAGGCTGACCAGGCTGCCCCGCGCGAAAAAAGCGTCCAGATCGACAGCCATTCGGCCTCTACTTTGCTCACTACCGAAAAGGGCAAATGGAAGAGAAAAGAAAGATACCTGAAGAGCCAGATACTGAGGCTACAACAATCCGTCGACAAATACAAAGACGAGCTCAAGCAACTGACAACAGGCCGCGCCATTTTTCACGCCTTTCACATTGGCTCAAGTTGACATTTGGCACTACGACTTTATACTTGAACGACAGCGTCTGTTCACACACATCGGTCAGTGTTGCAGAAAGCGCGCGGCATATGTAGCTGTTTTTGTTTGTTTTTCGTACCACCACGATATACAGTAAAACCTCGCTGATACGAATCATGAGGGATCGCCAAAAATATTCGGATCATCCGAAATTCGTATCACCAGAAAGTATCGAAAATTAGCATGCGACAAAAGAAAGCTGGAGTACATTTTCATTTATTCATTTTCAGGGCCGCAGCAAAGTCACCAGCAGCTCCGAATGATTGCCAGTGAAGTTTTTAGACGTCAGCAATCATACCTGCACTCGTAAATATACGACCTGTGCGCGCGTGTGTAATTATTGAACCAAATGTGTTGAGACCCGTGACAGCTGGAGTACTGCGGCGAAAGTGGCATAAGGAGCGCTTTGACGCGATAGATGAAGGCCAGAAATCTTGACAGCCGCGGTCCTACGTTACCATTTACTTATCGCGGTGGTGTTGGGGATGTTTTTCGAGAGATTTACGGCCGTGCCCGCACAAGCGCGCTTCAACAGTCCTGCATGTTGACGTTGTGACGCCTAGCTCCTTCGCCAAGACCGTCCTTGTGTTTCTGTCCTCGTCCACCTTTCATACGGTGTCTGATTCAAGAGGACATCGCTTGCATGGAGGACATGGCTTGTAATCTAAATGCGAAGGCACACGGAGGGGCATTAGGGCCTACAAGATTCGCGCACACAATCTCGGAGGCTACGACGCATCACTGAAGGTTTATTCTGATCACTGTGTAAGATTAGTATTTTTCTTACACCGTGATTCTGACCAATTGATGGCGCGGCGCGTACGCCCACGCTTGCATTTCTGCGCCTGCGCGTGCTTGGCGCGTCTTCCGCGACAGCACCTCTTCATACCTGCTCGGTAGCGTACGTTCGTATCAAACATCGTGGGTGAAACTTTGTTCGAAACAACCGTACTCCATTACATTGCAGGCCAATGGGCGTTGGCCGGGACCAAAGAAAAAAATCACAGCATATCCACGGAGTGAATGATGATGAGTGGGCGAAGCTGCGGAGGTTCATCGGTAAACCGTGAATCTTCCGTGAATTCTGCCCAGTACATCATCACCGACGTGAGATCGGGCGCGTTTATACTAAAGGTTCGATGAGTTATGACGACTTGCAGCTCACTTTAATTTTACATGTACGCTGTGAATTTTCGTTGTTTAGAAAACCATTGCTTTAGAAAAATCTGGCGTCTTTCGTTAAGCAGCTTGCGTCTTTTCGTTTTGCTTTAGAAACATCTGGCGTTCTTTCGTTTTGCTTTTACAAAACATCTGGCGTCTTTCGTTGGTTTATTTCATCAATCAACGGCGTTTTGAACAAAATTTTTATTGTTTAATCACGCACAGGAGAAATCTCACCAGGCACTACCTTGGAGGTAAACAATGGCTGCTAATGGGAATGAGAGACAGAAGAAGTCGGCTTTTAGCTAACACTTACACTTCTACTTCTCCTAACGTTTCCTACTGGAACATGCCAATGGCTGCTAATGGGGAATGAGAGACAGAAGAATTCGGCTTTTAGTTAACGCGCACGCTGCGAATTTTTTATTGTTCAACAACGCACAGGAAAAATCTGCCACCGGCACCACCTTGGAGGTCAAAGCGTAAGACTTGTTACGGACTACGACTACTACTACTACTACTACTACTACGACGACGACGACGACTACGAGGGACGAACGGGTGCCGCCTTAAGGAGCTTCGCCCCTAAAATTCGTATCACCCCGATATTTGTATGAGCCACGTGATCGTATCACCGAGGTTTCACTGTAACTGGTTTAAGCTCTGAAATGGCGGAATCACTTGGCATAGCTCCTCTTTTTCTGGCACCAGCTGTTGCTTTCTCCCAACAAATGTAACTCCCCCCCCCCCCACCCCGTAAAATATATCTGTCTACGCCCCTGTTCGGGATGATACCCGCCGCAGCATGAATCACTACCCACAATATCATCCAAGCGTTCTTAATATTCTTTAAGCTAACGTCACCAAACGCACAGACTGAAGCACGCATCTCTTAAATCAAAAGCTACAGCGTAAGACACTTCGATAGATCGCAGCTCATGATAAACACCGGGGCCGCACGTCCCGGCTTTGCTGATTAACCATCTGCACGGAGTGCATGGGCCGTGATTTTTTTATTCTCTCATACTTACACTGACTTTCCGAAATCGCAATAAAAAATTACCGGCAGGACCTTTTCGATAGAGAAAATTTACGACTAAAAACGTCGAAGGCTCGCACCTTTGACTATGTAAGCGGGGACATCTCCTAAGGTGGGCGGAAACGGCTTGTATGCGGCAAGCCGCCGCTGCTGGTAATTGAAGACTATGCCACGAACGCCGTCCTTCGGTCGAAACGCAAAGAACAGCTCTTCCGAAACAGAGTTTTAAAGAAATGAGGGAAATTAAAAACGTACGTGCAACCCCACCCTCTTCTGTTCCTCGAGAGAAACAAGGGTATAAGCGAGGAAAGACGGAAGATGGACAAAGAGAAAGAGATAGCGAGAGAAAGACAGAAAGACAAAGGCACACACACAGAAAGATGGGCACCAGACGACACAACAAGCGGGTGGCGGTCAGCAAAAGCGGCACGTCCTATCACTGCGCGCACTCGAACTCGCGATATTCGTGGTCAGCGTGGGCCTGGCAGCCGGTTTTAACACCTGAAATAGCGCAGTGCCGTCCCGTGCCTGACACACTGATCTACACTTCGCGGACCCGTTAGTCACTACCTCATTTGTGAACAATAATTGGAATAAACTACTCCATCCGAGGCTCACAAAATGGCATCAGAAACCACAAGCTAAATCTGCTTTCGGAGGCACACGAGTTATTGCTTGGCACATGCTAAGAGAGCTGATGGCACCGAATCACGGCTTAAGGATCGTACGCCTAACGGTTGCTGTGACGTTCAGGAACAGTAGTCCGTTAATTAGGATGGCCATTGTGTGACCGCGCAATTACATGTTACAGACGAGTTTAGGACGCTGTACGGCACAATAAGCGCAGGGATAGTCAGCGTGAACTCTGCCTGCTTGTTTCAGTTTTCAAGTTTTCTCCTCTAAAGTTATCTTCTGTCTCGTGTGTATCGTTGTATCCAAGAATTGCCGGCTCTTTAGTGTAGCCAAGCCTCCCATACTTTCGCGCGGTAACGAGGAACTGCACGGATTACTGGACAGCCTTACTCCTTTTCGGGAGTTAAAAAGGTTCACTGCTTTAGAATAACTGCCAGTTGGGCGTGTTGGTATACATTCATGATGGTGAAGCGCTAAAAGAAACGAAGACTTAGCGCTGCGTCCTGTGTTCTTCGTAAGTCTTCGTTTCTTTTAGCGCTTCACCATCATGAAGGTTCACTGCTTGCCGCGCCTGCACACAGTAAGCGAGCAGGCAGAAGCAGGCAGAGACGTCGTCGAGGGCCTTACTCAAGCGCACACTGCCGCCGGCGGTGAGCGTCATTGACGCCCAGATGTCGCGCCAGACGCCTGAGTGCGGCGCGTCCCATGGCTCCTGCGGAGCACGTACCTGGGACACGGACGTTCCCTTGGCGTTAAGGCTAAGACAGACGGTGCGATTTTCCATGCGATGTGCCGGCCGACGCGGCGGTGAGGGAGAGGGAATGGTGGCTGTCCGATGCTATGAAAGGTCACCATTCCGGTTTCCCCACCGCCGTTTCGGACGTCGCATCGCATGGAAAATCGTACAGTCTGTCTCGCCCTTTACGCGCGAGCCGCAAGGGCGACGGGCTGTCGGCCGACGGGCAGCGCAGCGGCATACAGCGCTGGGTACTGCATACAGCGCTGGGTACTGCGGTATGGCCGAGCCCAGAAGAGGGCGGCATGACGCTCCGCTCGCCGTCCGTGTGCCGTGGCGTCCGCGGAGCGCCCAGTCGCTGGTCCACGTCCACGTAGCGCTGGCTCTGTCGACGCCCGAGGCTTGCGGCTCCACTCATGTACGTGCCGGACTTGACGGGCTTCATCGGGGGCACTGCGTTGGGTTGGACGAGAAAGTTGGTCGTGCCGGTGAATACTTTCAGGTGCATTATAGTATGTCGTGTGTGTTGGTAGACGAGGGTTTAGTTAAGAGGGTTATAGGGCATTTTCAGTAGAATTTTTAACCCTACACATTTACATTCTTCAACACTGAGATATCGCCATGAGCGGTTTAGAATAAATACTAAAAAAAACTTGATAAAAATACGCTAAATGCATGGTTCATGAATCTAGACAGAAGCCAGGACAGGCCTTCAGGAAACCGTGGATCTTCTTCTTCTTTATTATTTTTTTTTGCCTATGGCGCTTCTACTAGATGACGGCCATCTGGCGAATTACTGCCGAATTTACTTGGCCAGACGTATTCCAGGGGCATTATCTGGCTTTTGCCTAAGGAGTAGCGGTAAAGACATGATATAAAATGTGACACAACATAGATACTACGGGGCAGACGACAGAAGCTGAATCATATCCGGCACGTCGCGAAACGATTGAAAGTGTTCTATCGTAGCAACAGAAACTCTTTTGAGAGACTCGGCTATACATTGTAAACATCATTGGCTATAGATTGTAAAACTAGCTGCGTTAAGGCGATGATATGATAATCTTCCAATCCCTTACATCCAGAAAAAAAAAAACGTCGTTGTGACCAGCCAATGCCATTTACATAGACGATGTGTCGAAACCTATCTTCACATGTGAAGCACACTCACCGATGATGTTCTTGTACTTCCGCCTCTCGTGGCTCACGAAGAGGCAGGCCCCGGCGATGACGAGGACGATGATGGTGAGCGACACGGCTGCCGGTGCCACTACCGACAGCCGGAAGTAGACCGGAAGTTCACGGTTCTGGCTCCCATGCAGGGCCGGCATGGACGCGTCCGATAATGCTGCGTTATGACACATACACGTCGCACACTTCCACCAAAAAACAAAAACAAACATTTTCCGCAAAGTCCTTGTCGTAATGTTCTGTCAGCTGTTCTCTAGTTCGTGCCTTCCGACTACCCGGTGACCTCAGCCGCGGAGATTGTTTTCCACAAGCAGTGAGCTAGTGCATAAAAAATTTGATAGCCTTTATTGCGTATACTGTGATAATTACTATTCTTTGTTGGGGCAACAGTAAGCATCCCAAGTCCTACCTCCGCCTTCGGTGAGTACGGTGATGGTCTCACTGGGCGCGCTTGTGGATCCCTCTCCAGCAGCCTGGAGGTAGATCTGGTATCGGGTGGCTTCTCGCAGGCCGGACAACGTGTACTTCGAGTTGTCAGCCTGCGGCACCGTCAGCTCGCGCCATGGCCCGTTCTCTTCCCGGTACGACATGATGTAGTCTGCGCGGTCGCCAGACGAGACATCTATTGAGGCGACCGGGGCCGTACCCAGGAATATTTTTCGGGGGGTGTTTGTGTGTAGAACGGCTAACTTGGCAACTGGTGGTCGCTGTGAAGGCATGCAAGTACGTTAGTGTCATCCGAAAAGTTAAAGCATGAAAAAATTTCGGGGGGTGTCAGAACCCCCTCAACCCCCTCTTAGTTACGGCCGTGGAGGCGACGACACCAACGAGAGTTCGTATCTACCGATCACGTTAAAGAACTGTAGTGTTAGGCCTCTATGTATGGCTCCGCTTAAACAGCTGAAGCACCGAGTCATTGTGAAACAGTTAAACAAGGTTGTTGGAATATCAGTATTTGCTATTTGAAAAAAAATAGGACCAGCAGTAGTAGAGCATGTGGACTGGTGCTTTTACACCAGACCATACACATCATGACAAGTGCCATGCATAATCTGTACACATGACTCTGCCGAGGGAAGATTGACATTTGTGTTTCTGTAGCACGAAGAAAGCATTACGGGTATATCACAAAGCAATCGTACAATCATATCGCTTTGTGCTACAGGCGGGCGTGTGACAACAGTTCCTTCCATTCTTGGGCCTCCCCACCTAGTGAGCTTTCGCACAAATGATTTTTGCATGACTCTGGCATAGAGATATACCGATTTAATATTACGACAAATGAAGTCGTTTCATTAAAATGTCATTGCGCGATTAGATGCACGGATATATAGTTGAAGATGAAAGAGGGGTGATGCTTAAGAGTATGACGTTGCCATAGAGCAAGATTGGGTGCTTACGAGTGACATGTGGTCCCGGAGGCTGTTGCCAGTGAACGACGATGAAAAAACGGTCGTGGGACCCTAGCCAAAGGCGTGGCAGCAGTGGTGGCTCTGTAGTGCAAAAAAGGAAGAAAAAAAAGTCGTTTGCGTCATTGCGTTGGAATGGCAGCGTCATTCATATGATTTGCTGCATTGCAGTTGTCAATGTGAACATGAAGTGCATATTTATGTCAGAAGTCTTACTTTTTCAGTTACATTTAGTGCGTAAGCAGCGCTTACACACCTCGCGTGATGAGGACATTAGCCTTCATTCAAAACATAATATTAACAAACATTATTGTGTCTGTACCAGTGTTCGTGCACGTTTAGTGCAACAGCTCATGTTTCGCCCATCATATGAACAATCAAATCAAATCAGCTTATTTGGAATTCATTACAGCGTCAACACCACAGCATACGCGAGGACAAGAACAAAAAGCTGCTATGTAGCGGCTTGACAAAGCTCCTATTCTTCGCATCCGAGAAACACACATACAGATACATTGCATTAATATACGTGTATATCGTTAGTTACGTATATACTACTATGGCTTGCAATCTTGCTTGCCAAGCCTGTGGCCAGGTTCCGGTCGGCTTGTGTTCAGTTGCAATTACGACCAGTTTCTCATTCAAACCATTTTATCAGAGTCCGTTGTCCTGGCGAATACCTCCTGCGAGTCTGGTCCCGAGTCGGCGGCGTTGTACGCCTTGACTACGATGCTGTACTCCGTGGCCCTCTTGAGACCCGACAGGAGGTGCTCTTCTTCGGGTTGGTCGGTGACCAGCATCGACTGGTAGCTGTACGGTTCCTCCAAGGCGCGGCTACGGTAGCCGATGTAGTAGCCCATAATGTGACCGTTCCACTGCTCCTTGGGTTGCGCCTGACCAGTGCCGAGCAAGAGATTAGAATACGTATAAGTTTAACATTTTCTACGCTGCCTACATCGCTTTTCTCTTACTCCTTTTGCACCCCTTCATCGAGTTCGGGGAGGTGCTAGTAACGTTCTGTGTGATTCACAAAGCTTTTCCCGTAAAAAAAAACTGTCTGTTATTGGCCGAAACACATCGGTAATCTTGTTGCGGCAAAAAG
This sequence comes from Rhipicephalus sanguineus, assembly GCF_013339695.2. Taxonomy (NCBI): domain Eukaryota; kingdom Metazoa; phylum Arthropoda; class Arachnida; order Ixodida; family Ixodidae; genus Rhipicephalus; species Rhipicephalus sanguineus. Next base: position 52,564,219 of record NC_051186.1, read on the forward strand.
TGAGGACGTCTTTTGTAAGTACATCCTGTAAACAGTATTATAATGCTTCACAATATCATGTTCGCTGTCAAGATTGAGCAACAGTTTCTCATGAACAGCTTTGTACGTTTGAATGCAAGCGCTGTCCCGCACTCTTCGGAGGGCGTTCTGAAGAGGACGAATGGTTTTCTTGGCATTGAAACGCCATATACACTACACTGCAAATTATCCGTGCCACCGCAGTACTTTTCACTATTTAACGAGTAGCGTTACATTGTGTCGCGGAGTTATTTTTGTGACACGTACCTTCCATTTGATCCGCAAAAGAGTTGGTTCTCTAGACACGGCCGCGACGTCAGTAGGAGCGCCGCTTGGTTCTGCGGGAGAAGCGGATAATAAAGGTCACTGTTAATTAAATATTGATAATAATCACGGAATAAACATTAATAATCACAGAATTATGAATACCGCGTACGCTTTCACTGTTCAAAGCGTGCTTCACCTTCACCTGAATGCTGGCCACATGCTGTGGTAGTAGGCTACAAAATAAAGTGAATAGAGAGGTGCCACGATACGCCTGAAGAAAATGTCCGTGATAATAGAGAGTTTGAGAATTGAGGTTCCAAGGAGCTTGAGGACCCAAGAAATTTGCGAGCCGCCAAGGCGCATGCGCAGAACCCAAGCCACTCTTGGGCCCTTGCGCTCCTGTTGACCCAAGACCCAAAAGTCGGAGACTAGCGTGGGTCCTCAAGGCGTCTTGGGTCGCTAGCGAGACGACGCAGACGCAGCGCGGGTCACAACGCAGTATGGCTCGCGTCTCGCATAACTGATTTCGCCACGTGTGGCGCCCCGTGCGGTTGACCCAATTCTCAAATTCTGCTGATCCTCCGAAAGCAAGAGCAGCCTACCCAACGCAGCTTGGGGACCCAGTATCTTGGGTCCCCAATTCTCAAACTCTACAATGTCTCGTCACTTGTTTGAGCGGTGCTCCGTGCACTTACGCTATCACCAGAATCGGTAGGTCGCGAACGGTGGAGAAGGGGATAAAACAGAGCTCAGTTTACGGGATGCTTTGATTATACCATCCAATGTCAGGTTGCTCATCGGTCGGTGTAGGTTTCATAAGCCGCTCCACTCAGTTTTAGCATGACAGTTTCGAACGCACTAATTTCACAACTATCACTAAACTTCCCACTTAAAAAACAAAGTTTGTTTACAAAAACGAAATGAAAAGTGACAACCCTTCTTCCTTAGTTTGGAACTTCTGGCTCTCCGACGGAGGTCCCCTCCCAACGGTTTTCTCGGCCAACACTCGGACGATGTACGACGTTCCCGGTTGCAGATCTCGCAGAAGGGTCGACGTTTGTGGCGCCACGACGACGGCCTCTTCTAACCTGTGGGCAACGCCTGTGAAGTTTCGACAAGAGAGAGAGATTGAATGTGGTTCTTTTCACCACACATATATATAGGTAGGATACGGCTTGCTTTCGAGTAAGCTAGGTACGCCCCTCACCGTGGTCTTTCCAGTATTGCACAATGTAGTTGGATACGGGACTGTTGCCGCTGTACGGGGCGTTCTATCGGACACTGGCGGAACGACTCCAAGTCTGCTCGACTTTCACATCGAACGGCGCTGACGGTACCTCTGGGAAAAGAAAAAAAAAAGATGAGCATAGTATTTTAGTAATACTATCATCATCAGATATCACAGCGAGAGATCGCCATGCTACTCCATTCCCATAGCACCATGAAGGTCCCTCGCAATGATTTGCCTGCGTGGCTTGTGTTAGCCAACTCCATACTACGCGTGTATTTTTCTTGCAAACTTCCTAATCCGTCGACTTCTGCCCATCGAGCTCTGCTGACTTTTATGGGCAAAACGGATCTCTTTCTCTCCTCCTATCTTCCTTTCCTCTATCTCTTCCCTCCTCCCGAAAGAGTAGGCAGGCGTTGTGCCCCTCTAGGTGGCAGTTGTAAGCCCGATTGCTCCCTACATTCTCTGTGTCCTTTGAATATTTGTATGTGCATATCAAATAATAATAATAATAATAATAATAATAATAATAATAATAATAATAATAATAATAATAATAATAATAATAATAATAATAATAATAATAATAATAATAATAATAATAATAATAATAAACAAGTCTTATCACGCTAGCGGTTACTTTCTCTACGCATTACTTATACGATGTGTCCATGTCTATGCTAGAACTTCAGCTACACCCGTCTGCTCTTCAATGCATGCTGCGCTCTACTTTCTATTTCTTACGCCTACCATCTTTGCATTGTTTATTGCGCTATTCTTAGTTTCCTCTGAAACTTCTGTCATCCTTCAAGTTTCAGCTCCATAGGTTAACAACCAACCGATCGATCGATCGATCGAATAATCAATCAATCAATCAATCAATCAATCAATCAATCAATCAATCAATCAATCAATCAATCAATCCATCAATCAATCAATCAACAGCAACCTAATGTTCAGTCAATGAGTATACGGCGCACCGAAGACGACCAGCTTGATGCTTCGCCTGTCCGTGCCGAATCCGTTCTTGGCGAGGCAGCTGAAGAGGCCGTTGTCCGACCGCTCGGCGCCCTGCACGTGCATCTCGGAGGCCGTGCCGCGGTCGGTCACGCTCTCTAACACTTGCAGCCTGGCATGGAACGAGCACGGAAGTGAGTATCTGCACGCGCCTCACTTACTCACGAGGCTGGACCTCATAAAGCAAGACGGTCTTCTCTGCCCCGCATCAACGGAACCAAATTCGCTTTCCCTCTGTTCACCCGATACGGCAGGTTGTGGCTATCCGGGAAACAATTCAACAACTTGATTCCGAGCAAAACAAATCAACTATATACGGCAATAAACTGTGTGGCTAGCGAGACCAAATTTCGTCCATCTTGTGCGCAAAAACTCCTAGCGCGTATATATGTGCCACAGAAATTGGGCAAGCTCCACTACTCCCCACTGGTCTTCTGAAAATGAAGGGAACACACGGGTGGAAACACCCATTAAGATTTCAGGAAGGACGTAACCAATAATTGAGAAAGACGTACGTTAGTGAACCGTCGGGATTAACTCAGGGATAAACTCCGTGGCCGCGCGGCTAAGCTTCGTTGGTTAACCATCTGTACGCAGTGCTTGAGCCGTGATCTTTCAATTTGAAGATCTAAATATCAGCAATTTCGCTTTTTGGCAAAAACAGAAAGGGATAAAAATGGGGGGCATTGATTTTCCAGACCGAGAGAGGTAGGGAACAACAAAACTTACAGACACTTTTGAAGTTAATTCAATACTTTATTAAAATGCGCATCCTTACACTCAGGAAGGAGTACAGAGAGCAGCAACACCTGACCGGGACCTCCCACATGGTACGATAGTGGCACATAAGTTGCGGCAGCGAAACATTGCTGGCAAGCTACTACATTCCAACAAGACATACAAAGATACACGAGGAATAATATAAAGCTGAAAGCACAGGTGGCAGACGTGTAGAAGACTACATTTGTATATGCATAAAAGCGGCTTTACTGAATGATAATAACTGAGACAGCTGTTTCAGTCTAAATGGGCTATCCCAAAAAAATCGACAAACACCAGAAAAGCGTGAACTTCTCGCTGCCACTACCGAAATCAACTTACTGCCTAATGCGACAAAGTATACGCCTCCCCCGAGCATAACAGTGCGTGACGTCATGCTCAAGCTATCTCTGACGTCACGTAGGCAGCCTGTCACTGTTCTTCTCCAACTTGGCGACGAAGATGACGTCAGAAATAGGTTACACATGACGCCACGTCATGGCGTTCTTCTACCTTGGCGAGACCAGCGGCAGCGGGTCCTCGTTCCGATGTCAGGTGACACCCATGGGGCTGTCTCCGAGCGCCTCGCGGCGCAGGATGGCCGTGTCGCCGCGCCGCACACTCTCCACGCTAACCTTCTGCTCTAAACAGGCCGGCACTACGTAGGCGACAGGACTCGTTAGCGAAAAAAAAGACAAAAACGAAACTGTTTTATAAAGACCGTATTGGAGCTATGATGCTGTCACGATGACGAAATATATACTTAGCAATGATTTGTTATTTGGGCCTTCCTTTCTTTTGTTTGCGTCGGGAAGCTTATATGCTGAAGTTTCAAATGAGTTATGCGGAAAGCCGCAAGGTAGCGGAAGAATTATGAAAGGGACAATTGACAACCACCCGTTTGTAGGACGAAGCTAGAAGGAAATCCACATGAATATTTTAGAAAGCAAATCTTCTAATTGAGGGAAAGTTCGTCCTGGTCCAGGAATCGAACCAGGACGAATTTTTCTTCAACTAGATGCTTTCCTCTCTAAGAAATCCGCATGGATTTCTTTCTGACGTCGTACTACAAACGGGTGGTTGTGAATTATCTCTTTCATATGCTGAAGTTGCCGAGTACTTTCATTCATGTGCACATGTAACGCGCGAACAACTGCGGTACTTAAGAAAGTTACGACACCGACTTTACCTTTGCAAATACAACCTTTGAGTTATACAACCTTCGAGTTATACAACCTTCGAGAAAGGGCACAACACATTTGTACCTTGTGGAATGAAGATTTAACTGAACCCGATCGACGAGTCTCTCAGTGAAGCGGAAAAGAATGCCAGCTGGCGGCGACACGGTGCCAAAAAAAAAGGAGGTTTATTTCGCCAGCGCGTATGACTGGAGCCGTGTGCGCAAAAGGACGTCGAAGGGAAAGCTTTTCTTCTTGAAACGGCGTTACGATTACTTTTCTTTTTGGCTCCCAAGCTGTCCAGTCATTACAGCGCTCCACACCGTGCCTACTTCTTAAGACGGACAGAGAGACCCAGGGGGCTTGGACTTTCGCGATTTTATTCCGCGAGCCTTTTCTCGAAGTTGAACTTGGGGTGCTCGGGTCCCCTAAGCTGAGATTTGGACCGAGGTCAGAATTTTGCAAAAAAAAAAAGTAGGTGAAAGGTGCTAAAACAAAAAAAGTTTACTACAAATACGCGCAGGCAAAACGACTGCTTCTGTTTGCAACGTCGCAGAATCCTTCCGAATAGGACCTCGAGAGCGTCAGCTGTCAACAGTCAAACCCAAATTGCGCAGAGAAAGACTCGGACTTTTTCGACACGCGACACAGAGGAAACTCGGCTCAGTAGGGAGTGACTGCCAAGGGGGCGTGTAGTTTCTTTCAAGTCTGGCTGGAGGGGGTCTCTGCCCCCTCTGCACGCCAGCTAGACGACGCGGCTGGGTTCTCTCTGATTGACCCGCTGTCGCTGGCGCTGAGGGCTACACGGCATGCGCACTCCCTTGACGCCGGCGCACGACGCGGCTGATTGGACGCTTCCTGCCTGCCTGAATAATCGGGGCACATTCAGTGGGGGGAATTCGCCGGGCTCAACCAGGAAGCAACTCGAAGGCTTTTGTGACAGCCAAGGAGGGGATCGTATGTTTCGTGGCGCCGTTTTCGAGAATTCTCTCGACTGTTTCGTTTCCTTTTGTAGATTCCCCTCGTTTCCTCTTCGATTTCGCATTCTGAACAGAGCGGGAACATTTTTGTCGGGCACGCCAAGCCGAGGTTAACAAGGGCCCAGTGTTCTTCGGCTTATTTATTTTGCATTATTTAATTTATTTTATACCGTTTGTTTGGCAAGACAATCCGCCTTTTTCATTTTCGTGTGCTGCCCTAGCTCTTCCGTTTTTGTAGGGCTTTAGTAGGGGCCGGGACAACTGGTAGTGCCAGAACGAAAGCCTCCGAGATCAAGAGGCGTTTCGCCATTTTTCCGCTAGGGGAAAGGCGCATGCGCCGTGGCGTCCTGAAATAAAGGCGTGCATTGCATGCGCCCGTGAGTGACCTTTGACCCGTAAACGGTGTTGTGAATCCAAGCATGGAGCTTTTTTTTTTTACCTGTTCTAGGACTTTCCAGACGCTCTCATGCATTCCTCGTGACATTTGACAAGAAAGCACGGTCACGTAAAAATACAGATATACAGTGAGCACTCTCGAAGGAGTACATTATCGAATTCTACGTGTTTTGTTCATGGAGAGTGTTGATGGCTGACAGAGAGTCTACAATGCGTTGTGGGTAGTCACAAGGTAATTTATTCGCTTACTGCAAAGTAACTGCATGATATGGCATATGGCGTAATACCTACTGCATAATATGGCAGTTTTCAAAAAAAAAAATCACACTTGCAACCGCGCACACGCATACGAAACAAAGCACACTGACGCATACGCCTAATCAAGTCCCGCTTAAAGTGCTAGCTATATCCAGGAAACCACACGAAAAAGGTCTAGTGCCCTGGTTATAAGTAGCACATTATGCAGGACACCAGTGAGAGTGATATAAAGGGAGAAAAACAGACGCGCACGCACAGGTACGCGAGCTGACACACACAGTTAATAAGACAAGACAAACCGAACCTTTCAATTCGTGCAACATATTTCGACCTTTGCACGCACACATGCACATTCGTTCATGCATAAAAAGAATTGGAGCTGAGGAACGCAAGTGGATATAAGAGGGGAAAGGGAATGAACGCGATGTACTCCACCTGTAACAGACAAAAAAAAAAAGTTACATCAGTTAGTGCAGCATGGAATGAGTTGGAGATAAGGCAACCAACTCCTCGGCTGACTAAGGTTGCAAATTTTGTCTTTGTACGTACGTTTGAAGTCGCAAGACCTTTGGTGCTCTGGTCAAAAAGACAAGTGTACGCGTGACTAAAGGGAAAAGTGCCTTCTGTGATAACGTTAGTCTTATATACGTTATAGTAACGGGTGTATACACATGACCACAGATGTTTCGAGGTACGCAAACCGCAAGAATGCTCGCATATTTAGAGGAATAAGCTTGTGGGTTATAGTCAGAGATTACACAGAATCCGATTGCACACGCATGCTAAAATGTATACCTTATTTTGCTATGTATTGTGTTCCTGCCGCGAAATATTCTAGCCCTAAGTTCAAATGTGCCGTTATTAGTGGTGCAGAACTATCGATGGTACTATCGATACTATTGATAGCTGAGTCATTATCGAACTATCGATGGTAAAAGATACTATCGATAGCACTATCGATAGTAAGTACTGTCGATAGTTTAAAATCAACATCGCGAACTCATTGCAGAATGATCTTGGTTCCCCTTGCGTGTGGTACATAGTGGAGCCGGAGGAGCAGGCTCAAGGGCAATAAAGTTGAAATGCTTGAGTTCTTCACTAGAGTGCTTCGCTGACACATGGTCATAAAGTCAAACCATTCAGCTGTAGCGGAAAGGAAGCCGTTACACGCGGTGGAACTCCGCGGCTTGAGATTTATATTGCATTTTATGATTTGAAAATTAAAAAAAATATATATATCAAGAACTAAGTTTGTTATTTATAAGATGTAACTGGTTGCTTTCAAATAATAATTTATTGATGCATATGCCGCCATTTTCACTGCGCAAATAATTTCTCTCGCCAAACATTTGCTCATAAATTAAACGAAGCTGATAGTAGGCTATCGCGAATATTTTGGCAGTTTGGCCAGCCAGCAACAGCATCATTATTCGTAACACTATGGATAGTTTGTCACGTGGTTGTAACGGTGAAGAGTGCTGCAGCAAGACGGGGAAATATGAAGCTCTTTATTTGGTCGAACTTGTGCCCAGAAAATCAAAACTCAGAATACAAACGATACACGCTTGGCACTGATAGCTGCGAGAACAGTCGCCAGCCGTCGCGTAATCTGATAATCGGCGGAAAGCTTTGTCTTTTTTACATCAGTCATCCAACCTTCCAGCGTTATCGCTGGTGCTCGCGTAGGCTCTCGAATAAACTTGACTATTCGCGTCCGGCGCTTAATTGTTGCAATGATCTCAAACAATCGCGAAGTCTCTCAAACATTGCGCCGCGGTTTGCATCAAACGCTGCTAACAGTCTGTGGGTGAAACCCGAATACATCAAAAGAAAGCAATAAACACGCGTGGCAGTAATATCACTCGCAATATTACCGATAGTACGACCGATTCGACTATCGATAGTTTATCGATAGTAGTACTATCGATTGTTTGTTTACATTATCGATATTTCCAAAGAAACTATCGATACTATCGATAGTCAAATTACCGATAGTTCTGCATCACTAGCCGTTATACGTCCGCTCAATTATATATTTATTTTTTTATTTTTTGCATATCAAAGATCTTCGTATTTACCATCCCGAATTTATTTCAACGTGCGTGCTCCTGCGAACGCTGCGAAGCGAGTGCTTTCGTCTCGTCTTTTGCTTATACTTTGCTCAGCTATGGTAAATTTCAAATTTTGTCTCACGCAACGTTTAATCTTCACGTGTCTTCCGACGGACTTTCAAGCGCCTTTCCTAAGCGTCATCACCCCCGAAGAAAGCCAAGTACCGGGCCGGAGAAGTGCTTGTGCCCATTTCTATAGAAACCTGTGTGTGATCGGCGACAGCGGGAATCAAGCCCACGACCACCCGCAGCAGCCTATGCGAGAACCTTCCCACAAGGTCACGACTGCGGCAAATTTTATAAAAATAAAAATAACCAAACGTACTTGCCGGATTCGAACATCTTCAACCTACTTCACATAAGTACAGTGAGCCGTCAGAACAGCACATTCATTGCCAAGCAACCATCAGGGCTATATCGGAGACGCATGGTATTCAAATGTGGCACATTTTTTTTGTGGTGTAAAGGATAATAAGCTCAGCAAAACTGCCTGTTTGGGAACCTCGGGGCGAACGCGTAACTTTCTGGGCCATTGAAGCTTGTGTTTCCGAGCACGAAGGGGAAGTCGCTTCCAACGTGCTATCTGCGAAGAATATAAAGCGTGAAGAAGCGTTCGACGGCAGCGCACATAACGACGCATTTCTCCACAGAGCCGAGATTTTTAACTGCCTCCTGAATCGAACGTTATCCAGGACAAAAGGCTCAGCTCCTTGCCGCTCGCAGCAAAACCAATAAGAGGATCAATAAACCGCAAAAAGGGCATCATCCTCGGCTCGTGCTGCTGGCATTCATAAAAAAAATTACATAAGGCTATGAAAGTGGTAGTAGAAGCGCGAAAGCATCCTCTTGGTCGTTCTAAATATCTTTGAAATGCGCAGGGGGGCCAGGAGGTCACAGTCTTTGATCTTAATTGTTTAGTAGTGAAAATGTGTGTTTTCTTTTTTTTATATATATGCAGATGCGACCGTCCCTGCTAAGCATTCTGTGGTCCGCGTCGTTTCTATATATACGTCGGAGCTCCAGAATCGACCGTAAAGTCAGTTTAATGTTCGTCACCCATAACGGCGCCTTTCTGTAGCCACGTTCTTCGCATGAGAGCCTTCTTTTTCTATCGAGCCCTTCTCTTTGACGATTTATCGTATTTTTCTATGCTTGTAGAAGTTCTTTCTGGAATGTGCATCCGAACAACCGACGTGCCGTGATGGACATGCGTGCCGCTATAGAAGGCGTTCGAATACCTTGTAGGTTATTAGGACGTACAGTCTTGGACAAATGAAATCTCAACAAGATAGGGTTTAGCAAAACGTGATATTTCGTTTTCGTTATCGCAGTAAGCGTAATATCAGCACGATTTCAGCTTGCACACAACCACACAACTTGCGGCGTGAGGTAGTTCTCTCGAGTTACCACTCACGAAGAGCGAAACACACTTCCACTGCGTAATTTCTTGTTCGCGTTTGATTTGTTCACGACCGCAAATTTTGCAGTCAATTTACACAAAACGGCACCCTTATAAGCAAACGGAGTTTACTCTTTTTCTTTTTCTCCTCTCTAAACTACATTTGATATTCATGACTGACTGCGCAACACGAGCACTGACAAGAAAGAATGAGACACCACGAGCGCTCGTGGAGTCCTTTTCATTCCTGTCCGCGTTTGTGTTGGTCAGGCAGTCATGAACCAGTACCAACTCGTCCAACTGTCAGTCCTTTTGCTGCACTCATGAAAGCGCAACGAGTCAGACAACAGGTATGTTTGTGGACGAAGAGGGGAGGAGGGAGCGTGCGATGCCAGACTAGACACACGTTGGCTCCTGTGCGTCCCATATTCACTGTTTATTACATGCACATATTACATTGTTTCGGGATGACGATTAAGGTGTTCTCCATGATAGTGGACCATCATGCGCAGGTCTATTACGGGCAGCAGCAGGGCACGAAGATACGGAACGCAGGACCAATGAAACAACAAAAGACGTACACCTTCAATTTTTTCTCTCTTCTATTCTTGCATTGGGCTCGTCCTCGCTATATACGCTTTATTCACCGAGTTACGGCGTACAGCCCAAGTGTCTGGGCGCTATCGCGCGGCTTAGAATCGCACGCCTTTGCGCTAAAATCAGAACCACGCGATGGGCGTCTCTTATACGGCGGCCATTACTCCCAGCGCTCCGAAAGTGCTAAGGCGCCGGAGGATAAGAATAGAAAAATATATATGTTGAGAAGACTAGAAGAACAAGAGAGAGAGAGAGGGTGAGATAAGGCGGGGAGCGAAAATCGACGCTCTTGATCGCCACGCGAGCGGTCCTGAGCTTTTTCGAAAGAAGCGCCGGCATGCGGGATATATAGGGCGAGGCTGGCCGCGAGCATGAAATTTTCTTAGATGGCTGCGTCGCGTGAAACTGGCGTATGCAAAACGACCCGTATCGGCCTGAGTGAGCAGCACGCACGTTTCGGTCGTTCTTTTCGTGCGGTAAAGTGTGGATAATGTTTCTTGTCCCTTCTTCTTTCTTTTTTCTTCGTGTAACGGAATGTCCTGCCGTTTTGTGAACGTTTATGAGGTACCGAAAAAAAGTTCAGGAAGTTAAAGAATAGAGACTTGGTTTCCAGGTTTCCACCTCACAAAGCCGTATGCATAGTATGCTAGGAGAGACCCCGACCTGCCGTGGTGGTGTATATAGTGGTTATAGTGTTCGACTGCTGGCCCGAAGGTCGCGGGATCGAATCCCGGCCGCGGCGGCTGCATGTCGATGGAAGCGAAATGCTAGAGGACCATGTACTTAGATTTAGGTGCATATTAAAGAAACTCAGGTGGTCGACATTTCCAGATCCCTCCACAACGGCGTTCCTCATAATCATGTCGTGGCTTTGGGACGTAAAACCCCAACAATTATTATTGGAAGGCGATTTAATGGGAGTAGCACAGCATAACTGTGAACTTTTCCTCTTTGTACGAGAAATGAATCTGGACGGGGTAACAAAAGGTCGCGGAGGTAATCTAATCAGACAATCATCTCACCTCACTCAAGCACCCAAAGGCCGTAGGATCTGTCGCAGAGATCAAACTCTGAAGATGAAACGGCGCACGAGTGTACTCTGTGCATCGTCGATAACAGCGCCGAACACGGACGTCTCGTCACGCACTGATATTTCGATAAGAGCTGTCGTGTTATGGCGCATTGCGACGATGTATACCTATCCTGAAAACAATGTGGACTGAATAAGTATAAAGCGGTGTGCATTAACAGTCTGCAATGTACACTGCTCGTGTCGTGTCAATCATCTTTATTCCCATCTGCGGAGTATTTGCGATACATGACGCTATATAGGGAACCTTTCCAGTACCATTTAATAACGACCTTCTCTCTTCTGAAGATTACTGCCGTTAAGAATTTTGCGACAGACCATGCTGAACTCTTTAAAAGCATACTCACAGCCAACGCTAAGAAAAACACTGTCACAATGCTTTGCTTAGCGTTGGCTGTGAGTGTACTCTCAGAAAGTTCAACGTTTTATTTATGTATGTATGCATTTATTTATTTGTTTTTAATCTGTCGCAAAATTCGTGTTTGTGCGTGACATTGCTGCGCCTTAGAGCCTTTTCGATTGGACCTATTCGCCGCGAGATCGGGCTATAGGTAGCAGCACCGTCGCCGCGTTTGTGTGGATAGGCGATCGGCGGCGCGTATACAAATGTACGCAGCGACGCTTCGCGGTTTGAGTCGATTGTCGGCAAATAAAGCGCGTTCACTACAGCGTAATAGTGATGTATACGCCCTCCACCGCCGCATCAATGCACGAAACCGGCCTAACATACGTATACTGCGTGTGAGAGAAGTGCAATCTGCCAATCAATTGGGTACTGGCCTTCGGTCACATTCGTGTTTTGCACTGTGCTCGATGTTAAATGCGAAGCATTTCTTAGCGAACCTCTAGCACTTTGATCGTTTCTATCTACGTATCTATCTATCTATCTATCTATCTAGCCGCCTACGTCTGAGTGCTCTCATGATCGCCTCTTTAATTTGGTGTGGACCAAAATTGGCATGGGAGGGTAAGAGTATCTGGCGAATATGACTGTCGCGTCATGACATGAATAACGTGAAAATCCTGTCGCGCACGTCGTCAAACCCTTTCCTCCAGACACGTGTGGCACATACCCGTTTACCACGGGCCCCGGTGTACGGGTATGCGCCACAGGTGATTGACAGTTTATATCTACGCAGGAACGGCGAGAACAGACATTGGTAACTTAAATGCGAGGGCGTTAGGAAAAACCGACATCGGTAGCGTTGACTCGACGAATGTAAAGAATGAAGATTGGGATCCCAGCAGGAATCGAACCCAAGCACTCTGCGTGGCAATCAGGTATTCTACCACAGAGCCACGCCAGGTGTCTAAACTGCTTTGGAAAAACAGCCTATGCAGGCGTAATATCGGTGCTACGTCAATTGCGGTTGTGGTGCTTGCTATCTAATTTTACAAGCAAGCAATAAACACTACATGATATTCCGACGATCTGTACTCCTACGATACAGGCGTCATATCAGATTAACGTCTGTGGTTCCAGTGTTGACTCCGCTTTTATAGTAGTCTAATAAACATTACATTTGTATTATTATGAATAAATAAGCTATATTGAAGCATTGCTCGACCCCTGAGGAGTACATCAACGAAAGTTACGTATGATATTCACATCACCGCACCGTAAAGTGCACTTAGTCCGTCAGAACGACGCTGTGTTCTCTTCATTTCTTGCGAGGCTGGGCGATGGCCTCATGCTGACCGAGCATGATGCCAGACTGATTGACAGCCGCTTTGTAGACTAGGCTACGTAGGCCACATACGCCCAGGTTGTCTAGGAATACGACAAGCGCCATCCACTGATGTTGGTCTACGTAGCACTATCCAGGCCTAGCAGCCTCGACGGCCCATACCTCATCAACGCAAAAGATGACTTCAGGTTCCGACATGTCGCCGGCTCTATCGAGAGACAATTTGTCGACGAAATGACCGAGGCATCCACGAATACCAACAGCTCTACTATACCACATACTTCACTACACATGGACCCCTCGTCACCGCGATCACGACCGAATCTTATAACAAGTCATGACCAGCTGCTCCTGCGCACAGATCCCGGTGTTGATGACCTTGTTCTCGCACGTTTCACACAGGTTTGTGAAACGTGCGTGTGTTCCCCATCTTAAGCGACAAGTATATGCACATCATATCAGCTCACCGCTTCTGGTGTTGGTAAGACCCACGTTGCCGTTGGCAGCGTTACCAAACTGTAAACAACTGATTATATAACACATATGCGGCTCTTCAACGTATATGTGTGCGTGTAACATTTATATAAATCTTTAGTGTCATTTTGTACCGTTTCGCCAGTGAAAAAAATTGCGCCACGGTCACCTTTCCGCCGCGCGCTTCGCATAACATCGACTCCCACGGTACGTGGGATTAAAGCCCCTCCATCGCGTCTACTGCCGCATGGAGGGGCTTTACGTGGGATCTGCCGAATGTTTTTTTTTCTTGCTTTATCTGCACGTGCTTAAATTGTTTTGCCTATACCACAATACAAACAGAGTTGTGCGACTGAGCCAATGAAGTATTTACTTCTCCCTCTATCGGCTACAAACAAAGACAGCCTGTATTTCTGCGTAATTAGATGAAGTAGAACTTAGTGCACTCTAGCTGCTTTTCTGTTTGCATGAATACGCGTACTGCTGCAGAAATGCGTGGCTTCACGTCTTTTTTACCGCTAACCATCTTCTGCATATGCTAGTTCATGCTTTGCGGTATCACAAGGATTTCGAAATCGCCAACACATCACGAGATGGTATTGCTATAATTCTGCATTCACACCCTCGACATGTAGTACCTTTTTTTTTATTTAGGACGACGCCAAATGCACTATGTGATGTGCTTGGACGAGAAAGTGGTAGTACCCACATTGAAATGATTTTGGCGAATGGACGGTACGATGGTTAGACCTAGCGCCATACCGACACGGGCGTGTACTCTCTTATTAGAGTGCATACAAGTCTCGTAAGGCGAAATGCTTATGTATATCGTGTAGGCATACGTACAAGCATTTGATAGCTAGCACAACGGAATAAGCTGTGATCTGAGAACGTGCATGACGTACGCACACATGCGAAAACGGTGTGGCTAGCAGACGACGCAAGGAGCCATCCACACCACGGGGTTTCGTGCGCTCGCCGCACGAAACCCCGCTAACAACGGGCAAGTGCTTCGTGTCACGACACACAATACTCGCTGTTCACATAACTCTACGTTCGCCACGGTGGATCAGTGGTTACGGTGCTTGGCTGCTGACCCGAAGGTCGCGGGTTCGATCCCGGCCGCGGCGGTCACATTTTAATAGAGGCAAAATGGTAAAGACCCGTGTACTGTGCGATGTCAGTGCGCGTTCAAGAACGCCAGATGGTCACAATTTCCGGAGACTACGGTGTCCCTCATAATTGTGGTTTTGGGACGTAAAACCCCACATATTATTATTATCATACACTGTATGTCCTGTGTATCTCATTGTACGACTCATAACATGCACCAAACACACCACTCGCGATGGTAATACATTGCCCGCGAAGATGCGGGAGATCACGCGCGAGATTGTAGCAGCAACGTAGGCGGCAACTTGCTTCCATGGCTCCTGATAAGAGTCAGTAATCCGCGCTAAATGTGTCGTCGTCCCCGCACCCACGCTTGGCGACGCATTTCGCCGAATTCGTCGCTATTTTTTTTTATGTGTCATTACTCCGCACGCGAACGCGACGCGCGAATAAGAAAAGGCAATAAGAAGAAAGAAAAATCGCCAGATCTCACGCAGTGTGGGAATCGATGTAATGCGAAGCAGCCAGCAAAGAGCTGCATACATCGTCTTGTATGTCATTGAGGCTAATGAAGTCATTCATGTCGTGACTTCTAGTTCGCCATATATCGCAAGATTGTCATACATGCATGCGTGTACAATCTGGGATATGCCATGCTAATGAAACATATATTCTGCTACATATATACGATGCGTGACCAGCTATTTATGTTTGTCACGCACTCCTGTCATGCCATACCAATTTAGGTATATATCCAGTCAACAAAACGGCCGCGAGCGCACCATGAGCGTGGCGTCTAAATCAAACCCTACATGACATGCATGTCATGATCTCCGTCTTACCACCTGTTAATTATGATCGTCACACAGTCACGTCGCGCAAAACCAATTTCAGTGTATATCAAGCTAGCGAAACGGCCGCCAGCGCACTATGAGCGTGGCACGTAAGTCATGCTGTACATGACATGCGTGTCATGATTTTCATATTAACTCCTGTTATTTATGTTCTTCACACAGTCACGTCGCGAGATACCAATTTTGGTGTATATCAAGCTAGCGAAACGGCCGCGAGCGCACCATGAGCGTGGAATGTAAATCATGCTGTCCGTTACATGCGTGTCATGACTGGCACGTTAGAACCTGTCACCTATGTTCGTCATACACTCTTGTCACGCCATACCAATTTTGGTATATATCAGACTAACGACACGGCCGCAAGAGCACCAAAACAGTGGCATGTAAATCATGTCGTTCATGACATGGATATCATGAGTTTCATGTTATCACCGGTCATTTATGTTCGTCATAAAGCCATGTTACGCCATACCAATTTGGGTGTACATCCTATTAAGGAAACGGCCAGGAGAGCACAAAGTCGTAGGCGGCTAGATAGATACGCTCAAAGTGGCAGAAGTTCGCTAAGAAATGCTTCGCATTTAAAATATCAGCGAAGCCACTGCGCATGCGTGAGTGCCTCAGAGCGACGTAGCAGTACGAGTATAATCGGCGCTGTCTTGCTCGCCATCAGTCAGTGGCCTCCTACCGAGGCCGTTTTCTCAGAAGCTCGGCCAGCGCGCTGCGGGCTCTTGGATTCATAGGCAGACGCACACCCACCGCAGCGTGTGCGTAAACGCGTCAACCTCGAAGTGATTCTTGTAAAAGGGGAGGAAGAGAGAATTGCAGGGCTGTAAGGGACTATACACGCGCTATCCGCACACCCGCTCCGCACGTGGCGGCACAGCTGCCGCCCGCAAACGGAGGAGGAAAAACCGGTACCCCGTGTGCGACGATTGGCGTCTTTCCGGTTTTTCCTCCTCCGTTTGCGGGCGGCAGGTGTCCCGCCACGTGCGGAGCGGGTGTGCGGATAGCGCGTGTATAGTCCCTAACTGTTTCCCGTACCGGGGTCACCTCCTCAACGGCCCTGCATGGGGGAAGGGGGGCGGACGAAAGAAAAGGTAGTAGGAAAGGAGGAGGCGAAAAAAAAAAGTAGGCATTCCGCTCCCGCGAGCGCGGGGCATATATATTGGCGCTGCGCCGTGCTCCCGACCGGGCTGCAGAAATTAGGCGCCTTTTTCTTCTTCAAACCACTACCACCACCATATATATAGGTGATTCTGTTCAGAAATAAGAAGTGGGGTTTGGTGTGCACGATAACTGTCTCTCGAAGAGGACACCTCAACCGGTACACACACGGGGAAAGGGGATGAAAAGGAGACAGAGAGGAGGAAAGACACAAAAGGAGAGCTTGCGGGAAGGTAGGGCGAGCTGGTATGGTGGCGCTACTGCTCTCGCCCTCTATCGGGCTAGCGGCGCACTGTTAGGATTGTCGGCTACGGGCCCGTCTGCATGTTTCAAGGCGGCGGCTATGGTTGCGGCAGCCGCTGTTCTCCAAGAACGGCCACCGTAGTTCTTTTCTTTTTTTTTCTGTCTGCGTGTGCAAATACGCTGTGCTAACTTATGTGTATTTATGTTTTTCTTTCTGTCTGAAAAACCTCTCAAGCTACAGCAGTTTAAAGCTGTAGCCGAAAAACCAGCAGGCAGCGACTCTTGTTAAAAAAAGCATTACACAAAATTTCGTCCCCTATTCGCCTCAAGCCATTCGAGAAAGAGAGACCCCTCTCAGTCATTCTTTTCATTGAAAACCGAACTGCGAGCCCTACCAACAAAAAATTAAAAGAAAAAGCCGACAAACCCAGTTGCTTGCGCCCGAAACAAGTTCTTTTCCGTCCCTTGGGCACCACGCGGGGAACAGTAGACTACCCCCCCCCCCCCCCAAACACACACACACCAACACGCTCACGAGTCACAACGCGCACACACACTTTACAGACAGTGAGACTGCAAGGCAGTGCAAACGCCCATCAGCTCGTCACTGGCTGTCGTCTGCTAGGGAAGCGCATCGCCGCCAGCCCGCGCGTGAACGTGAGGACAAGGGGCGACGATCGTGTGTTGTTCTGCGGTTTCCGTAGGATTGAAATTGCAATAACCGTTTCAAGAGGAGTTCTTGGTCGCTTGGTACGAAGTTGCACGCGAGTGGTCAGTGTGTGGTCTGAAAGAAGAATTGATGTGCGCGATGGAATCTTCCGACATTATTGGGAAATGCACAGTGCAATCGAAAACCGTGGACTACGACGTACGAGTGGAGGTGAGCTTTTGATTTTTCAGTGCTCTACGTGTGCTGAGCCATACCGAACTGTTTTCGTTCCCAACGAAGAGGACGCGGCAAATTTGTGTCTGATTCCGCACCGGCTAACCCTGCTCGCCGCTCTGGCTGGCAAGAAATCACGCGTGAGAGCAGAAGACGCAGACAGGCACATTGCCCCTCTAAATGGCCGTTGTTAGCCTGCTATCTTCCCATTTCTTTGTGACCTTGTAAGCTTGTGTATACATTTAAAATAAATAATAAAAGGCGAAAAAAAAAAACGCACGAGAGCGGGGACTTATGGACGGAATTCGAGGCGTTGCTTACGCAGCCCCGCATAGATGCGGTAGAGTTGTCTTTCATTTTCGTCCGACTTCTGAGGTAACCCGCAGAATTTTAAAGCTAGTTGCTTCCGAACGGTGTTCCTACAGCTGTTGTGCCAGCCATGCACGCAGATGTACGAAAAAGTACCGGACTACTGCGACGTTTTTACGTCCTTTCGGCGAGGAGCCATGCGTTTCTACCGTGACTGCGGGCACGGGAGCAACAAACGACAATCCCAAGTTTTCCGCCGCGGCCGTCCGGTGGCGCTGCCTGTTCAGTTCAAAGCTGCAGCGCACTAGGCCTATACTACGTGGCATGTTGGGTTTAAAGCCGCTCGCCGAGGCCGGCAGCAGGGTTGCCAGGTTTGGCTACTTTGCGCCAAATTGGCTACTTTTTTAGGCCGGTGGCGGCAGAAAAATCGTCTTGGCTACTTGGCTCCTTTTTGGCTACTTTCTTGTCCCCTCAATTTGAGCAAAATTATCAATATCTGGTGATGTCGCAGCCACTTGTGTTCGAGTGTATGGTGCCAAAACATAGCAGCCAAAGCGTGCTTCCTGCTCCAAAAACTGAATTTTCCATTTTGATTATGCGAATAATGAATTTCGATGAAAAGGATGGCGCTGTGGCTTAAGCAGGCTTAAGGTTCAATGGTAGATCATAACATAAATATAAAAAAAAACTACACGTGTATAACCTGCCAGTCAAGCAGGCGTCGCGCACACTAAACAATGCTTTTGGATGCCTGGTCGGGACTCCGCGGGAACTGTTGCATGGAGCCTCTTTTTGCCGATCACCCATTGCTGAACGTGGCTTTAAACCGAAATTGCACGTGAACAGGAATCGAAAGCGCTCCGCATTCAGGGCGCTGTGCACTCATCGACATTAGAAATAGCATATCCGGCATTTCAAGTGAGCACTGAAAAACCAGGACACGAGAGGAAAAGGCGGTAACACAAGCGCTCACTAATAACAGCTGTTAGTGAGCGCTTCTGTTGCCGCTTTTGCCTTTTGTGCCCTGTTTTTTTTTTTTTTCGTGCTCTCTTCAGAATGTCGTACCAACTAACCCAACAAAGAATCCTTCTTGGATATCCGACGAACTGCTTCTATCGTTTCTTAGGCTTAGTACGAACTGCGACTCTGAATTCGTCATCACGGAAGAAATTTTTGCGAAAGGGCTTCCATTTATGTTTCAATGCCGTAACTCATGCCGTAGACTCAATTTTATTGTCGCAACTTCTAGTCATTTCAGAAAAGTCACGCAAGGCGCGTGGAGAGAGACTCATTTTTTTTTTAACAGCGCGAACACTATTTCGTCATGCATGAAATGATTGCTAAAATAAAGAATTTATGCTGAAATCTCCGGAATTATGATTTTGCATTGTTCAGGCAGCACATATTTACAATTTCGCCGGAAGGCTTTTGCATTTAGTCATTTAAATACAAATGTAGAAGTGGATTTCACACATGCGTGGCTGCTTTTGGCTACTTTTTCTGCCCTTCGCTCAAGTTGGCTACATTTTGGCTACTTTTTTCAATTTTCTGGCTATTTTTCGCATTTTCGACCTGGCAACCCTGGCCGGCAGCGTCGATGAAGGAGAGAAGGGCGGCAAGGGCATTACGGCGACGATCGCTGCAGCCAGTGGGAAAGAGGATGTCCTCGAGGGTCTCACAGGGCAGGCCGAGAAGGCGGTAGCGGGTGGCTAGCTGCTTCCTTGCACAGCAGATGTGGGGCACTCGCACAGCAGGTGAAAAAGTGTTTCAACAGCGCCGTAGTCGATGCAAGCTGACGAAGGAGCTCCCCGCAGCCGCTGTTTTCGTTCCCCCGTCCATGCCGAGCCAGTCCGCAGGGAAAAGAGGAGGGCGCGCTCTCGCCGGGAGAAGCCAGCCATGGGGAGAAGAGGAGGGGGGCGTCCATCGGCGACCCGCTCGTCTGGGTGGTCGCGCTGCAATTCTCGCCGAAAATTACATCGCGCGGAATCGAGAGAGTAGGCGTATGGTGTCAATGGGGTCGCGGAGGAATGTGCCTGTTTAGCCAGACCGTCGGCAGCCTCATTTCTCGCGATGCCAACATGGGAGGGAAGCCACTGGAGTACATCACAGCCATGCTCCTGAACCGACCGCAGGCTGTGCACAACACGCTGTGAAAGTGGCGGGCCGCGTTCCTCCTTCATGAGTTGTCGCAGAGCTGACCTTGAGTCACAATAAATCGCAGCATTCTTGATGGTAGGTGGCTCACGAAGGAGGTCAGCAGCCAGCTGCAAGCCAACGAGTTCTGCGGTAGTCGAGGAGTCACAGAAGCTGAGGCGGCACTGCAGGGCCTTGCCGAGCTCAGGGGCAATGCAGGCGGCCGCAGCTGAACGGTCTCGTAG
Organism: Rhipicephalus sanguineus; assembly: GCF_013339695.2. Taxonomy (NCBI): domain Eukaryota; kingdom Metazoa; phylum Arthropoda; class Arachnida; order Ixodida; family Ixodidae; genus Rhipicephalus; species Rhipicephalus sanguineus. The sequence continues at coordinate 52,584,626 of NC_051186.1, forward strand.
CACAGAGCCATCTGAATAGACTTGTGTTCTGCCGGCTAGGTCGTCGTGCATCCTGGCCGCAGCCTCCTGAGCGATGACACTGTGTGGTGTGTTGCGCTTTGAACGTATGCCCGGCAGTTCAAAGTAAACACAGAGGTGCGCTCGCCGGTGTGGTGGGGGCCAGCGCGCACAAGGGGCAGGCTCGTCGACAACAAGACTGTCGTAGAGGTCGATGATTCGACCGACTTGAGTGTTTGGGACAGCACGAAGTCGGGCGAGTAGAGGACCGGCGCCTGGTGCACGATGTAGGCGCTCCACGTGACACAGAGCACGCAGATCCGCTGTAAGCGACGCAGGCCACATGCGAGTTTCTGCCAGAGTCTCGGCCACACGAGTATGACGAGGGATGCCGTGGCACATTCGGATCACTCGCCGATGATCCCGGTCGATTGCACGCCACTGTGGGGCCTGAAGGGTGCAGAGAGGGAGAGCGTAGTGCACGACGGAAAGGGCCATTGCTTCGTATACGGTGCACGCGAAGGCGGGAGGGCATACGTTGCCGCGAGCGAGGAGTCGACGGACACAAGACTCAACGCGGCAAGCATATCCTGCCGAATGCGCCGCACCGCGGGGAACCATCGTAGACGATTATCAATGGTTAGCCCGAGGTATCGGACACTCGTTTGCCAAGAGATACTCGCACCGTCGAGCTGAAGGCACGGGAGGTGGCGGCGGGCTGCAGCACGAGGGTGAACAACGAGGGCCTCGGTTTTCGTTGCCGAAATTGTGAGGCCAATGTCTCAGATAAAGTTCGCCACGCACTGCAGAGCCATCTGCAATCTGCATCCGCCCGTGGACCTCAGAGCACCTCCGGGTAGGACCGCGCACGTAGAGGGCGTTGTCGTCCGCGTAAATAACAGCGCGCACTGGGAGAATCGCCGTTTCAGGGAGGCACTTCAAAAGTAGTGCAAGCACCAAGTTGAAAAGAAATGGGCTGAGAACACTGACCTGAGGCACACCAGTGTGGATGGAACGCGGTGAACTGGTCGCCCCTCCAACGCGCACGGCAAACGTCCGGTCTGCAAGGAAGGCCCGAACATAATCGAGAAGCCTGCCCTCGACGCCCAGGGAGCGCACAGCACCGCGGACTCCGCGATACGCGAGAAGAAGTCATCAGAGGACTGAATACTCGCGCACAGCTCGCGGAAGAGGGGCCACCGGACGACATTGCACCTTCGCACAACACCACGGCTGGGATGACTTGGTGACAGCGTGATCGGGAAGTGGTCCGAGCCGGTCGTGTCAGGTTCGCGCTTCCACTCATAGGAACAACGCTCCGACACGAGGGCCAGGTCAATCACCGCGGCGACCACACCTCTACGGGCGAAGGTCGCTTCCCCAGAGTTCAGGACGAGTAGGCCCGTAGGGGCGATGACGTCACTCAGGTCCCGACCACGCGTGGAAGTTCGGGGACATAGTGCATCCAGACGACGGGCCAAACCGCTCTTTTCGCCCGCGGCCTCGCCGTCACGTGACCCTCCACTTCCGGTTGGGAGAGGCCGCGGGCGGCCCGGGGAGGGAGGGCGCGAGAAATCCCGAAAACATTTTCAAGGGCCGCCCGTACCGGCCCTCGACGGCGGCCCGCGCACTCGCGGGGGTGGTGTGTCAACAAAGCCGGGTTTTTTATTATCTTTTTTTGGTAGCTGGGCACGCCGGCGGCTATTCGAACATGTGTTTCTGTTTGAAAACAAGCGCGTGGAATCATTCGCGTTGTTTTTACGGTCCAATACTCGTTCTACCGTGCTTGTGTAAAGATGGCTACGTGGAGCGACGATGCTACGTTATACTTTCTCTCATTGGTGGAGCAGTTCCCGACACTTTTGAACGAATATATCTGCAGATCCTCGTCGTCCTCAACCGATAGCGCGAGAGCCATAGCCGCCAGGGATTTCTTTCGCGCAACCTCCATGTTCAAACTGAGAACTTCCGTAGCGGTACGTTCTTTCCTCTTAGCTTTCGTGTTGTCACCTGGTATCAATTAGGTCTTTTGCGCGTCTCGCACGGTTCTTCTCAGTGCCGCTTTTTATCCAGCGGCCGTGTCAGTGCCACGGCCGCTGGATAAAAAGCGCACGGGTACGGCCTGCCGCGTGCTCCGAAACCGGCGTGACGGGCCTAGTTTCCCGGAGCACCGCCGCGGCGCCACCGGGCGGGGACGGGTTTCGCGGACGCCCGCGGGATCACATGCGCGGCGCGCTTGCGGCAGTTATGCTTGGGCGCGTGCGTCTTCATGTGACGCCCGAAATCCTCTTCTAAAATTTATCTAGCGTGTACGCATGAGTTAATTACCGATATTTCTTGTTCATTCTTGCAGCGCTTGGGAATTTTTGTTCTTGCCTTGCCAAAGAAGCAACTTCGCGCACCGATCGCTTTTTGCGGAAGTAATCGCGTGGGCATATTTTTCTGGTATCCTAGAAGACCACAACTAACCAACCTGGAGGCGCTGCACCTTTCTTAATGCATCGAAATTTTTTATTTTGGCTCTGAGTATGTTAATTCAAATTTAATCATTTCATTTCAAAAAAGTGATCTCAGAAACTGCAGCGGCCACTGTTTATTTGACACGAAATAAGATAAACTTCTTCCTTGCTCCAAACATGTTTATAGTACACATACGGTACGGTATCGCATGCAACTGCCATGAAATAATGCTTATCATATGTGCGACCATCTCATAGAAGGAGATTCGAGTCACTTTGAAATTTCAGTGACTACATCTTCAATGCTGACAATTGGGCGAGCTGTTACGGATTAAATAATATGAAAACGGTCAGACGGAAAGAGTGATGAAAAGGCTGAAAAACGCACGAACACAACTGCTTGCATTCCTGCGCCTTTCAGTAGTTCTGTTTCTTCCCGTTACGCCGTTTTCATGATCGTGCAACGAATTCAACAGTGAACATAAAATCTGGACAAAATGTGAGAAGTTATTTTATTTATTATGAATTCAGGGCTCATCCCTGCCAGCTGCAAACGGCGGCTTGTTGCAAACGTCGTTGAAATCCAGCGGCCGTGACACCACCTTCCCGTTTTCTCTTATCTCTCGTTTTTTTTTTAGTTCCCACCTTTGAGCCCGCGGCACCTTTGTCATCGGTTCCGGTTGTTTCCGAACGCTGTCGCGTTGCGGTGGCGTGCGTTGCCCCGCAATGCCATGTGGTACTGATGTTGGTTGCCGTGAAAAGCACGTGTACTCCTTTTATTCGGAGAGTTGGGTTAAATTGTCTGTGGTCATTAGCGGTACGGGCCACAGACTCAAACTTACCTCAGCAAAACATGCGGAGACAAAAAAGTGCATAAAAGCGGCTGGTGGGCGACGACAAGATTTCATTTCAAACAAATATACGTGGCAGCCAGCACACACATTGCGAGCGACTCACAGGGACAAAGTTAAGGTGGATAGCCTTTGACAGCTATACGGTAAAAAAAAAAAGAAAAAAAAGGGGGGGGGGGCGGAGGTAAACTCTTTCCTTATACTCGTCTCTCTTTTCTTCTTATTTTTTATTATTGTTTTGGTATGCCTCCAGCTTGTGAGCCCAAATTTTGGCTTCCCATGTCTACTTCCAGTCTGTGCAGACCATAAAACCTTTCGTTTTGGTCCTTTGACGTTAGCCGCTGTACAGGCACTGGCGAATCTTCGTTGCACACGAACGTGATTGTCTTCTGGCAGTCTCCGTCATGTGGTCGTCACTTCTAATGAATATATATTTCCGCAGCCTTTTCAACAAAGTTACGAGGAGTGCGTCACTATATTTGTAGAATCCGCTAGTATCAAGCATCCGAAGCTAAATTACTTTTCGGCACAGTATCATGTATCAGACGTCATGAAAAAGATTCAACGTATGTTTTTACATGCACTTCCTGTGTATAAAGAACATGAACGTGTATTGCCAGATCTTTCAAATAAATACCTGTCAAGCATTTTCAGAAAGGTGCTGAAGAAATGTCACGGAAATCAATATGTTAAAATAACAGACGATGCATTCATTACACGCACATAAATATAACAACCACTTTTTCACACATTCAGCGCCATATAATGTTGCTACGCGCATTGTGGAATATTCTTTCAGACACAAAGAAGTTAGTCCTGAAAAAGAAAGTGCCAGGAGCTCGGCACGTACACGGAAACTTAAGTGGCTATTTAACCAGATTACGCGAACGGACTGAACTGAATGCATGATATGTCGTGACTGCGATAGATGAGATGGAAAAAAACCGCTTGGAACAGCTGAGTGAGATCGCTGTTGCGACCATCACCAACTAATTTGCTGCGGCTGCTGCCCCAACGGATCCGCCGGCACCCGTTTCCCCTTCCCCGCCCCGTCGCGCCGCAGCGGCCGCAACTGCACCTAGGGCCAACACGCGCTCGCCCATAGAAAGGCGTCTCTAGCGCAGCAATCTTCTGCGACTCGAAACCTGCCCTGCGCCAGCTCGCGAGGGAGGAACGAGGCCCCCTTCTTGCTCAGCGCGCCGCTCTCAGCCTGCTGGCCCTCCAGGAACGAGGCTGTGACGTGGTCCTTCAGTGGCTCCCTTCACACGTCGGCATCGCGGGCAACGAGGCTGCAGACGAGCTCGCAAAACGAGCACACTCCGCCGAGGCTTCGCTGACAGATTACGCCAGCTCGTTCGACTCGGCTCGCAACAACCTTCGCCGGGAGCTGGTGCGCGAGCATCCGGACGCACGGGTCGCCGCCGGACATCCCCCTCCTCCCATCCCAGCCACTGGTTTCACTCGCCGCGAGCGCGCGCTTCTTCTTGCCCTGAGGACCGGCTCTGTGTGGCCCGCGGAACGCAGGCATCGTCTTCGCGGCGCCGCTGCACCGAACTGCACCGATTGCGGCGCGATCGAAACCCTGTGCCACCTATTGTTTGACTGCCCTTCTTTCAACACTGCGCGGAAGCGGCTCGTCATGAAGTACCGACTCGTCGGACTGCCGTGTGCGACCCTACAGGACTTGCTCCATCCCACACCGTCGCCGATCAGCCTTTGCGGCCCTACTCGCTGTTCTCGAGGATGCCGGCCTTGTCGAACGAATCTTCTAGCCGCTCACCACGGTGACTAGGACGCCCGCTCTCCTGCCGCCCCCCCCCCCTCACCTTTTTTTTTTTTCTCTTTTTTCCACTCATACCTTTCTTTTTCTTCTTTTACCATCCTCTTTTCACTCTCACTGTCCTTTCAATCCCCAGTCCCCCGTGAGTGTATCGGTTGAGGTGTCCTCACTTGAGAGACAGTTATCGTGCACTCTACACCCAATTTTCATTTTCATTTCCTTCTTCCTTTTAAGACTCACCCCCCCCCCCCCCCGTACCGTGCGCTTTTTATCCAGCGGCCGTGTCAGTGCATTTCTTTCCGTCACGGCATTTTTTTCTTGTTCGCATGCGGAGCGCTCCCGACTTTCGCCTGTGGGCAGTGCCTTTTCCAATTTTCCGGCGATTCCTATCCTCTTTTGTCTAGCTCCGTAGCCTTCGCTGCTCTCCCCTCCCCCTATTGTGACCTCTGTCAGCGACTACCACACGCCAACCCTTTAACTGACGCCACCAACCTCTTGGAAGGCCACACACCGTGCTCTGCCCGCTTTTACACGCGTTTGTTGATGTTGTTCGTTTCCTTAGTTTGTCAATTTTTTTGTACCATCACTCCTGGCTTTATTTGTTTGTTTCTTTCGCAAAATAGTCTTTCTGTTTCTGCCAGCTCTGTGTGTACTGCGCGAATAGACAGACGGCTGAGCGGAGCCTGGGGTCTTGAGTCGTGTGAGTGGCACGCGCACCGCGTGTGAAAGTCACTGTCGCAGCGTCGCCCACCAAGCTGCGGCGAGAGGCTTGAACTAGCCTGGCCCACGCACGGCCGGGCTAGACCGCACGCGGGAGCGCGCGCGCGCGGTCTAGCCCGGCCGTGGCCCACGCATCTCCGGCGCAAGCGGCCGGGCCCCTCGCGGCCCCGGCGTCACGTGACTCAGCCGCCCGCGGCGGGCGGCAGTTTGGCCCGTCGGCTGGATGCACCGTTGCCCCGCGACGCCGGCCGCCGTGGGGGGGGGGGGGGATTCTTAAAAGGAAGAAGGAAATGAAAATGAAAATTGGGTGTAGAGTGCACGATAACTGTCTCTCAAGTGAGGACACCTCAACCGATACACTCACGGGGGACTGGGGATTGAAAGGACAGTGAGAGTGAGAAGAGGATGGTAAAAGAAGAAAAAGAAAGGTATGAGTGGAAAAAAAAGAAAAAAAAAAAGGTGAGGGGGGGGGGGGGCAGGAGAGCGGGCGTCCTAGTCACCGTGGTGAGCGGCTAGAAGATTCGTTCGACAAGGCCGGCATCCTCGAGAAAAGCGAGTAGGGCCGCAAGGGCTGATCGGCGACGGTGTGGGATGGAGCAAGTCCTGTAGGGTCGCACACGGCAGTCCGACGAGTCGGTACTTCATGACGAGCCGCTTCCGCGCAGTGTTGAAAGAAGGACAGTCAAACAATAGGTGGCACAGGGTTTCGATCGCGCCGCAATCGGTGCAGTTCGGTGCAGCGGCGCCGCGAAGACGATGCCTGCGTTCCGCGGGCCACACAGAGCCGGTCCTTAGGGCAAGAAGAAGCGCGCGCTCGCGGCGAGTGAAACCAGTGGCTGGGATGGGAGGAGGGGGGTGTCCGGCGGCGACCCGTGCGTCCGGATGCTCGCGCACCAGCTCCCGGCGAAGGTTGTTGCGTGCCGAGTCGAACGAGCTGGCGTAATCTGTCAGCGAAGTCTCGGCGGAGTGTGCTCGTTTTGCGAGCTCGTCTGCAGCCTCGTTGCCCGCGATGCCGACGTGTGAAGGGAGCCACTGAAGGACCACGTCACAGCCTCGTTCCTGGAGGGCCAGCAGGCTGAGAGCGGCGCGTTGAGCAAGAAGGGGGCCTCGTTCCTCCCTCGCGAGCTGGCGCAGGGCAGGTCTCGAGTCGCAGAAGATTGCTGCGCTAGAGACGGCCGGCGAGTTGCGCAGGAGGTCTGCAGCCAGCTGGAGCCCGACTAGCTCAGCTGTTGTTGAGGATGCACAGTATCGCAAGCGGCACTGTCGTTCCGAGCTGAGCTGAGGGGCTATACAGGCGGCCGCGGCTGAGCGATCCTGCAGGACGGACCCATCGGTGAACACTTGCGTCCTCCCGGCCAGGTCCTCATACATCCGCGCCGCGGCCTCCTGAGCAATGGCACTGAGGGGGGTGTGGCATTTGGATCGAATGCCCGGCAGGTGCAAGTTCACTCGAAGGGGCACTCGACGGTGAGGGGGCGGCCAGCGCGAAAGGCGTGCGGGATCGTCAGCCACAACACCGTCGTACACGTCGATGAGTTGGCCGACACGTGAGTTTGGCACAGCACGTAACCGCGAGAGGAGGGGACCTGCATCAGGCGCTCGGTGGAGACGCTGCAAGTGGCACAATGCGCGCAAGTCCGCCGTGAGCGACGCAGGCCACGCACGAGCCTCCGCGAGGGTCTCGGCCACACGAGAGCCACGAGGCATTCCGTGACACATGCGGATGACTCGGCGGTGGTCCTGGTCGATCAGTCGCCACTGTGGCGCCTGGAGTTTGCAGATCGGCAGTGCGTAGTGGATGGCAGACAGAGCCATCGCCTCGTAGATGGTGCAGGCGAAGGCTGCGGGGCAGCCGTTGCCGCCTGCGAGTAGTTGGCGCACGGCCGATTCCACGCGACGCGTCGTCTGGCGTACACGTCGCACCGCCGGGAACCATCGGAGGCGATTGTCTATCGTCAGGCCGAGGTAGCGGACGTTGCTACTCCAAACTATTGGTGCACCATCCAGCTGAAGGCACGGAAGACGTCGTCGGGCTTCCGCACGGGGGTGGACGACGAGGGCCTCGGTTTTCGACGCCGAGATCGTGAGGCCGATGTTTCTCACGAAGGCGGCCACACATTGGAGGGCCTCCTGCATGCAAGCGCGCACCACCGAGCACTTTCGGGTCGGTCCACGCACATACAATGCGACGTCATCAGCGTACACCACTGCGCGAACAGGGAACACAGCCGTTTCTGGTAGGCACTTGACGAGCGGCGCGAGCACCAGATTAAACAAAAACGGGCTGAGGACGCTGCCCTGTGGGACGCCACAGCTGACAGATCGCGGCGCACTTGTCGCCCTGCCCACGCGCACAGTAAACGTTCGGTCAGTGAGGAAGGCCTGAACGTAGTTCAAGAGTTTGCCCTCAACACCTAGCGCGCGCACAGCACTGAGGATAGACGAGTGGGGGAGCGAGTCGAACGCCGACTTTATGTCAAGGAGGAGTAGGATGGCCATTTCTCCGTCGTGAAGGGCTTGCTCGAGGGTGCTCACGACTGCAGCAATGCAGTCGATGGTCGCGCGATGTGGCCGGAATCCACACTGCTCTGGTGGGAAAGCGTTGCGCACCTCCGCGATCCACTGTAGCCGGCAAAGAGCCATCTCCTCCATAGTTTTGCCCGCCACAGAAGTGAGGGAGATGGGCCTGTATGACGTCACCGAACGCGCCGGTTTGCCTTGTTTGAGGACAGGGATCACAGTCGCGGAACGCCATTCTTCCGGGAGGACAGCACTGGAGAAAACTCTGTTGAATGCATCCAACAAGAGTGGGCGCTGGGAGGCATCCAGGTTTCTCAACAGCTGATGAGTGATTTTGTCCGCTCCAGGGGCGCTGCGCTTGCCGGCCGCCGTGGAGAGGAGCAGTCAAGCAGGCCGGCAAGGGAGAGAAGGATGTCAACATCACGTGACGGGTGCACGGGCGCGTGAAGAGGCGGGGCCACAGGAATATAAACAAACCGCGCGCTACGGCATATACGGGCCTCAGAGGCGGGCTTTAGGCGGTAGGCGGATGAAATCCGTGGTGCAGAGGTTGTGTGGAAGGTCGGGGTGAATATCCGGCTGAAGAGGAAGGTCCAAGCAAAGAGTACCAGCGGAACAGTCTATCAGGGCAGAATGGGTCGATAGGAAGTCCATCCCTAGGATGAGGTCATGAGGACAATTATGGAGCACCATGAATAGGACAGGAACGTAACGGTCGGCGATGCTTATGCGAGCTGTACACATTCCAGTGACAGGAACAGTTCCACCATCGGCGACGCGTACAGCTTTTGTAGTAGCAGGCGTGAGGACTTTTTTCAGGCGGCGACAAAGACACGTGAGCTCCAGTATCGACTACAGCCGTCAAAGAAATACCGTCCCCATGCACATCGATGAGGTTCTCGTTCGTAGGAAGCGTCAACGGAGCATTTGGTTCAGAAGGAGATGATGCAGCACTACGTCCAGAAGCTGCACGATCTAGGTTTCCGTCGGGTACGATGCAAAGTTCGGCGGCGAGGACGGCACAACCTTGAAATGGTATAGGCCATCGGGAGTTACAAACGCAGTCTTTTCTTGGTCTTTCTCATCCATAGCAATCTGCCAATAGCCAGAGCGTAGGTCTATTGAAGAAAAGTAGCGCGCACCGTATAGGCAATTAAGACCGTCGTCAACTCGGGGCAAAGGGTAAACGTCCTTTTTCGCAGTTTGATTCAGATGGCGGTAATCAACGCAGAAGCGCCACGTGTCGTCCTTCTTTTTAACCAGCACGACGGGTGACGCCCAAGGGCTCGATGAGGGTTCAATAATGCCTCTGGCGAGCATCTTGTTCACTTCTTGTTGAATGACCGTGCGCTCTGCGGCAGACACCCGATATGGTCGGCGGTGAATGGGAAGAGAATCACCGGTGTTTATGCGGTGCTTTACAAGAGAAGTCTGGCCTAGTGGTCGATTATCGACGTCGAAGATGTCGCGGTATAAGAAGCCAAAAGGCGGGTTAGAGCGGCTGACTGCTCAGGTTCGAGGTCCGGGGCGATCATGTGACGTAATGCCATGTCGAGGCATGTGGTACCCGGCGGCCGACAAGGAGCATCTGAGCACACGTCGGCAGCGAAAATGCTGACGTGGTCATCTGATAAGGATCGGAGCGTGGCGACTGAGATGCCTTGAGGTAGCACTTGCTTCGTGAAGCCGAAATTTACAACAGGGTGATGTATCCGGTTACCGGCTACGGTGACAACGCAGTGTGGCACAGTGATGTCGCGCGCCAGATGAACATCAGCAATAGGCGTGACGACGTAGTCCCCGTCAAGCACCGGTGAAGACGTCGCCAATTCTACGAATGTTAGGGCTTTAGGCGGCATGCGGATAAACTCTGTGGTACAGAGGCTGTTCTGTAGGTTGGGGCTAGTATCTGGCAGAACAGGAGGTTCCAAGCAAAGAATACCGGCAGAACAGTCGATCAGGGCAGAATGTGTCGAGAGGAAGTCCATCCCTAAGATGAGGTCATGAGGACAACTGCTGAGCACGGTAAAGAGGACGGGAACGTGGCGGCCGGCAATGCTTATTCGAGCGGTACACATTCCCGTGACGGCAACAGTTCCGCCATCGGCGACGCGTACGGCTTTAGTTGTAGCAGGCGTGAGTACGTTCTTAAGTCGACGGCAGAGATGCGCACTGATAACAGACACCTCGGCTCCAGTATCAATTAACGCCGTCATAGAAATACCATCCACTTGCAGATCATTTAAGTTCGTGTTCGTAGGGAGCGTCAACGGAGGATTCGGTTCAGACGAAAATGATGCAGCACTACCTCCAGGAGCTGCACGTTCTAGTTTTCCGTCCGGGAAGAGACGTAGTTGGGCGGCGAGGAATAGCGGCGTGGTTGAGGCGACGGGGTAAGACGGCGTTGGAGCGACGGTGACCGAGCAGTAGGGCGGCTGTTGAGTGCCTCAGAGGCAGCTTACGTACGGCTGGGCGAATACCGGCGAGGTGCAGCGTATGGGCGAGAAGGCGAAGAGAATTGGCCCCAATACGGCAACGTCCAGGTGGTGCGGCAGTGACGGGAGACATGACCCACCCAGTGGCAGCGGAAGCAGATGGGTTTGTCGTCGGAAGTTCTCCATTCCGGTGGGGAGGACCGCGACAAAGGTTGTCATAAGAGCCGCAGATGGAGATGGGGACGGGTTGTCATTGGAACGAGAGGCTGGATGACGCGGCCACTGCGGAGCTGCGTGGTGAGGACGGGAAACGTTCCACCTCCACCAAATATGTTACGTGAGTGACGAATCGCTTTTACAAGTCGCTGGTCACAAGATATATTTGCAAGAGCGGCTGCAGCGCTGACCAGTCCGGCTCCGATAGATAGATAGATAGATAGATAGATAGATAGATAGATAGATAGATAGATAGATAGATAGATAGATAGATAGATAGATAGATAGATAGATAGATAGATTGATAGATAGATAGATAGATAGATAGATAGATAGATAGATAGATAGATAGATAGATTGATTGATTGATTGATTGATTGATTGATTGATTGATTGATCCAAGAGGAATAGCACCACCCACCACGGGGGATCGGCCACGAATCGTGCGGCAGTAGGATGTGTGAGTGAAAAAAAAAAGGATAATTCTAAAGAGATAATTTTAGGTAAGCGAAAATATTATTTCTGTTTGCGGTTTCCCAATTGAATGCTAAAGAGACAGAAAAAAAAGCTCGAACAGCGAGCGACCTTCGTCCTCTTCGTCGGGCGCACACGCGCGTCGACAATGAATTCCGGCAGCCTACATGTAGCAATATTATTATGCAAATATGAGTGCTGTACAAACTGTGTGCAAGGATGTTGGGTCCTCTGACATGCACTATGCATTTAGTCCCAACATCATTCTGTTTCTCGTACAAGGAAACAATAAAACAAATTTGAAACTCGAACTCAGAAAAGTCACTCCAATTATATATGTTCAAATAAACCAAAGCGTGTTGCTTCGCGATCTGAAAAGAAACCATGCCTTTCTGTTTTGGTGCACCTGTTGCAGTAATGGTGCGAACAGGGCAAATCTTTTGCATCCTAACTATTTCTTTCACTTCATAACAAGAAACCGGCCTTCTAATAACACAGCGCGATTAACGCGAGTGTTTTCTAATAACCATTCTTGAAACGAGAACTCCATCTACGCTGTTGCCAGAATAATTGTAAGCGTTATTCGACGAAACTTCGATAAGTTCTGAGACGAAAAACCTACCTTTCGGATACTCAAAACTCGTACGTTGAGGACCGGTAGCTTACATTCCAACACGGTGAAATGCGAGGCAAAAAGAAGTACGAAAAGCTCCTTTATAGCCATGCTTTGAAACCAAATAGGAGCGAATAGGGAGCACTCGACACACACCTGAACAGGCAATGGATCAGTGCATGAATAAGGCAGTTGAATATTGTCTAACACCTCACAGGTGCGCGGTGCTCCAACAGTTCGGAAGAACAACTATCATCCATTGTTCTCAGGCAAGGAGATTCTCAGAAAGGACTTCGCATTTTTCGACGGAGCACATGTATACTGTTATTGCAAAGTTGCATAAACCGTTTCTCTCTTTTTTTGTTGGTGGTCACTGATGTCATCTACGTCTAGTGTTCGTTTATTAACGTACGATTCCTTTATTCGAACGTGGTTGGAAGATACTGTAGTTATTTTGGGACCCATTCACTTTAACCAGCATTAGAGGACTAGAACGTATGCAGCATAAGGTGGTTTGGCTTTTTTCAATTTATACGTCACTATACCTGTTACTGAGCTGATAAGTTGCATCTGATTACCCGCGGTGACTAGCACAATCGTGTCTGCGGATTAGAGCTTCTCTTTCAGATCGTGAACGGCCATTATCACGTTAACACCCCGAATTTTCGCTACTTACTCAACAAATTGTGGCGTTTTTTTTGTTTTGTTTTTTTTCGAAAAGAGCCAGATTCAGTAACCGAAACTGGGCTAAATTTCACGGGAGCGTCAAGCGCGCCTAAGCATCTTTCCCTCTCAAAATAATTGTAATCAAAATGGGACAATTCTGTATTGTAACGTGAACTCAAAAAGGCAGTTTCGATTAAAAATTGAGCCATATCCTGCACGGCGTGGACGAAGACAAAGAGCCCGGATAGCGCGTGACACTGATTGACGCCCTAGTGCTACTGACCACGGAAACCAACTTCTTTTTCCTTTTTTATTATTATTATATATATATTTTTTTCAATCGCTAACCTATGGCTTTGTTAACTTCTTAACTCTTTCATTTTTTATTTACATCGCGTTTCGTTCTTATATATTCTTTTTAAGTTTCATAGGGTTTCCATTTCCCTATATAATTGCCAGTGTGGCCAATCCCCCTCGTGGGTATGAGCCAGTCTCCTTAAGGCAAACAAACAAACAAACAAACAAACAAACAAACAAACAAACAAACAAACAAACAAACAAACAAACAAACAATTGTGCCCAGGCTGCTGGTCTTGTAAATATACGCCCTTATAACAGCACAAACTATGACGTGGTACACACATTTTCTCGCCGGCTTACAAAATATTGTTTGCCCGTCGGGGTAGAGCATTGTAGATGCTCGCTTGATAGCCAGCTGCTTCCAAAAGGCATCGCACAGTGGGACTTCCAAAATGTAGGACAATTGCAAATATTTTTCTTTACTGTAAAAAAACGGCTTTTCCGTTCATTCCTGCACATCGTTCCTCTCGCCACTCGCACCAAAATGCTGTATATCTACCACGTGCACATACGACCACCTACCAACGTTCATTTTTCCTGCATACTGCCGGAGAATGGAATATGCCCTTCCATCCGATATCGCCCTCATCACCGACATTGCTCAATTCAAAGCTGCCATTGAAGACCATCTTTCAAGACATGAAACCTAACCTGACCCGCCAGTTTTTTCGTTCGCCCACCCCTCATGTAATGTCCCATGTGGGACCTTTGAGGTATTATGAATAAATGAATAAATGAATAAAAAAAAAAGCAGGGGCATTAAGCAATGCTATAGACGGCTTGCAATGACGTCACTAATAATAGCTACGTGGGAGCACTAACATGGTGGGACGCGAACTTTGTCATGCCACGATAGCGCTATCACTAACGTACATATCACTAACGTATCACCAACTTACATGCGTGTACTAAAGCACATCGCATGCTGGTTCGTTCGTTATTCACGCACACAGGTCGAATAATGTTCCAACGGCGTCGTTATCACACTGAAGCAAATTAATAGCCGCGTGATTATACTACCTTGACGTCATTTAAGCCGCCATGTTGGAGACATGTTGTGCGTCCATGACGTCACGTGCAAGCTATCGGTTGACAGAATCATACATTTTCTTAGAGAACAGAGGTGCCATCTACGGGAAAGCAGGAGTGCGATCGCTACCCCACCTGGCCACGTATCCTAGCAGCCAGAGGCGTGCGCAAGGTTCAACTTCAGGGAGAGGGGGGGGGGGGCAAGGTTCATCGCGGCGCCCCCCCTCCTCTCTCTATTATTCAATGTCTGGGGCACACTTTGCGCTCCCCTGTTTTGAGGGGACAAGGGGGGGGGGCGCTCCGCTCCACTGCCCCCCCCCCTTGTGCGCACGCCTATGCTAGCAGCCCAAATTACAAGCTGCATTTGGTACTAGATACGTAAGTACACTGCCGCATTGAACCATGTGTGCACACACTACCAAATGGTGATTACAAGAATGACGAATTTATTTTCTGTGCCTACTTCAATGTGAACAGTTCATGTGGTTTTCGCCTTACACCCCGTGTAAGCATGCTGCCGGAATAAATTATGCGTAAGTACGCCTCCCAATTTTGATCGCAACAATGTCGTACTTATTGTAAGCACATCCCCCTCAGTGTGCGCAGATAGTGCAGCTTCCAGCAGACTGACAAGAACACTGGCAGAGAACACATAAAAAAAACATAAACACACACAAATGCATGACGTCAGTAGACGTTTCTCAAACACCACGAAGAACTTCTGGGTAACAATTTCTGCATTAAGATCCTTCAAGTCTGTTATTGTTCAAAAGAATATTTGCAACAATTATTCTGCCCGTTCAAGAGAGCTACCGTTGGATCATTCCTTCGTGGCGTTCGACAATTGTGGCGTTTTTTTTTTTTTTTCTAAAAGAGCCAAGTCCACCTCAACTGAAACTGAGAAAATCACAGTTTTTTGCTACCGAAAATATGGTCGGGCCCGCTCCAACAATTTTTTGACAGTGTGCTTATGTCACCCAAATGCTTCAAATCTATATATATATATTGCGGCTGAAACCTACACAGCCCACTATCGTCGGTATTCCGAAGCAAAATTTGGATTTGGCTCTTATAGATTGGAACACTTAATTTGGGCTTCAATTGGCTGGTAAAAGAAGTCTAAATCGCAGCGAATGGACGATATAGCAATATTCTGAGACAAGAATGACACCATCCCTGAGCTTCCGTCGGTGCCGGCCTTTCTTGCAAGGGTGTAATGGCGATAACTAGAGTCGTAGAGCTAGTGGTCCTTCCAGGTAAAAAACGCACCATTCTGGACTCTCGGCAGCGTTTTCTCACTCTTGGCTGGTTGGTAGCTTGGTTGGGTACTAGGGGAATGGCTCAACCCACCACGGGGGATCGGCCACGAAGCGTGCCGCAGTAAAATTTGTGAAAAGAAGAGAAGAAAAAAAAATAAATGGAATATGCGAAAAAGATAATTTATAGTAAAGCAAAAACGTTAGTGTTAACTTTGATTTATTTATGAAATGTAAAGGAAACGACTGTTAAATAATAGAATTAAATAAATAGATAAATAGATAAATACAGACAATTTAAGTAAGTGAATGAAATGATGTATATCTACCGATAATAGTAACAGTCTTTTTGTCTGTTTTATATATTTGAATACGGCATCATGTATTCCCCTTTTGCATTGCCCCAGTGACGACGCCCCCAGGGACAGTAACGCCGATGTGGAAAGCTCAAGGCCAAGTTGTTGAAAACGTAATCCATTGAAGGTCATCAAAAAAAAATGTTTCAGCTCTTCTTCTTAGCTTTTTTGCGCTTCGCAAGGTATTTTCCGCTTCGTGAGGTATACACAATTATTTCGAATTCCAGATTTCATGTATTGTGGCAACATTCCTAGGCAACCTAGAATGCAAGCTGAAGGGGTTTACAACAAAATTCAACTCGTACCGGAAATTGTAATGGTCTTTCGCTTTTCAAAATGTATTATCACTGTCAACATTCTCACCACTTAGCGATTTCCGCACGATCCTACAACACGGAACAAGCAACATCATCTACAATAACATTTTGTGTAAGTCGCCTGCAAGTAATCTATCAGTTGCATGCAGTAAGGTTGTTTTCGTTTTTGTTGTTTTTTTCGATGTAATTTCCACAGATGACAAACCAGCCTTATGAGTGAGAGAGGATTTATTAGAAGAAGGTAGAGAGGTCGGCCAGAGCTTGTGCGCTCTGGCCTGCTGCTCTGCACAGGGGAAAATGGAAAGGGGGAAAAAGAATGATGAAGATTACGATGGCGACAGGAAGAGGTGATACATATGTACAATGACCGCGTAACACAGTACAGTTAAAACTCGATCTAACGGAACCAGATTTTACGAATTTCCCGATCTAAAGAAGCAATTTCCATTTCCCGGCAGCTACCCATAGGGCTCAATGCTGTCTGCAACTCGAATTAAAGAAGCTTTCGGGACACTGAACTCCACCTTACGAAGTTATCCCGGAAATAAATTAGCAAGAATGCTGCGATTTCATTCCAATTTTTACACAGACGCCAATTTTTAAACAGACGTGTGCTGTAACGCTATCGCGTTAAAACATCCAGGCACCTAATTATGACACTAGTTTTATTTTGACGACGCTGCACGCCGCAGCCAGTAGCGCTGTTACGTATCAAACGACGCTAG
Source organism: Rhipicephalus sanguineus (assembly GCF_013339695.2). Taxonomy (NCBI): domain Eukaryota; kingdom Metazoa; phylum Arthropoda; class Arachnida; order Ixodida; family Ixodidae; genus Rhipicephalus; species Rhipicephalus sanguineus. The sequence continues at coordinate 52,601,400 of NC_051186.1, forward strand.
GCGTTACTGGTTTGTTGTCCCTGCAAATACTCCGACAGGAACACGGTGCTTGCTTCCGTTATTTATTGGTTTATGCGACAGTTGGCACCACTTATCGTCTCCTTCGAAATTTCTTGCTCTGCCTGCTCGCACAAAAACTGCATTCGTTCTCTGTGTCTTTGGATATTCGCGGCTTGTAATCGCTTCACGTGACCTCGTGACCTCGCCTGTATCGCCCGGACATGGGAGGAATTCATACTCAGGCTGCCCTAGCGGACTTTTCATACGCGCAGGCCTGTACTAGTGGCAAATAAAATGCCGCAGTAGCTTTCGGGCGAAGCTACGTTATAATTTTAGATTTCGAAGAACCGAGAAATTTCTTCCTGTATATATATTTTATGAATTTCCCGATTTAAAGAAACAATTCGAGCGCCCTGATCACTTCGTTAAATCGAGTTTCAACTGTAGTTTTCTTAAAGTCAAGTGTCGAGTCCAGTACTTTCCAGAAAGTCTATAAATATCCTTGTAGCAGTTGCCGATGCTGTCTGGTCGGACATTCCGAACAATAGGCTAGTTTCACTTAGAGTTTTCCTGCTGATGCTTGCCAGCGTCGAAGCCAGCGTCTGCAAGCACTCAGCTTTCCGGCATACCAGATGTTGGAGGCGTTAGTTCAGAGGTAAATCAATTTGCAAACAAAAATTATTGTCGCTTATTTATACGAAGGCAATAATAATTTGTAGGGTTTTGCGTGCCAAAACAACGTTATTATGAGGTACTCCACAGTGAGGCCCTCCCGATTGATTTTGACCAGTTGGGGTTCTCCTAGCTGCACCTACGTCCAGGTACACTGGTGTTGTTGCATTTAACCCCCGTGGAATTGTTGCCGCCGTGGCTGTGAATTTAATCCGAGTCCACAAGCTTAGCAGGCTACACCTTGACTGCTAAGCTACCACGATGGCCTATAAAAATGGTAACGAACCAGTTAATGAAATCGCTTCTTATTTTAAGATTAAGCAGTTTTACTTACAAGTCGGTAACGACCACCACTTTATAAGGCTCTGGCGAAATGAATAAACACAGAGCTCGTCCCAATTAACTTACGTACAGCGCCACGAATGTTAGCCTTGACTTCAAATTACTGTGACTCGCTAGAACGCCGACGCTATAAAAACCACACTATAGGCTTCCCAAGCAACGCTTAGCGGCGCTGCTGCTCTTGACAGGCAGCGCCATCTCTGGCAGAAAAAGAGAAACTGGGGCGTGATCAGCGAGCGTTTTCCCTTCTCTCCACCGCGTTGCCGCTCGCTTCCGTGCACGTGCAGAGCTCTCGCGGTGCACTTGCGGCGTCTCACAATGTACCGCGTGCAGTGCGGCTTCAAAAGGATCTTCAAGCTTGACTGGCGTTTCCGAAAAGCGAACTTTAAAGGAGAAACGCTCGTCAATCACCTTAACGGTGAAGAGCAGACTATCGACGACAACGACGCCCGACTCAAAGCGAAATGCATTTCCCAAGTCGCGATTACACCGTGTAGGACGTATACGTTGAGGTAAGTCTCATTCTGTCATGTTAAAGATGAGTAATGGTCCACATGCACTTCGAAATGAAGCCGTACACGCTATCGATGTTCTGCGGTGTGGACTACGAATCATATGATTGCTGTTTTGATATGGCATGCTTAACGGTAGCAGCCGTGTACTTTCGTGAACAAACGTTTGCGGCGTGCGAAAAAAAGAAATTACACGGCCATGGCCCTGTTTCCTGAGAAGGTTAGAGTCAAGCCCTCCGTGCCGCTGGAGAATCACCCGCCGATTAAGACGCGAGGCAGCTAGCTGAGCTTTAACCACTGTGAAGCAAGATGAACTGCTCGCCTCGTTTTTTCGGCTCTCGTGTCATGCTTGCAGTCTCTTTTTATGATATCGACTTGACAATGGTATAAAACCTGCTGCGCGAACGCGGCTACAAAATCGCACAAAGTCAGAAGGTTACTTCAAGGTTGCAATTGCAAAGCATGTATTAAGTGCCAGTTGTATTTAGCGGCTTAAATATATATATCACACTAATAAAGTGACAAAAACAAAGCAAACCTGCAGAACGATGTCAAAGCTTGCTGAAAATGCACGGACGTCTGTTCCGGCGTGATAAAGCAGCCTTCCCGACGCGTGCATTGCAGGCGCCGAACTTCTGACAATGTGCTGAGTTCAGTTGAATTCAACCAACCGCGCAACGCTAACGGTATAGCGCGAGTGTGAACGTTCAACAACGACGGGTAGGTCTCACTAACACGGGGAATCAAAACACAAAGTTGCTTCACCTACAACCGTAACTGGACTTTCACAATGCGAGAAGACAGCGTGTAATCATTACTGTAGTCGCTGCGTGCATGCGCCGCGTTACTTACCGATTCAGGTAGTCGAAGCGAACGAAAGCGATGAACTCAGACAACCAAATAGAAGGCGAGACAGCGCTGTCAGCTATCCACGCTTGCCGCCTTTATTTCTCGTGCGACACGCCCGGGAACCGATACAGTTTAACACGTGAATCGTGTGCCTTGTCTGCACTGTTGTGGCTGGCCACTAAACCGCAATACTTCGGACCACGCTTGCGCTTCCGCGGGGTCGCTTCTGCCATCGTGGAAATGCGCAGCTTCGCACAGCAAGCCTCTCGGTTCAACGTACCCAGCTGACGGCCTCCCAGTTACCCGCACCGAGAGAAGAACGCGTGCACACGTGCGCTACCGCTACAGTGAAAGGGGCTGAGTCGGCCGCGCGAAGGTTCAGAGCTTTCCGACAGAGCCGCAGCGCGGCTGGCGCGGCGCTGTCGTCGCGCCGCAAACTTGAGCTTGGGTATGGTGGCTAGAGTGGCTAGAGCGGCTAGAGGGGGAGGTGGCGCGAGCGCGGCGCGAAAGGCGATCCGCCGTTCCATGACACGTAGCGGCGGCGTTGCGGCTCGTAGTAAGATGCCTCTCCGCCGCGGCCCTCTATCTACTGCGTACACGGGGCTGATTTTGGAATGAGCACGTCAATACATCTAAGCTTTCAAAACCGCTCTGACGCTGTACAAGTATCCGATACTTGCGTTATGGTCCCTGTATTCTTATAATAATTTATTTCACTGCACTCCCGTTCGGCTAAGTGTGATTTTTTTTTTTACCGGTAGCCCGTTGTCCTACTGTGCGCTGCGCAACTGAAGTTCATAGCACCGCACTCGCTAAAACTATAGCTGGGCTAAGGTGTAAGACTATTGCCGAGATACTTCAAGTGTTTGATTGCCGCTGCTCGTGTCAACACGACACCGCTTTTATTCACTACACGCAAACTTCAGAGATGAAAATTCATTTTGCACACAAGAATAATTTGCAATAACATATTCAAATCTGCGCAACACACACGAAGTCAAGAAGAAGCAAGAAAACGCATTCCACATACACAAATAAAACATTTTAAAAACAACACAATCTAACACAAACAGAACATAGAATAAAATAAAATATCACCCACAGTTTTATTGAAAAATCACAGAAATTTTGCCTTAAACAGTGCCATAGTAACGGAGTGCAAATACAGATAGTGTGACGTATCTTGCAAAAAAGAAATGAAGAAAAAGCATCTGCTATACTCATGAGATTTCTTTGTACACTGGAATGATGAATGAGGAGCAGATGACGTCAAGACTAGAACCAGTTGTTTTACAAGATGAGACATTACAATCCACAAACACAACCAATAACAGCATTGTTATTGTGCTATGGCACATATGCAAAAATTTTCTGCTGAGAAAAAAATTCAAAACAGGAGCGCTCAATTTGATTACAATACACGTCTCAATTTCAGCAATTTCATTCGCTTCTGCCTTTCACTTCATAAAGAATTCTGGCTTTTCATTTGTAAATGAAGCCTAGTCAACACGTAAAACTTGAGTATCTTGTTGGTGAGAATTGTGCTGTGCTTTGCACATCCAACAAGAGTCAGCTTTGCGAGCTGAAGGAATGACACTAACTCAATAAGGCTATCACTGTTCACCTGCTTTAAACTAAAGCAGCGTGTAAATGTGTTTTCAAGTGTGTTCAAAAGTGCATTCAGCTGCTCTGATGGGTATAAAAGGCCTCCCCTGTCTACTGCTTTAGTGAGGGATGCTGTTGCTGGAGGTGACCCATCCTTTTCTTTAAGCAGCTGCCGGCAGCAATCCGTGCACTTGGTGCTGGCAATACTTTGTCTTGCCACATAGCCAGCCATGTAATATATCAGCCTCGAGTCGCTGGCTTGCACAACCATCGAAATGTGGCCAAGGAGGTCACAACCATTCAGCACTTCATGTGCCTCAGAAAGATTGCCTATGTCAAGAAGCTCATTGATTCTTTGCTGAGGAGTATTGTTGACGTACTTTTGTGGCTTGCACGAAAACGTTCGCGTGAATTGAACTGTCATTCGCAATGAACAATACCACTTTTTCAATATACAAGCTTTCGCGATGCAATGCACATACTGTGAAGGCCGTGATATTGCCCTCCCCAGCAATCAACTGCCGCGTCCAGTAAGCGCTGGGCAATCGGCAGTTCCCCACATCAGGCAGCAATGGGGAGTTGACTTCAGGCGACGCGCTTCTTTCTTCTACAACGTCTACCTCGTCAGCACACGCGGCATTACTTGCCTCGTGCCTCGGATACTTCACAGGAAGGCCGCAAGTCGACGTTTTCGACTTTCTTTTCTGGGGTGCCTTCTTCGACAAATACTGCGGGAGGTTGGGGAACACAGTAGGAATCGCATCGCTTGTCAGCACAGGTCGATCGCGAGGAATCGTCACTGTCACGCCGTTGATCATGTGCGTAAACGATCGCACAATATACTGCTCATCAAAATGAAGCTCGCAGATTCTTGAGCTTGCGTCGAGGACTTGATGTGAACGTGGCACTGCACGTTGCCATGCTTTTAAGCGTTCAGGCTCTTTCGGCACGGAAAACAACGACACACGTTGACCAGATCTCCTCGACGAGACGTACCCGGACGAACAGCCGGGTGCGAAGCAGTGTGTCTGCGTCGTTTTCTTCTTCTTGACGCCTGAGTCCATAATGGTGGCGGTAACGCACGATGACTTGCACGAACAATGCACGCCGTGTTTTGTAAAACGGCGCGGACGAGATCGAGCGAAGCACACACGACGGAACGCGGCACAGCACGAAAGAAAGCACGTGAGCGCTGCGCAGCGAGCATCGAACTGCCTGCAGCAGCGCCGCTGTGTGTCCGCGGCCGCTTCATGAAGCAAGGCAGCGCTCTCTCTCTGCCGCCGCAATGCCGCTCGCGCCACCTCCCCCTCTAGCCACCATACATGGAGGAAAAAAAAAACCAGGAGGGAGCGTCACGTGACATTTTTGAAGCCCAGCCAAAAGAAATGAAACAGGGGCATGCTGGGAAATGAGCACCCTCACGTGATAGGCAAGCGGTGAGAGGCATAGAGTTTCCTAAAATTAACTAGAGGGGACTCTGGCGCTGCGATCGTTCAGCTACCATGGGAATGATGGGTAGTACACAAATTTGCCTAGTCTTCGTGCTTGCGGCTTCAAACGTACTTGTGGCCTTGTTTATTGCTATGTTATGGTTTTCTTTCGGATAAAAGAATGGATCGTTGTGAACATCGTGACCATATTTGAATCGCTGAGCCTTAAAGTGGCGAAGTGAAACTGCTGACTCTTGCTCAACTTCGTTTTGCGACAAGGCGGATGCAGCCGACGCGGAGCCAAACGGAGCCGAAAGTACGAAGTTTAGACAAATTTGTGTACTACCCATCATTCCCATGCTGGCTGAAGCGTCATGCTATAGTCATGCGTTGCGGGTCCCATAGACACTAGCGCCAGAGTTCCCTCTAGTAAGTATTGTAAGAAACTCTATGGTGAGAGGGGGGGAGCGGCGTCCGAGGAGGTTGGCTTGTGGACGCTAGACGCGCGCGCTCGTCAATTTTTGTTTTTTGTTCATGAGCCCACCAAAAAAGGAAACGAAACAGGAGCATCATGGGAAGTGAGCCTCGAGCCAGCGGCTTCGGAGGAGGTTGGCGCGGCTTCAAAGCTTCAGAGGAGGAATGGCGCGGCTTCAGAGGCGGTTGGCTTGTGAACGCTAGGCGCGCTCCCTCCTATATTTTTTTCTTTCCTCCATGCCACCATAGCTTGGGTTCCCTATACCGGAAATTTAGTTCCTGCGCCACAGTTGTGCACGAGTCTACCGCGAACGCTAGCGAGGTTACACGCGTCTGATAGTTAGACATTTTTCTGTACCAAATTAAAAATAATTCGCGTCTATGATAAAACGCACACGTGGCGGCGAAAATTATCCAGACCTGCCTCTAAAAGACTTAATTTTAGTAATATAATGAGCAATACCTTAACGAAATCTACCATGGTGGGTAGGACATTTTTCATGGGTGTATAGAGTGGCATATGGAAAAGGGCGTGCAGTTCATTTGGCTCCATTTAGCAAGTTCTGGGATGTTGTACTTCGGCAGAAACATCTGCTTAAAACTCTAAAAGCTTTGGATAACTTCACTTTCTATGCGCGAAGCATTAGCAAACCACCGGCAATTTTACCGTAAATATCAATCTAGCCGCCTATACCCTCTCGTGGTCGTTTCCTTTGTGTATTCCAGGGTTGGTATGGCATTTCATAAATGCTTCACGAATATAAATGATATGAAATAACATATATGACAATATTTCATGGTGCAATTAGCTTGCTATACATCAGAATAAGCATCAAATTACGTGGGTGTATGACCGCTTGCTCAACACCCACCTATAGACCGTTGCATCGGGCGAGGAGGACCGGACTGGCAACCAGCGCTTTCCTCCTTTCTGGCTCGTGCGCGACGGCGCGGAGTGTGCGGGCTAATGCTTGGATGAGTGGCGTTGTCGAACAATTTTTGCGTGTTTTAGGTCTACCTGCGGATTTTGTTCTCTTTTATTGCAATATCAGCCAGCGAAAGGTCAACGGGAAACCACTGTGCCGTTTTTGGTTGTTCTAACAACTATAAAAAGTAGACTGCTGCCAGAATAAGTATGCGACGTGCATCGCCAAGCGCGGTGTGTTTGCGGTTGTGTGCACTCTTCAAGGTACATCGTTTGTGTTACGTTAAAGGTTATAAATTGGCAAGTGCCGCAATATATCCGGGATTCCCAGTGTTCTGCTGCTGACTGCTGACCCGAAGGTCGCGGGATCGAATCCCGGCCGCGGCGGCTGCATTTTCGATGGAGGCGAAAATGTTTGAGGCCCGTGTGCTTAGATTTAGGTGCACGTTAAAGAACCCCAGGTGGTCGAAATTTCCGGAGCCCTCCACTACGGCGTCTCTCATAATCATATCGTGGTTTTTGGACGTTAAACCCCAGATATTATTATTATTATTACGTGGCGAGATCTCTGTCGTGAGGTCACAACTTCCGTAAGACAGCGGAGTGCATCGTATACGATGAGCCATTGAAAGCCGAATAGCAAAAAAAAAAAAGAGGTATGTCACTTCGTGTGGAACAACTACCTCAGGAAGACAAATTTTTACGTGGTCAAGAACAATGTCCGACCAGTCGCGCAATGATATGCAACATTGTTAATTCTCTTCTACGCGAGACACAAAAACCACGTTGTTACGCTTGTCTAGTGTTTCTTCAACTGCCAGTTTTGCTGCTTAGCTTTGCGAACGACAGCAAGAATTTTGCAAAAACGGTACATCTGGTAGATGAAGTTACAAAAAAAAAACGCGAATCACCTCCGATGCTGATCAAAGGCTCGAGTCCGGGAGCACTTCGTGCCTTACCGGCAGAAGAAACTCCCTAACCATCTTCATCTTATCGCCGCCGAAATCCACTCAAGTATCGCGACTCTTAAAAGAAAAAATGTGGTTGATCCCTCTGATATAGGAATCGGTATAGAACACGAAAGTGAGACAGTTGGCACATAAGCGGAAGTCTTGGAAAGACTCGCGACCGGGATACATTGTCCGGAGACACTGCATTGGCTGCATTGCACGCGCCGGAGCATCGCGCAAATCACACGTGAACCACAGGCGTTCGCAAACCGTGCAGGCGAAACCGAACGGGTTGTCACTGAATCGTTTGAACTCGCGGTCCGCTGCAGCGAAGGGTGCATGATTTGCGGGTCGTGGACCATCCTTGGGTGTGCTGGGCATCCTGCGTCGTATTGTCGAGCGTCCCGCTGGCGGGTCGCTTCGGCGAAGGTACGATCATTTCGGTCTTTTGGGTCGCGATGCGGTCAACTTCTGGAAAGCGAGAGGCAGAGTTCTCAGCTTGAGCCGTGAACGCGCGAAGGTCTCCCGCTCCCTCCTGGCGTGTCCATCGCTGCACCAAACTCACTTGCGCGACGTTAGCTCGCCGACGTCGTTGTCTTTCGACGGCGCTTAATGCCGCAGTTCTCGTAGTCGGTGCCATCACACTCGTATCAGTAGACAGTGGAGAAACACCGTTGGTGCATATGAAAGCTGCACTACGCTGCACGCGCTAGCACAACGCGAAAGACGAAGCACGTAACTGACACACTAATACAACGCCAAAGACAGAGCACGTAACTGAATCGTCACCGAGTCAAATCAGCGCGTATAGCGCGTCGCAATTGCAGCCTCCGCGATCAACTTCAGAAACATTTTCAGAGCTAATTGCGGAGGCCACGCTCCGCTGTGCTGAGTAGGGCGAACGCCACCTAGGTGGCGTCGGTAGTGCTTCTTGATGCCAGCGTTAGAGTGTACTAGAACTGTTGAGTGGCGTGAACGCGCCTCGCCGCCTGATGCCTTCCGCGTCGACCACAGCGGCGGCGCTGCAGTCGCTCGGTACTGAAGGCGCGCGGCGCCGCGCGCTAGAACGTGCCGCTAGAACTGCTAGACGCGTCAGCGGCACCCGGCTAATCGGCACTGATGTGGCTTTCGTTGCGTGTCTATCATTATTAAGCGTAGGAATTGTCGTCGTAAGCCTTGATAGACGAAACTTCAAAGCTTTTAATGGATGCTTGCTTCATATGTGCCTTTGAGAGATACTGCAAATCAGTTATTGTAGCCGAAGTGACTGCTGGAAAGTACGCAAAATATAAAAATGAAAACAGGCTGACACCGACCGTGAATATTCACGATCTCAGTGTAATTGAGCCGAACTCATTGCTGGGCTAGTTAGAACAATTACTCTCAATTAACTAAACGCCGAACGACCGCCAGAAGAAACGAGACAGAGGAAACGAAAAGGGCGTGTCTTATTCAGATTTCTTCTGTCTTAATGCTTTCTTCTGGTGGTGATTCGCCGTCTACTTTATTCAGAGTAACTCAGCTGCTGTAATGAAATTTAACTGTGCTCAGAAAGCTGTGCGCTGATATTGTGCCGAAAGCACACCGAACATTTACGGCGCGTTGGCGAAGCTGCGTGTACGGTGCGTATCTTTTCAAATGCGCTGTGTAAATGTGACCTCTTTGACATTACGAGGGCTCAAAGGCATTGGAAGTCAAAGGTAACTCGACCGGTACAAATAACGGTCGTCCTCAGGTGCGTTGCACGGATATTGTTATTGCTAGGCACCGGGTGGGGAGGGTATACTTTACTGTCCGTATTTGTGCGTGTAAATATATATGCACACACACACACACACACACACACACACACATATATATATATATATAAACATAATATCGCGAAGCATAGAGCACCACCGCCCCTCCTGGCTTCACTTTTGACATTTTACAGATAAAGAAATGAAATTATAATACAAAACGTTGTCAAAAAGAAGTTTTTCTAATGGCATCGATAGAAGATCAGGAAAAGTGCAATATACACTCTAAGAAAAAAAGGACTAAAAGGGGTAGGGAGGTTAGTCCTTTTGGGGATCAACTGATTTGCCACAACCAATAGTCCTTTTGGGGATGAACTGCAAGGGGATAAACAGTTAGTCTTTGAAGGATTAACTGCAAAGGACTAACGGTTGCTCCTGTAAGGAGTAACAGTTGATTTTCGGAAATGGTCCCTGAAGGAGCAAATGTTACTCCTGTAAGGACTAACAGTTGGTTTTTGGAAATGGTCCCTGAAGGAGCAAATGTTACTCCTTTAAGGAGTATTGGTTGATCCTCAGAAATGATCCTTGGGAGACCAAATCGCGCTTCGCAATTGTAAAAAATGGTGGCGAAGTTCCTGCGCTCTTAGGAACGGACATTTCACGGAAACATGCCGCTTAAATAGTGCTTTAGAAGTGGTACCCAACTTACATGTATTAACTGCTAATAATGCATTCAGTGAGCGCTTGCAAGCAATAATGCTGATCATTCGAATTTACTTTGCCGAACTTGAGAGAAATTGTGTATACCGGCTTCAAGACTTGCCCTAGCGAGAATATTTAGTTGCGTGCCCTGATCTTTCAATCCCTTAAAACACTTTGAATCCTATGAACAAGGTAAAAACTTGGCGAGAAGTGGCAAACCACGACACGGGAACACAGGTCACATGAATGACACCAAACACACACACATGCACAGTGATTCTGGTTACCAACGGTTTTGATTTCTTGATTGTGTAAGTTGCAGATAACCTACGGTGTTCTATAAAGTATTCAAGGAAGAAAGAGAAACACGATTCTATTAACATCAATCTTTATTTTTACGAAAACACCAAAAAGGAACGAATGCCATCATTTAGTTGGTGTAGGGCTTGTTCCCGAATTACTAGGGCGAGTCCTACCTGGCAGAAATACAAAAAAGAAAATTTTGTTACAAAATAAAGTAGCTAGAAGAGAACGACTTAATCACGTAAGCCCCAATAATTGCGCAGTCGCATGCTCAAAAACATGCGACGCACAATGCTTTTTTAGTCTTCATATTATTTATAATACAATGTACCAAGGCAATGAAAATAATAAACTTACCTTCAAAATTAGCAGAGGGACGTTGTTTGCAGAGCAAGTAAATCCAGAAATTGTTGATCACACCTCGATGTGACGGCGTCCATTTCTGAAGCTTTGCAGAAAGGAAGCTGCGATGGAGTCTTGCATGTAAGCTGAGGTGTCCATTTTTCCGCAGGAAGTTACGATGCTGGGTCCAATAAACAGCCGGTACACAGAAACAAACGTGCATGCGTGTCCACAATTGCAGCACATGCAGCGAGGTATGTTCTTCACAGCTGCGTTCATAGTCTGCGTAAATAGCGGCACTCGCTGACCCCGAAACAAGAGCAAGATAGATCACAAGTGACGAACACGACCCGCACTCGAGACTCCGCCGAGCGATACTGAAGAAGAAATAGTGCGGCGCGGAAGGATACCCAACATAAGCGCTGAAACGTCCGTCTTATTTACACGATTGTCACCGCCAGTGAATATTGGGAAGCTTATTGGTGAACTAAGTTTCAAGTCCTCATAATATATGACACAATATTAACACACTACAAATTAAATTAATCTTTTCTCGCGTTATTTTCTTGATCGCAGCAGTAAGCGGGCCGACGCGCCGATGCCTTCTTGTCATCTGTGCAGTGGACATTTGGAACATGCGTTCGCCGAATTCCTTACCCCTCAGGTCGTCGCCGCCTGCAACCCGCACCGCGACAGAGTAGAAAGGAGGGCTTCGGAACAATAGGGCGCACCTAGCCGAGAGCTAAGCTCATGACCTTTGAAAGAGGCATTCGTGGGTCTACGATCACTGCTTCGCGTTCGTTCGATGCTGAGCCTTGCTGCAAACAAAGGCCACAGAAAAAACGTCTTCCCTTCAACCTCTACCCGCGGGAGTAAATGCAACCGTTCGTCCCCCCATTAGTCTCTTCCGAGGTATGTCTAGTCCTCCGAATTTGCACACGACACGCACTTCGCGGCAGTTGGTCCTCTCGCGGACTAACGACACGATTTGAGGACTAAAGCTGACTTTACTCCCCCTTCAGCCGGTTTTTTTCTTAGAGTGTAAGATGTCTATTGAAAAGGAGCTGTAATGAATTTAGGCAGAATAGCCGACGGGCTATATTTACATCTGCGCATTTTAAAATGCTTGAGATAAGCCCTGATGCATGAAGTTTGTGCCTCGGAGGTGAACACGCGCCTTCGGCTCGGCTTCCTGGCTCGCCTTTCCGGTATTTTAAGCCCTCAGGGGTCGCATAACCGATGCATCGTAACCGCGAAAGCACGCTGTTGAAACAAGATAGCCTTTCGGCATTAAAGAAACAGCGCAAAACTGGCAGAACTCAGCCGTCGCTAATATAAATGTTGCGATAGAGTCATTTGTACTCAAGTTACTCATGAAACAGTCGAACGCATTGGAGCTCATACAGGGATCAATACTCTGGATATATCGTAAGACTGCCGGCAGAAGAATTGTAGGCTTTGCTGGTTTGTTATTTCTTCGTAGTCAGTGTTCGTAGTCACTCATAGTGTAGCGCGGCTCGAAGTGTTGCTTGCAAACCGCACAGCAATCAGTGAGCAGCTAGATGCATGTGCGCAAAATCCGATTGTCAAATTCTTTGGGGGGTCGGCAGGCTCCAAGAACAGGGAATATCTCGATGCAATTTTGGCACGCCTGCATATTGACGCATGCACCATGGCGCGTAGCAGGCGTTGAAACACCTATTGAAGCTCAGTAATGCATTAAACGCGCTCAAAACGCGCAATTACACGTTTTCGTAGGCTGCGACGCGCGCGCGCCAAATGCAGACGCTCTCCACAGCTTCAGTACAAAGTGACTACAGCGCCGCCGCTACGATCGCCCGTCGGAGCATCACCCGAGATGCGGCGCGGCCGCTTCGTTCGTTCCACTGCCCCCTTCTAGTACACTGTACCAGCGTCCCTTCGAATGCTGGCATCGAGGCGTCGTAGTGCTGAGACCACCGAAGCATTTACTGTCGGTGCGCGTTAGTGTCATAATGCAGTACTTCTCTTTCCTGCTCGTAGGCGGCGGCACCGCCCCGAGCAAGAGCGCAGGTACACGTAGGAGTGTTAGATATATAAGACGCGTCTGTGTAGCTCTCTGCAAATGCGTTTGTGGCGCAATGGGCTAAACGCTCGGCGATCTATCGTCACGGACCGAGATGTCGTGGGTTCGATTCCCAAATTTTCAATGTTCGTGGAACTTTTTCTTCTGGTTCTTTTCTTTTTCTTTGTATTATGTTCGTGTACATTTTAAGAACGTCATATCCGTGACGGAAATACGTCAGTGAAGTCTTGGTGGACCCCGGCATAAAACACTTTCGTGTTAAAAAATAGACAGCGACTCGAACAAGAACTTCACACGCTGGACTCTGAGCGAACGTTTTCCTTAGCGAAAATACTAGGCCCATGGCCAACTAGGATAAACCGTAACGCAATGAAAGTGCTCCAGCGTTATTTGGAAGAGACTAATATTTGCGATGGCTACTGAGTTCTTGAACTTATACGACTGTACATATGTATATATATATTTTTTTTATTTATTCTGTTATCTTAACAACTATGTGGAAAGGGGTAGCCGTCACCAAGCAATGGTGACAACAACTCCTTCATTTATTTTCTATTTCAATAAAAAAAAAAAGCGCGCCGGCATGTCAACACAGCGTCGTTTTTATATGTACCAGCACCTCCCCGTAAACAGCTCTAACTTCGTTCACACCGGTGGGCAATAAACGAGCGAGTAATAAGCGGTCACTTAAAAGTTGAGAAACAAGATAGGCAACTGTTCGCGAGCAACAAACAGATGCCGTCCTTGCCACGAAATCGAGACTGCGTGCTGACGCACAACCGCATGTACGAGCGGTAGTCATGGAAAAAGAAACTAAAAGATTACAGTCCACGAAAAGAATTCATTGTATCTGCTAAGAGTGGCGGCACTTGCTTGCCCTGCTAGAACCGGTCGAAATATTTACGTGGTTTTCCAACAGACAGTGCGGAAAATATATGATATCGACCACTTGCGACACGTTCGCGTCGTCGTATATTAACATCATGGACCCTGAACGGATCAAACCGGTTCAGGACGTCTCACAGATTCATTTCCTACGTAGACCGCATCACTTGATACGAAATTCAGTGCGCCGGAACCAAATAAACCGGCTCCAACTGTAGCCGCACGTATATCTTCCATACAAACGCGGAGCTTCTCACATGCTTCGCACACGCCAGTGGGTTGCCAGACCAAGGACGGCGCCGCCCGCTAGGCAATATGGCGGCGCCCACGAAAAAAAGGTCTATACGCCTAAGTATTTTACAAGGTATTTCTGTTAATGAGATATCACTGTAATTTGGCAGGGCACAACTATCTCCAGACTTGGATACAGGTATGACACGAGCAACTTTCTTTGCGCGAGGTATGCTTTCTCTATTGATAAAGTGCTGAAAAATTGCACTGGAAATACGAGCCATGGCTGCTTTACTTAGCCTGAACAGTTTAGAACGTGTGCCTTCACGATAAGTGATGAAATTGTTCAGCTAATGGTCACTCAGTAGTTCTGTTCCTTCTTACGTAACAAGAATGTATTTCATGGTCGCATTTATAGAAGCAGTAAAAAAACATGCGCAATTCCTTATCCGCGCAAAATAATAGTTACCGTGCATCCGTGCAACAATATTATAGCGGCAGAGATTCTCTCAATAATTTCAGTTATTGTAAGAAACTGTATGTTTCTATCATTGTCGTTGTTATTTTCTCTGCACAACTGCCCCTCGCACATGCACCCACTGCAGGGGATCGGCCGTGGTTTGGACGGCGCCCGAACGATGTTCGTTGTTGTTAGCGTAGTCAACTGTAGCGACGTTCATTTTAACAGCGAAGCGGTTTAGCAAATCGTTCCTTGTGAGACGATCGCAGAAAACTATCTTCGTCTTAACAGGTGTGTACCCGAGAATAAGTACAGAGAGTGGGAGAGAAAGAAAGAGAGAAACAAACAAAGAGACTTAAAGAAAGTTATCAAGAATGAGAAAGAGAACAATTCTTGCTGAAAAGAAAATTCTTCGCGAGGCGGGATTCGAACCCACGTACCTTCGATCTGGAAGCGAGCGTCCTAACCACTCGGCTATCCAGGCACGCTAGCGGAGCTTCGCCTAGCCTTGTATAGTATAGTGCAGCAAGGAGCTGGGAAAGCACAGAAGCGTAGCACAGAAAGAATGAGAAATAAAGAGAAAGAAATGCTGATAGAAAAAGGAAGTGAAATAGAGATAACATCGACGAATAGAGAGAAAGGAGTAGAGGGAGAGAGAGAAAAATGATAGAAAGAAAGAAGGAGGAAGCAAGCATCGAGTCGTCTAGCAAACAGATACCGCACCACCTGGCCAAGCCGCGCATGCGCAATTGCTAGGCCACGCCCACCGACGGAGACTTCGCGCAGCCTCTGCTCAACATAGCCTGCCTGCGTACCCCCGAGGAGGAAGCCGCGCATCTCCAAGCCAGACGTGTCGGTCGACGAGGAGTACGAGCAGCGACGGGTCCGTGCTTCGCCGTGCCAAGCTTTCGCGCGACTTAGTGCAAACTGCCCGCAATTTTTTTTTGTTTACGTCAGGTTACTTCACTTCCTCTGTCTTGCTTTCTTTTATTTGGCTCCTATTTCACAGCGAAAGCTGTTATGAGCTCATAACAACAGTGCCGTAGTTGTCCGCCGCCGCCGGTGTCCGTAACTACTATCGCGCGATTAAGAAAAAACGAATGAGAAAAAAATAACAAGGATCGGATGGGTTTTGGACCCGGGCCCTCTGCGTGGCAGTCGAGTATTCTACCACAGAGCCAGGCCGGTGCTTGAAACTTCCCTGCAAAAAGACCCTATACAGGCATCATGTCGGGCAAGGAATCGCGTTAACATATGCAATATAGCGTGGCAGAACAGTAAAATAACAACCAGGCGTCACGCAATGTCAATGGCGCAACGAATGTTTGAGTTAAGGCTTCCCACCCACTACAAAGTACTCAGCCATAATTCTTCACCGTCGTCAGCCACATGCAGCATCGACAAAGTGCACGTAATACCTTACAGATGTGTAGTAAGTACCGCGCTTATCCGCAGAAAGACGAATAATGGCATAGTGGGTGCTCCCTACTTCACAAAAATTATGATTTATGGCGTAGTGGATACCCTGCATGTGTACTTGTATTAGTTTCCCCAAGCGAGTTTAGAACGGGCTCTAGAAAGGCCGCTCTTCTAGCTTTCGCTGTGACCGTGCTGCGCGTTGCGCACAGGCCTGGCGTTTTTTTTTTTTCATTCCTATTTCGCTTTTTCTTCGATACAGGAATAAATACGCACCAATCGCTGTCGCGCGCTAGCGCTGTCCTTCACGTGGCAAGAAGAAGAAGAATCTCGTAGGCTGACGTGGATGCACGAAATCCTCATTTGTATCTTGCCAGCATGGGTAAGCCACTTATTTTTACCTACATGTTTCTTAACGACAGGGTCCCTTTCGGATCTCCGTGCCGCTTACCTTCAAAAATGATGGCCAGAATGCTCTGTAACTTAGCGTGAGCTAAAGAAAACGGCAGTCAACTCCGACGTGTCGAATCGAGCTGTTCTTCCTAGTGCTTGCTGCACTAGGAAGTAAACTAGCTGTGCCGTGCCGCTTACGGTTCTCACTATTTTGCCAGCATGGCTACTCAGAACCATCGTCGACAGCAGTGCTCTGCTCTGCCAATTACGTCATACGTGATGTTTCTGCTTGGGTTACGTGAATGTTCCGCTTGTGACGGAGGCCGGAAGTTCCGCTGCTGCACTCTTTAGGAAAAGGAAACGCGTCGCGCGCGCGCGAGGGACATTGGCGCAGCGTTCATGTATATTGGGTGAACATTCATAAAAAACGTTTACAGTGTCCCAACGGCGGGATTCTCAGCCTGACGATCTAGTACCAAAGCTCGATGCTTTCCATCCATGCACTGTGCCACAGGCGCGTGCCTCGTCAGGCAGCATAGAATGGCCTTAAAGGGACACTAAAGAGCAAAACGATTTTTTCTCGCATTAGTAAAGTAGTCTTCCACGATACCAAAAACACCACGCTTTCTGCGCGAAGACGCTTAATAAGCGAGAAAACGCGCAAAAAGAAAATACAGGTGGCGACGCCACCTTGGAATTTCCGCACCATTTGCCGTGACGTCACATATTTTTGACGGCGCCTGCTTAGGCCTGCGTAGTTCCTAATCGGTTAACCCGAAGTACATTGTCCTCTGAGGGGGCCAGAGACTTGACATAACGAGTTTGTGGAAATTTCGTCGAGCCAGTGGCGCCAAAATACGTTAAATGCTCTTTGAAATATTTTACGTCAGGAATTACAAAGTTCGGTGCGAAGTTTAAAAAATGAAACTTTGAACTTGGTTTTCTCCTCTAATAATAAACCTATGGTGGTGAAATAAACTACACAAGAGTTCTCCGAGCACACTTTATCAATCTAAACCAATTCATTGTTTCTCTTTAGTGTCCCTTTAAGGATGTCGTGCGTGCAAGCAAGCGCCTCCAGAGGCTTCGTGCGTTTTCTGCAACACTGACAGGTTCCTCAACAATCGCCTTCGCGCAACCCAGCGCTTTGAGGCGCTGATGGAGTGTCGTCGGATCGCCGTTACGCTATTCGCATGCAGAATGATAATTGGTAGCAGTCAATTTCTACTGAAACTTTTCTTGGACACTGTCCTAAGTCCCGAACCTAAAAAAAAAAAAGTTCTGAAGGTTTCTGGACCACTTTTCCAAATAATCATCGAATGACTTCAGTTTAAGCGTTTATTGCCTCGCAACTGAGTCGCCGCAAAAATTTTCTCGAATCCGGGAGGAACGAGCGAGTTACAGGGATTTGTTGCACGTCTAAAGCTCTTTCTCCCCTCGCTCGTCCCAACGAGCACGCTGGAATCTATGGGGGGGGGGGGGGGTGGCAAGAAGAAAAGAAGTAACGTCAGCGCGCGTGATGACCTTGAGCGCGCTAGATGAAACGCGATCGCTTTCACGCGTTGCGATTCCGGCGCGCGCTGGTGTCGCTACTGTGTAATTTTACGCCGGCACGTGGCGACACCCCGTGGCAAGAAACGCATCTGACCCAAACGCCGCTCCCGATTTATGTCAGATATCAGCCAATAGCAGCAATCTGCTGTTTGACAACATACAGCTGTTTTACGACATACGGCCTGTATAGAGAACCAACCGAAAACTTTAGTTTGCTAAGGACGACATTATTTCGACACGGGACGCGCTTCTTTCATTTCTTGTTTCTTTTCTTTTCTTTTCTTCTCTTTTTCAGGTGATGTAGAGCCGATGCTGGAGGCTCCTTCAAGTGAGTCATGAAATTCTAGAAACGCTCAGTGGTTGCTGAAAAAAAAAAAACACGTTCACTGACAAAACCTGATGAAATTATCCCATGTTTCGGAACCGCGTATGTGTTCCTTGTGCACTGAGTTGAACAGGTAGTCGTTGTACAAGGAGTTGTTCAATGAGTTGCACAGCCCGTAGAACTCAGTGAGCAAGGAACACGGTTTTCATTCCATTTCGCGCTTGACCAGACCAACTTTGGTCAGAGCCTTAAGATTCAGTAGACGCTACTGCAAAATAATCTTGAGTACCGTGCAATTTTACTTCTATAGAATCTAGAAAAATGCTTGCAGGAACAGAGCAGCGGTAAGCGCGCAATTTTTTTTCGGCATCTTCACATGCGCGTCCCTGTATTTCCTTTTCTTTAAAAATACTTAACCGCGCATGCGCGTGAGCATTTCTGCAAATGGGTCATATCCACGTGCCCCATACAGGTGTAAACGTGCGGGTATGCGCGAAAGTCTCGGTAGGCCTTCGACAGGAATGCGTGTTTGAGACCAGAACATTTCGTAAGCCGAACTACATTGCCATAGAATTCACTTTTTAGGAGAGTATGGGTCGGTGTCTCAGTATCTAGAATGCAGCCATCCAATTGGCTCAAGCAAAGCTCCCGAGTTTCCCCTTACCCAAAGCTTACACGAGCGCTACGCCTTCTCTATATTTTCCCTTCATTTTCAGGAGCGGCAGAAGAAAAGTAAGTGCGATATCAACGCGCTAGCGCGTTCTCTCATATTTAACAAAAATCACCTCCCAAGCATTATACGTACAGATTGTTAACCTGCGACGCTGAAACCTAGCTGCGGCCAGGGGTTTATCACGAGCTGAGATCTCTCGAAGTCTTCTGTTGCAGCTTTTGATTTCTTTATCACCACTTTTAAGAGACTTGTGCTTCAAACTTCGCGGTTGCTGACGTAAGCTGAAAGCATATAAAGAACATCTAAAGGATTCATGTTGCGGCGGGTATCATTCCCAGCTATACATGCTGACCAAACCTGAAGAGAAACTAGTGCAAAAGGCAGAGACCCTTGGAGGTAGCGTATGTTAGCATCGCTTCTTAATTACGCTTACTGCGCGCGCACGGACCACCACATTTTTGCACATCCTAGCCATATACAGCATCGCTAAAATAAAGTCAAATTTGTTCTGCAAGTCGTGTTTTACACTATAGCCGGGTATAAAGCCCTAACCACACTTACGCGTCACAACGCGTCAGTGCCTGCCTTGCCCTCCCCCCATGCGCGCCCTCTCCCTATGAAGAGAGAGGGCGTGCAGCTTCGTGCAACACCCTATAAACTAGAACATTGCCGAGTTTATAGAGGAGGTCGTGGTCTATAGTTGGATACAACTTTAGAAGTCAGCGGCATTTTCTCTTCAAAGGCGGATGAACACAAGCCTGTACCAATGGGCGCGCACTCGTGACTGACGTCATGAGCGGGACGGCCGGTGGCTCCGCCTTCGGAGAACATCGGCGCGTGCATGAGCGGGACTATTTCTTTAGTCGCGCAGGTGATTGGCTGCCGCGCTTCGGTCGTCTGTGCGTGGTCGTCTGGTTGTCCTGACTTCTTGAATTGTATTGGACGATAGAGGGTGTTGCGTCGTATAGCCGCGCGCCCTCTCCCTCCATAGGGAGAGGGCGCGACGCTGAGTCTACACGTCACGCGCTGACGCGTTGCAACGCGTACAGTCGAAATCACACTTGTCTAGAGCGGTCGAGCGTGTGGCTGCTGATGCTGGCGCCGGCCGCAGCTGCTGCCTCGCGTTGGCTACAAGCTTTCATTTACGCTTGAATTATAGCACAATGACCTAGCATGCAGTGTGACTATATTTGGTAACACTACGGCGTCCGTCTTTGCATAATCTTACAAAAAAACGGCAGCTCACGCGGCCGACTGGCGGCTCTAGACAAGTGTGATTCCGACTGTATACGTGTGGTTAGGGCTTAACTTTAGAAGGCAGCGCCATTTCCACCTCAAAGGCGGACGCACACAAGCCTGCCCCAATGGGCGCGCACTGCAGACTGGCGTCATGAGCCAGACGGCAGGAGACCCAGCCTTCGGAGAACATTGCCGAGTGCATGAGCGGGACTGTTTCTTTAGTCGCGGACGCGATCGGCTGTGGCGCTTCGTACATCTGGGCAGGGCCCCTCCGGACTTAAGTTTTATCCGACTGTGGTTTCTCAGAGCACATTTTTAGTGGTATACCTCTAAAAATGTGCTGAAAAGAAGTGTCCCATCCGAGCTACATTGGAGGTCAAGATGTGGTGCCTATATATACTCGGTGACCAAAGTTTGGTTGTGAAGCGCAGGTGGCGAGCGGTTGTCAGTGTGAGTGTTGTATTACTTTGCGAATGTTGTGTGCATGTTTGTGTACGTGTGATCGAGCTTGCGTGTTTCGATGCTAACTTAATTAAAGATTCTCTGGCGCATGGTGCGACAGCGAAAAGCATTTTTATTTTTCGATGGTTATAAAAATTTACTCCCATACTTACCTGGAAAAGCTCCCCTATGGATGTAAACAAATACTCCCCTCAGTCCATCCAAGACCTCCGTCCTTAAGGGGGGTAAATTTTTTACTCCCTTGGATGGAGTATATAAAACCCCCATCGGGGCGTGCGCTAGAGGACAAGTCCATTTACTCCCATCTCGGCTTTTTTTTTTGCTTACAGTGTACCTTATTCGAAGCGACCTGAAGGAACCTCATTGTTTGTTTCAGTGCTGGATAGTTATATCGCCGTAACGCTATTTTAGAGACACAGAATTACAGGATAAGATACTGTCCCAAGGGGAATCGAGTAACAAGTGTTTTGTGAAAGTAAACAACATCTCACACCCACAAATTCTATTACCTATCCAATAGCATCACTTGTGCATGAGTCAATATAAACTACAACATAAAGTTTTCTTCTGGCGTTTTATTGCTGCAGTATGTTGCGGGAGGTCAAGCAGTGAACACATGGCACATCGCTTGCTGCAGCGCGCGACAGATAATTAGTCTGTTCATTACCTATCAGCCTCTGTTACTGTATATGCTACCTTTATAGTAACACATACAGTAACTCTAGTCGCCGTGTGCAATTAACGCCATCTATCGTGTAAAACGGCACACAAAACTGTGACGCACTTCCGTGCTGCCTGCATCGTCTGCTCGCGCTCTTTAGATGTCGCATGTGCTGCGCGATGTTGTTGCCATCGTCGTCGTCGTTATTATAATCGTCGCCTGGTGGCAACTACCTTCTTGAGGATTCCACACGTTCGCCGCGGGCACAAAACCGCGGGCAGCCGTCGTATAGTAACCTGCTGGCACCAGCGTGGCCAAACGGCAACCCGCCGGCTTCAATTCGTTGATTTCAATTCGTGCCGCAAGTACATTAAGAAGTGCATGAACGAATAACCTTTAATAATTAATTAAGTGATATTTTAACGTTGATGGACGCCCGCCTTACCGGACAGTTTACTGTAGAGCACTTTTTCTTCGTAAGCGCTACTTTTTCTTTAAAGAAACAATATTCGAGAAAAAAAAAGCGCCTTATTTATGGCAGCTCATCGTTTTACGCTGCGATGCATTTTTAGGGTATTTCTGCAAAATTGCACTGCGTCATCGATCCTTCATGGTTCCTTACTGTAGCCTTCTCCTTTCCCCCAGCACTGAACAGCGCGAGGCTGCGGACATCGCCATCAAGCGCACCCTCGTCGCCGGCTCTCTCGTAGTCCTCGTCATTGCGGGGCTATTCTCCTACATAATTCTCAGCACACTCTGTGAGTTTCCTAACATGGTGTTTTCTTTTTTTCTTGTTTTCTTTCTTTTTTTCTTTTTTTTTTTTGCGGAAGCTTCACGGCATTTGTCTTAGTGCGTGATAGTGTTCGTTGACACAACCGACACCAGTGGAATGCTACTGATGCTACAGCTGAAGCGGAATTTATTCCTCAGAAATTTTAAAAAATGCTGCATCGTGGAAGAAGCGGTTAAGAGAGACCCTAGCCAGCTCGACTACGTTAGAGTTACCGCGTATGTGCTACCTATGGAGAATATGTACAGTGAATGTGGACTGCGTTGCCCAGTGTTGCGGAAATGACGTCATCTTTACGCGAAGTATTAACCGAGACTTCTGGCCCAAACCTACACGTACTTTCCCTGAAAACACGCCGCAAAGCTTTCTCTGTTCACGGCTTTCTGAAAATTAGAATGAAATGATTACTCCATGTTTCTTTGTCTTTTTGTTTTGCAGTGTGATGAGTGAACATAAACGTTGTGTTTATGCCCTGTTTTTTTTTTCTTTAGTGTGTGAGCCAGCAGCACGTACAGGCTCTAATGCAATCGCCGCGCGGGTATTCGTCTTTTTTTTCAGTGGGCAGCGCTCTGCGTGCTTTATTAGAGATTTCTAGAGAAGCTTTATCAATTTACGAGTAGTTATGATGTGTGTCAGGGGTAAATACTGTAGGCAGCACATCGTGGTCAAAGCTTAAAGCTCACGTCAATATGCTTTTGGTGAGCTGAAAGATGCAAAGCGAGATGGACTACCAAGACGGCTGCACCTGCGGCTTAAAGAAATCGTCGCATCAGGCTCTCTCCTATATTGTTTATTTCCCTCCCCGCGGACTCCAGTAACACTGGTCATAATGGTTCGGCCGTAAGTACAGGAAGTACAGGAAATAACCCCTAGATGTCTCATGGCATAAACCCCACCCACCGATGTCGACAGCCATTTTGTCATGGCATGTGGTACGTCATGCACGTGCTGCGTGGAGTGGAGCCGTCGTCTGCTACCAAATCAACCACCTTACCATACGTGGTCAGTGTATCGCTGCTGCGCCGCGGTGGCATTGTTTCAGCCACAGCAAATCGTTTAATTCCAATGGCAAGCTGAACAAAGCTGAATAACCCGATGGCACATGCATGCTGCTAACCACGGAACGAAATTGTTCGCCGGAATGCAAACCCTCTCACGGCAAGCAGCTTGTTACATCATGGCTCCTTAGCGCGCCAGTAGTTGCCAGACTCTCAGGTCACTCGCGCATCTATAAAAACAGCCAATAGTAATTTAGGTGCACGACCAGATGCGCTAAAATTTAGCCGGCTTGCTTGCGAACGCACAACGATTAACCCACACAGCACAGATTATGATCGAAAACTGGGCGTCATGGCCCCTTTAAATCTGTTAACCGCCACGGTGGTCCAGTGGATACGGTGCTCGACTGCTGACCCGAAGGTCGCGGGATCGAATCCCGCGAAGTGCTCGGCGAAATGCTCGATGCCCGTCTACCTAAATTTAGGTGCACGTTAAAGAACACCAGATTGTAAAAATTTTTCGGAGTCCTCTACGTCCCTCATAATCATGTCGTGGTGTTGGGGCGTAAAGCCCCAACAAGTATTGTACATAAATTTGTTCAGCCTCCGCTATGACTAGCGCTTTCGTCTCAACGATCCTTGCAACCCCTTGCGACGTCCGAAATTCCACCGTGAGCACTCTTGCCACGCATGTTGCAGACTGCGCATGCCAACCTTCATTTGAAAAGTGCAGAGTGATAGGCCGGTATGCGGATAGGCTAAGACCAGAACTTCCGGAAGCCTTCGGGATTCATAAAATAAATCAAGAATGTGTCAGCTCTCCTTCCGTTGCCCTCTCACAAAATGAAATCTGTTTCCTCGAGGGTTGAGTGCAAGTGTACCGGCGAAAAACCTGATAGTGGGGGCGCTTCGCTTTGCTGGCGCTGTGACGTCACATAAGTTTTCCTATTTATTGCTTGTCTAGTGATAATAAACTAAGTTGTTAGTCAGCGCTGTGTGTGTGTGTGTGCTGCTTTTCGTTTTCTGTCCCGTCTCGGTTCGCTGTTTCAAGCTCAGATTCTTGCACGGCGCTTTTGCGAATTCCACCGCACTGTCAGAACTTTCCACGCGGATTCGCGTAGGCGTGCGCACGAGGGGGGCAGCCCCGCCCCCGCCTTGCCCCCCCCCCCGCCCCCCTGATAATCAAAAGAGGGACGCCAAGTCTGCCCCGCAACTTTAGTCATGGCACATTCGGGTGGTCATTTGAGAGCGCTCTCACTGATGATTTCAACAGCTTTCAAGCTCTATACACCGAGGACAAGCAGGTACACAAGTCCTGTTCCTCCTTCCGTATCGTGTATTGGCCCGATTATTTTAGTAGTAATGCGTATGTAGTTGCTATTTTCCACAGATTTTTCGGAGCCTCCGGAGCGCTCGAAAACGACCAGTCGAATGCACCATCAGTCGGACCTGTCCCGCCATTCAGCACACGTTTTTGAAAACGACGAGGGCCGTGGACCTCTGCCTCTGATATTGCATTCGGGAACTTCTTAATTACTACCCACCTTTAACCCGGAAAGCGGGGTACCAAAGGCAGGCCGCGTTGTCAAAAGCACGTCATCGATTTACTTTCATTTTTGCATTCATCGCGAATGTTATTTTCTATAGGATTCGACCAAACGAGGGGTGGTGGGGTGCGACGAAACTTGGTTCCTTTTAACCCGTGCACGCCTATGTTGATTCTTAAGGAGACTTCGGCATGAAATCTTATTACCTCCATGTCACAGCGTCGCACACGCGACCTCATCATAGTGGGACCGAAAAGGATGACGACAGCACGCGGGCGGGGCAGTACGTTCCAACACCGCCGCCTCCTTCTCATCCGACAGCTCCCACGCATCCGAGACCTCCGACCGAGACCACGACCAACAAAGGTGAAAACCCCTCGGCAGTGTGTGTGCTGTGTTTTTATGGCCTCAGAGATCTCCCGGGTGGTTCGCGCCAGGTGCAACCTCGTGCTGTGGCAACGCTCCCTTGCACTACGTGCCTTGCTGGAAAGGTTTCTGGTCGCAATGAAGGGTGTTGTCTTTACACAATACAGAATTTTTTAAAATAAGAATCCTATGACAGTCAGGCACCTGTCGCCTTCGCACACGGACACTACGTTCAGACGTAAATATTTGCCCCACATAATAATTATCAAAAGCTCTTTAATTAAATTTTTAGTCATTAAACGAGAGCAATTGTTAGTGTCGCGAGTACTGAGTCACATTCTTCGCTATCTTCCAGACCACCCTGTCAATTGCCGGTGCGGGCCGTCCGAAAACCGTGATGAAAACAACGAGGCTTTGTTTTACGCTGCACGGTTTTACGCTGCGCACTGCACAAATCCTTATAGAGCGTATAGCTGTATTTAGTGATCCTTAACCCCTGTTTGCCCAAGTTTTGTAAGCTGTTTTCTTTTTCTTTATCGCCTGGCTGTCATTCTCAGAGTCTTCGGAAAGCAGCGATCGGACGGAGGCTACCTCTGCCGACGAGCGGCGGTAAAAACGTGGCGACAGAACGACTCAAAAAGCGGACATCTTGTGCGAACAATGAGGTATAGCGCTCGTTTACTTTCTTAAAACGTAATAACACTCAGTGGTGACCAACGTTTCTAGAACTATTCGCGCAAAAGTCATCTGCTCCCTTGAAATTTACCTTTGAGACATCATACTTCAGTCGTTTGACAGTAAAGCATAGCGCAATCTCGGCAAAACAAACTCTGAAATCTGAAGCCCCTAAAGGAGCAGAAACGAAGAAAAGTGAAAGCTGCTTTTCTTCTCAAAAGGCACTGTAGAGCACGAGTTTTCTAAAATTTTACGGGTTAATTCCGGTGTGCCGCAAATGTTTATTAAGGTGGGCTTTGACATGCAAAGGTTAATAATCGATTCCCGCTCATCTACCGTTTGTTTACATCTTGCGGCGTCTAAGAAGGCATCAATATATTGGCTTTTACCCCGTGCAGCACTGGTACGCGTAGAGACGTGTAACTTTGACCTCTTTTGAAGCCGTTTCGCAAACTCTAGAGGCTATGCGTTGCATGCATTATGCGCAGGAGCACCAAGCAAGACACTTGACAGCACGCGTCTTGGTCACACGACGTCCATGCCTACCCAGCCGCTGTAATTCCTGCGAGCCTGATTTACAGGGAGCCAGCTCGCAGTCTGCGCAATTGTCGGCTCTTCTGCACTGATCGATGAAAACGCTTGTGCCTCGTTGTCAGCTGACGACTTCCTTCCTGTCGGTGGCGATGTGACTCCAGCGACAACGAAACGCGCGCAGAACGGCGATTTTGTGCGTGGACACAGCTGGATTACCCGAATAGATTATAATAGCTCGACCAATGGTTTCACACTGTGACTGGAGCAAATATGTCAGATAAACGTGTCGCGTATCTTTTTTATAAAAGGCGCTCTGCTTAGATTGTGTTGGTATGGTGGCTGCCAAGTAGCTGTTGGTAGAGTGCGCAGTGCTGTATCTTGTACATGGTCATGTAGCCGCATCCCGACCTTTATGCCATATATACAGATGCATGTAGTCTGTGTGCGAACAGATAGATCAAATGGTTAACTAGACAACTGAATCATTAGATTGAGATTTAATGAGGAGAGTGTTACACACACACACACACACACACACACACACACACACACACACACACACACACACACACACACACACACACACACACACACACACACACACACACACACACACACACACACACACACACACACACACACACACACACACACACACACACACACACACACACACACACACACACACACACACACATACACACACACACACACACACACCAGGCCCGTAGCCAGGAAAATTTTTCGGGGGGGGGGGCACTTGCTGAAAGCCTTAACTATTTGAGAAAAACGCCTATTTTCATTATTTATTTTCGGTAAAACACCATGTATTGTAAAAATTTCGGGGGGGGGCGGCCCGGGCCCCCCCGCCCCCCCTGGCTACGGGCCTGACGCACGCACGCACGCACGCACGCACGCACGCACGCACGCACACACACACACACACACACACACACACACACACACACACACACACACACACACACACACACACACACACACACACACACACACACACACACACACATATATCGACCGTTAATACGCCTACAGAAAAAAGTAAGTACAGCATCAGAATATATCGATATATCAGTATATATTGCCAGCAAAAGTACCCACTTTACGTTGGCTCAGCAAATGGGCTATTTAAGATGCCCTACCTCTACTCGACACAAACTGAATTCGATAGGAATATCCATCATAACACAGTTACGGAAAGTTGGAGTAAAATTGGCCCGTGAAGACATCGTCTTCTATAAATGTATCACTATCCTTAACTTATTCATTCGTTAAATATTGGTAACACACGACATTAAACGCACGGTGATGTCCTCGCCACAAGCACGCATTAAAAACCAACCCCTGTGCATTACGTAACTAACGTAAAGCCCCAACTTCACTTATATTGCTGTTACAGAACTACAGAACAAAATTACAATGCAGAACCGCCAATCTGGGACGCTCGCTTTGCAGCTCTGTGAGTAGGTATCTAGTTCAAAATTGCAGCGCTCGTATCAACCTTGGCCGCATCGAAAATGACATCGTCGTTCTAACGTTATGCAGCATGGCTACCCAAGCGGGGAAAGAAGTAATGAATTGATAAAAGTATAACACCAATAAAACGCTGTTTGTCACTACCAAACCTCCACCCTGTATTTTCTGTCCCTCCTTTTTTTCTCTCTCTGTCTTTGTTTTTCATGTCTTTTTTTATGTATTTATTCCCTTTATTTCTTCCTATTTTTATCTTCCTCTTTCTTTCCATCGCTTTCTTGCTCTGTGTCTTTCTATTTTGTGCCCCTTTCTTTCTCTCTCTTTTTCTCG
The DNA here is from genome assembly GCF_013339695.2 of Rhipicephalus sanguineus. NCBI lineage: Eukaryota > Metazoa > Arthropoda > Arachnida > Ixodida > Ixodidae > Rhipicephalus > Rhipicephalus sanguineus. The sequence goes on from NC_051186.1 coordinate 52,629,340, forward strand.
TGTTCGTTTTCGTTTGACACTCGCACCTATACTGTACGGTAGTGGCCCTTGCCCGATTCCTGAGGCGCATACCCACTTGAGCAGTTTTCTGCTCACACCGCACAAACTAGGGCGAGTTTCAACAGCTTTGCTGTTAAAATTTTGACGTTGAGCATCCGCCGCGTCCCGCACCCTCACAAAAATTGCCCCAGTTAAACTCTCAGAAATAAATCTCCTTTGTATACACTGCCAAAAGAGCGCAAGCAAACATTTTTACTTGGACCGCATCACCAATATGCACTATGCACATACCTGAACAATGTGCATGAGTAATTTCACACATTTTTGCACGTTTGCGCTCCTTCCTCTTCAAATCTGCTCGGTCACCGACCTCCATACCTCTTTTAAACGCTTACTATAGCAACTATCCAGGTATGTGATGTTATATTGTGTTCATAGTCCTTGTAGAAATTTTAAAGAATGGGCGCACAATCGCCGTTTTGCTTCACCATAAAGCATATTGTATAACAATAGCGGACACCATTTGGAGGGAATAAGAAAGCGGTATTCCTTTTCTAGCAACCAGCTGATATTCAACCTAGGTTTCGCCCACTACGGCAACATTGAAATCACTGCTGAGGGCAGAATTTTTCCTGGCAACCAAATGTGGTTACAAGAGCGGTCGTAGCCATCCTACAAGCCACTGGACTGGATGCACCAGTGGCGCACCGACGGGGGGGGTTTCGGGGGTTGTAACCCCCCCCCCCCTGAGGCCGACCAACACCCCCCCCCCCGTAACTGCCCCGCTGTCCTTCTCACCGGTAGTCCAAGGTTCATATCCAGAGGTGTCCTGAGGTCGACTTTTCCTGACTGGCTCTAGAAATGTGTTGTATTCACTCATCTACTCCTAAATTGAGGAGTGCTCTATGGCGTGCTCTATGGCTCTGCGTTCCTAAATTTCCAGGGAAGCAGCTTTCCAATAATAATATCTGGGGTTTAACGTCCCAAAACCACGATATGATTATGAGAGACGCCGTAGTGAAGGGCTCCTGAAATTTTGAACCCCTGGGGTTCTTTAACGTGCACCTAAATCTAAATACACGGGCCTCAATCATATTTTCGCCTCCATCGAAAATGCAGCTGCCGCGGCCGGGATTCGATCCCGCGACCTTCGGGCCAGCAGTCGAGCGCCATAACTTATCACTAGACCACCGTAGCGGGGCGCAGCTTTCCAAGAAAAAATATGCTTTCACGGGTTGTCAGTCTGGCCCCTTTTTTATTTTCTTGCCCCTTTGATTACTACAATAGAGCATATGCCACGGCAAATATAAGAATGGAATACATCGAGGGACGAGCTCTCATTTCACTCCAGCCGCAACCAAAAATATTTCTCAGATACGTCTAAACGACTGTTTTTCGATCGTCAAGAGATCCTACGTCATAGTTTTTCTCTCTCATATAAATGTCATTGAACGAGAATTCAATTCGCCCTTAAAACATAAGACTCTCGGCCGTGTTTGGATGTTCCCGTAGCCTGAAAATAAAACTCTGCAAAAACGCCTACACAAGTCGATATCTTCGGTTTTCTTCAGACCCCCCCAAAAAGCGGAATATATTAGTCTTAGACATTAATACGAAGAGCCGGAACATACTGCAGCGCACAACGTGCAAAAACAAAAGAAAAACAGATGATATATTCAAGAAACTCACCAAGAACAGCTACGGAAAGTCATTTATTCAGAAAGCAGTTCACTTCCAAAAACACGACGCAAGCTGATAAATCCAGCAACACCCCCCCCCCCTTTTCCAATCAACACCACCACAGAAATGCATCAGTCTCTACTATCCGAGTAGTGATCGAAACCATCGCTCCCAATGACCGGCCGCCGAAAGAGAAAATTCAAGACACCAGCTGAACCGAGAACCTGAAAGAAAGGCGGGAACCAATTTTGCAAGAGATCGCAACTCATAGCCGAAGATTCCGAGGACGCGGACCGCCGAATCAATTTTCCTGAAACAACAGTTTTCGCAGTTGAAACCAACTACCGGAAATGAATCCTGACATATGTTAACGACCCAAACAACGTGAACCGCGCTCAATGCAACCTACCCCTTGTGTACAGCACACAAAAAAAAGAAAGAAAAAAAGAGAGAGAGAGGCATCTGCGTACCCAAGCTCCCCACAACCTTCACTGTTCAACTCATGCCTTCCGGTCAAGCCCTTGCACTGCTCTGTTCTTTTGCCGACAAGCACCGCCGCCGCCTGAAGCACCCTTCCATACCCGCCGAAAAAGAAAAAAAGCCCTATTCATGTGTTTCCCTTCCTCAAACTCCGAAGAGGGAACCGTGTGGTTTCGGGACAATGCTCACTCAAATTTTAAAGATAAGAAGGCGTCGGCGGCATCTGATCCATCCGCCAAGCTTCGACGCACGTGTTTTCTATTTTCTTCGGGGCTGCTGGTACCGTCTGTCGCTTAATGGCTGCAACGGAGTTGTCGCGCATTTTTTTTTTCTGAACCTCGTTGACAGCGGACGAACGAGACGTGTTAGTGCGGCGAGAAGAAAGGCCACCTCGCAAGCGGCTCGTTCATCAAAGCGACCGCGAACCCACGGAGGCTGTTTCTGAGCAAGCCTTGGAGCAACTAGTGTGTGCGTCGCCAGCCATTGTTGCAGCATCGCACGCACACAGTGACTCTAAGCATGCCCACGGCCGGTCGGGAGGCGCGCGCCGGCCGTGGCATGCCATGCGGAGTCTGGCCGTCACAAAGATGGGTCTCCCTTTTCGGAGGTGCACTGAGGTACGGGCGGTACGGGGGCGGAGTCACTTTTCTTTTTGTTGTTGTTCGTTTCCTGACGTCACTTCCGTTTCTTTTTTTTTCTTCTTTTTCGCGTAGCGCGGCCAGGAGCGGCTGCATGTTTTCAAAAGTCTTTTTTTCTTTTTGCGCGGGTAGGAACAACGCTGTGCAGAGACCTTTAATCGCGATTTGGCTAACCTCAGAGCCAAACTCGATCCGTGTCTCAGGAGAACTTGCGTTTGGCCTAGTTGGTGCTTACTGTTAGACATTTTGACCGCACAAAAAAGACGAGGACAGAGGGAGATACGACGACACGGGCGGTAAACTTTGAACTCCGCCGCTGGGAAGGGCGCCCGTTCACGACCGTTCCGTGTCGGCCCTGATCGCGATCAAAAGTGTTCGTACGACACCGGTATATGACACGGTATGAAAGCAAGCTTGACGGCTCGCAGAAGTTCGAGCCATCGTGGTGACCGCTGTTATGACGGTGGATAGGCAGGTCGTTGAAGGCGCACGTAATATTTCCAAGGTTATTGTCGTGATCGACTTGAACATAAGCCTCCTGTGTTCCCGAAGAATCTGACCTGGAAACTGGACTCGCTTGAGCGCTGGCCAGACGTCGGCTGAGTTCAGTAACGAACTCTGGAATTAAAACTGCTGAACGAGTTAGCTGGGTGAGCGGAGCTATGTTAATACTTTAATGAGGACGCGTCCAATGTCGACCGCATCCTGGATTATTACGTTGGCCGTCGTTCCAGTACCAAACAGCTACTTGGTGGCCCGTGGGCTGGCCGTATGTCGTATCCAATCTTTACTCGCGCGTCGCAGGCGCACGAATAATAAATCGAGCAATGTTGCAGGAACAAAAGCAACAAACCGTGTATCATTGTATCACCATAGAGAAAGGTATCACTGCCACTGTCATAATAGCCGACACCACGATGGCTCGAACTTCTGCGTGCCGTCGAGCTTGCTTTCACACCGTGCCATAATACCGGTGTCGCACGGACACTTTTGATCGCGATCGACAGCCAACGTATCCAGGATGCGGTCGACAGTTCGGTATTGAACTCAGCTGACGTCTGGCCAGCGCTCAAGCGAGTCCAGTTTCCAGGTCAGATTCTTCGGGAACACAGGAGGCTTATGTTCAAGTCGATCACGACAATAACCTTGGAAATATTACGTGCGCCTTCAACGACCTGCGTATCCACCGTCATAACAGCTAGCGGTCACCACGATGGCTCGAACTTCTGCGAGCCGTCAAGCTTGCTTTCACACCGTGTCATATACCGGTGTCGTACGAACACTTGATCGCAATCAGGGCCGACACGGATCGAGTTTGGCTCTGAGGTTAGCCAAATCGCGATTAAACGGTTAAACCATGCAGCCGACCTTGATGCAGCGATCAAATGTGCCCGTGTCAGCAGAGAACATCGTGTCAGCCTGTCGGCGCTGTCGGGTCCATGCTCTGCAGTGTTGTCCCTCCTACCCGCGCAAAAAAAAAAAAAAAAAAAAATAATGACTTCAGAAAACATACAGCCGCTCCACGCAAAAAAAGAAAAAACGGAAGTGACGTCAGGAAACGAACAACAACAAAAAGAAAAGTGACTCCGCCCCCGTACCTCAATGCACCTCCGGAAAGGGAGACCCCACAAAGATGGGAGGAGCAAGAAGCCGTGGCAGAAGTAAATGTTTTTAACGACGTCTGCTAAGAAAAAAAGAACCTTGGGAAAGTGCGGAAGGTCTGTTGGGGCGGCACGTTTTCTTTTTCTCAGTAAACGTCTGTCGCCCTCTCTTTTTACCACTTCTTTTTTGCATGTACATCGGACGGAAACTACAAAGTTTGATGTGCACACATGCGTGCACGTTCAGTTTGCTTGCTAGAACTTGTTGCTGTGTTTGCTGCGTGAATCTGAAGCCCTCTCTCGAAGCGCCAGTCGAACGAGGCTATGGTCGAACACATCCTCACCAACTACCCAAAAAGGATTTCGTGTTCATATTCAAGCGACGCAGCAACAACACCGGAATGCCCGATTACGTCCATAGAGGAACCGGTAACTCAGCAGATATCATCGTCTCATGCGTCCATTAACCAGTCAATTTTTACTAAGGATGGTTCAGCCGCCGAACCTATATGCGCCGGAGTGACCTGGGAATCTACGCTGGAAAGTCAGTAAGTGCGGCTCTAATGCAGTTTATCCGTGAGCTGAGAATTGTGCTGTACGTGTGCTGCATTGAACTGTACATGCTATTTATAATCAATACTGTGTAGTTTATAAGTAATATTTATGGTGCGCTTTGAAATTTATTGTTTGGTGAGACTCCAAGGAAGCGTAGGAAATTATCAGCTGCAGCGTTTTTTAAGAGTTAAAGTTGCCATGCATGCGGGCTTGTTCGTATGGCATTTTCTTATTACACTGGTAGTGCAAATACACGGGACACAAGAAACGCACACGAAAACACACACACGGCGCTGGGTGTCTTCATGTGCCTTTCTTGCGTCTTGTTTGTATGCGCTACCTACCATAGCAATAAAGTTTTAACATCATTGCGCGACCGCCAGCCAGCCGACATGTCGGTTCAATTTGTAGTTTATTTACTACGTGCACTGCTCCACTGAACGGTTTTTTGGCCTTGTCAAGTTATTTCAAGACCTTTCTGTAAAACGCTGAATAATCATCATCATAATTCATGTTATTATTATTATTATTATTATTATTATTATTATTATTATTATTTGGTATTTTATTTGTTGTCGCATTACTCCAGCTGAAGCAAGGAAATGTCATATTATGCAATGTGCTTGCCCCCCCCCCCCCCACACTCCTGTAATCTTGTCAGAAGTTCAACCCCCCCCCCCCCTGAGAGAAATCCTGAGTGCGCTAATGGGATGCACGTTTTTAGATTTGCCCCAGCGTGGCTGGACTATTATCTCATCTCCCTAGCTTACCATCGTCATTGATGATTCTTGCTTCCCTATCCCCCTTCCCCAGAGCAGAGTGGCATGCCAGAGCAAGCTATAGCTCAGGCTGGCCTCTACGCCTTTCTGTAAATAAATTCTCTCTATGCCTCTCCTAGCAAAAATAGTGCAGGAGGTCACATATGTTACTAAAATGATTGCCAACTATTTCCTAGAACAGCATCTGAGAGGGTCGAGCGCAATGCCTGCGACTTTTGCCGAAATGACCCTAATTTTGAATAATTTGTTTGCAAAAAAAAAAAAAGTGCTTTAGTTTCACTTTAAAAAATCGCGAGATTTTAATAGCGTAACACACATGGCTGCATGTGCATTGGTCGAGATTTACATTTGATAACACATAATCCTGAAACCTCGCGAGGGAGGTGTCAGATCCCTTGTCAATGCTGGTGGGTGGTCTGCGACCGCCGAGACTCCCCTCAATTTAAGCGCTGGTCGCACCCTAACTGATACCGTAGCACCCACGCCCTTTCATTCTCTCCAGAACGCGGGGCCTTGATTCAAACGGCGCGCTCGAACGTAACCAAATCTTGAGCTGCTCCACCACGGTGGGGCGCAAGTTTCTTATGATTTTAGGTAGCCGTTTTGAAAGACACCAGGATGGGTCATAGTTACCGACGTTAGCATTAATTATATGATAAGTTAGATTATTTACGATTCCATTTCGGGATTGTCAGACACAGAGCTGCTAATTAAAGCATAAAGGTCACAAACAAAAGTTTTGCTGTAGTCGTCCAAACTGCACAGAACTGCGACATGCGCTTGAACTGCAACATGCACACTGCAGCGCGCGCACCGGAGACCACAGAGTTTCCTGGAATAATTATTGCAGTGAACTTTATGCTGTAGAATAATGTGCCAGGTTTTGCGCAGCCTTCGTATGTGCGATGCCCCTCTGTCTGTTTTGAGCATAGAGTTTCATACTACACGGTTTCGACTCCAGGGTTTTGAGGGTGGTAGGATGGGTAAGATTTTGTTTTCGTCACTTATTCCCTGAAACTCGTAACCATGCACCGAACTAGGATGTCCAGAATACAAGAATCAAGTGTCCATGCATTGCTGAATATGTGGAAACGAAATATAATCTCCAAACCACAACATCTCACGTTGGAACGAGTGGGCGATGACAGGAACGGCCATTATGATTAGAACAAATCAATTTAAATCAGTTTCTCAGACTAATTCAAGAATATAAGAATACAGTGGGTGTCAGAGCCTGTCGGTGACGAAACGTCGAACGTATTTTACTTGTCCCGCTAAACAAAGTTATAAAAGTTCATTTGTCTGGCCACAGTGGTTGCGCCTAGCGGCGATGAGCGGAACGAGAGCCGGCCACCTCAGTGCCTGAGCTAGAGTGACCTAGAATAGGGGGAGTGTCCAAAGCGCCGGCTCCCGCGTGGGCCTTTTGCCGTGAACTCCCGCGCCGCGCCGCTGCAGCGCCGGACCCGTGGGCTTTCCGCGCTCGGGAAGCGCGCGGAAAGCGAGGGGCGTCTGCTACGCGCTGCAGTTTTTTGCGCCGCGGTTCCACACAGGGCACTTGAAGTCTACTTAACTTTAGTAATGCGGTGCGGAATGAAGCTTATCCATATTTAAGCGTTGTGTTAGTGCTGGGGCAACAACATAATGCAAAAAATCATGTATCAAGCGGCATCAGCGTGGCCTAGTTCCGGTCACAGAGTTCGAGAACGTTGGTGCGTGTGTAAAAACGCGCAAAACGAACACGCACAAGCAAAGAACGAAAAAAAAAACCCTATTCGCAAGAGTCATCGGGCAATAACATCACGCATGCACGAATTAAGATCGACGTATGTAACTGCGCGGTAGTAAACACGGACGACAAGAAGATACAAGGACAAGCGCAGATACAAGGACTGCGCTTCTCCTTGCATCTTCTTGTCGTCCGTGTTTACTACCGCGCAGTTACATACGTCGATCATGAATCACCAACTCGCCCAATCGTCCACCTTGACGAATTAAGAGTAATAAAAAAAAGTAAATTGCACGCGCAGTCAGCTGAAATACATGCGCGCAGTGACTTCACGAGCTTTTTACTCATAGTCGCCACTGGTTTGCTAGCCATATGCACACCGCTTTATTAGACAATTCATTAGCCTCCACAAGCTCTTTATTATGTACGGAGCACACCGGGAAGATGCAAGGGAAACAAAAAAAAAAGATAAAAAAAGAGTAGAGACGGCCATACGACCGCAATGCTGTTGGCTTACTTTTGTTTCTGAGGTAGCGTACATCAAGGCTCACCGTGCGCAAACATTTGAAAGAAAAGCAATGCCAGGTAAACTAACCTTATTCCAAAAGTTTTTGCATAAAAAACGTAATATATAAAATGCTCTACAAATATCCAGATATTATGAAACAAAGTTGCAAATGCACCCATTCTTGCTGTACAAGCTGCCTGAACGAAAATACGCTAAGAAAAAAATATATATATACATATATATATATATATATATTATCGCATGTTGCATTGGATCGCTGAACCTCATTATGAAACGTTCGCGCGAGATGCGTGCATTGAAGCCTTCACCACACGAAATGAAAAGAGTTTCAAACAAATCATTCTCAACTTTAGATGTTTTCACGGTTCTCGGAGGTTAGCGTTCGCCCGGTTCAGAGAGTTTACGAAAAAATGTGGACGAGTCGTTACATAAAATACAATTGTTTCTGCGGCAGTTGAGTGCGCGCCAAGAGGGCACCCGACCGCAACTTCCCGCTTTTTCCTGATGACCTCAATATAGCGTCCACCACAATTTCGTGCTGAAGCTCCGGAGTACTTAAATAGCGAGTCTGCTCATCTCTTGAATAAATATAAAGAGATGACCAGACGGGTAAAGCAAGCCTCTTTTGTCCCGCAGACGCGTGCAATCAGCTGCTCTGAACTGAGAATCACGTTTGTTTTCGGGCGATCGCTCGTAACATGAAGTGAGGCATACACGATGTTGCACTGCTATCGTTTCATTTTCTTTGATTTGTCTTTTTTTTTTAACGCTAAAGACTTGGATGCCTCATCAAACACGAAAATTGACCGTCAGCGTCCCGTGTAGCCAATACGAGTGATGCACAAAATCATCACGCGATGACGTCGACTGAACTTGTGACGTCACTATGACGTCATTCATCGTGACGTCATATGATGACGCCATCACATGGCATGGTCGCTTTCCATTGCCTCTGTGATCGGCCCCCGATGTAGGCGATGTAAAAGCAGGTGAGGTGCAGAAAGCTTGCAATGCCTTCGATCATGTGGGCAGTCCGAAACCACGTTATGTGCCGAAAGCTTTCGGAGAGGGGCGAGGGAGGATCAATGCATCGACTGACGAAAATGATGGCTTTCGTGTTCGAGTCTTCTCCGGCGAATGCATAAGGGACCATGTTTTTTTTTTTTTCATGTAATTTTTTCTCATACATTTTACCTACGCGGTAAATTCTTCAATATGTATGGGTAAGTCTAACATGTTGACATCGATATTGGTGACCACCACGTTTTTTATAACCTGACGGAAACAAATCGTCAGACCACACATCGTCATAATTATTTCTGGCTGAAAGCGGGTTTGCGCGCCATACACCATATTAGTATTGTTAGTCGTTACGCAAATGGCAAGCATGTCAAGTTAGTGATGCCATGACCTATCGGTCGTGTTGGGCATACGTACATTCGTGCCCCTCCGTGCCAATTTTCGTGTATACCAAGTGAACGAGACGCGAGTTACGCGAGTAATTTTTTTTACTTTTGGTACCGCGGCCACGCCGACTGACACATTGGGCTTCGCGTGAAATGGCTTGAAGCAGCAGATCGCCGGAGGCAGCCTTGTAAAACAAATCGAATTCACGAAATAAAAGATAGGATATGAAGGGTGCAAACGAGCATGCATGAGCTAGTTACTACGTGCATATGTGCTACGTTATCCGGTTACCTCCACTTTATTCTCTCCTGCAGCAAGTTTACGTTCGTCGTTCCACACGAAAGTAAGCTAAGCGCCATTTCTCACGATGAAGTGCGCGCAGGATGCGTTCCTCAAACAGCCGCGGAAGTGTGGACCAATGCGGTGACAAACCAGCTGCAAGAATATATACAAAAACCCCGTTTCACAACACACAAACGCGTTCTCTGTGTGATGAGTCGCTGCAGTATTATGTTGCAGTGACGCAGTAATAAATGTTGCCCAAATTTCCACAATTTTAGCTAATAGCGGCCAAAACATCACGCGCGTAGCAGACGCTCTCCGCTTTGGCGCGGCTTCCGCCGCGGAGAAAGCCCACGGGTCCGGCACGGCAGCGCCGCGGCGCGGAAGTTCACCGCAAAAGGCCCTCGCTCCTCCCATGCATTGGCGCGGTGCTTTGGACACTCCCCCTATTCTAGGTCACTCTACCCTAGTTTCTTAAGCTGCGCTAAAAATGCGACTGCGCCGAAACTTGGCTTCCTCCGTGTCCTCTGCGCGAGCTCATTGTTGTGTTTCGGTTTCACTTCAGTATTGCACTGTACGAGTGCCATGGGGCGCCGCTCTGGCATTCCTGCTTTACCTAGGCAACGTGAATATAAAAGAGTGTGTGGAGAGTACTCGTTCAGTGCGGACGTTTCTTCTGCTTCGGCGCTTCGCGCCAAACCGCGTGTTCGGGCTGGCTGGCGTCCCCGCCGGTCGCGTTGGTCACCGCCGGTCTTGCCTGCTGCTGCGCCGGGACTGCCAGCCTGCAACACAGCATTCACGTTTCCCGACGTATTGCCAGATGGCGTTCATATCTCACGCAGCGCCTCTTCTATCGTCTTTAGACGACATTTGCAGCGAAGCACGCAGATACGCGGCCAATTTTTTTTGAATTATTTTTCTTTGGGGCTTTTATATATATATACATACTTATACATATACGGTGCATGACGGCGGCGACGGCGACGGCAAAATTCAGCCGAGACTGTCCATATAACTGCTATCGCAATAAAAGCTGCGTTATGCTGCACAGCCGCGAACGTTCCCACCTCGAGAAACGCTTGCTGGACTTCGCTGTAATGTTCAGTTTTTATCGACCTCTTTATGTGAGCTCAGTGACGTAGGCATACTTTTTCGGGGGAGGAGGGGGGGAGGACGCCTTTGATCGGACGTGGGGTCCATGCAGGTAAGTGTGGTCGAGTGTCATTTTATGCTCTCTATCCCATGGCAGAAATAAATTTTGTGTGAGAGGCACAGGCCTGGTGTGCCCCCCCCTCTGGCCACGCCACGGTGTCAGCTAGTTGTGTGTGCTGTGCGTTGCTGCGTGCAGCCGTGCTCTTGCGGTGTTGTTCGAGCAGCTAGCCTCAAGGATAGTTTTCAGAGGTCTTGCACCAGCGATAATGTAGAGTGGATAGGTCTTCTCTGCTCGCTTTCACAAATGTTACTCGACCAAGTTAGAACTCAAATTAAATAGAGAAGAACAAGGAAAGGCAGGGAGGACAACCAGACGTATGTCCGGTTTACTACCCTACGCTGGAGGATGAGATATACGGGCGGAAAGAGAGACAGAGCCAAAGAGAGAGATAGAATCATGCGGAAACTTGCGAGAACACATCACGTCTACAGGCGGTCGCGTGAATCAGTCTACTTTGGGTGTTTCAGTAACGTTTTAATTCCCTTCTGTGCTTTCGAGACAAAGACAACGTGTTTTACTGGCTTCTATCTTAGTACGCTTCTGTTCAGATAAACAGATACAGCACGTGAAACAGAAGGATAGTTGGGGGCGTCTGAACCAGTGGGGAACACCAGTGACTGCATATGCACAGATGATTGCAATACAGTGAAACCTCGGTGATACGATCAGAGCTCATACGAATTTCGGGGTGATACGAATTTTTCGTTGGTCCCGGCCAAGGCCCATTGGCCTGCAATGTAATGAAGTACGGTTGTTGCGAACCGATTTTCACCCAGCGACATTTGATACGAACGCACGCTACCGCCCAGGTATGAAGAGGTTCCGTCCGCGCAGTCACGGAAGACGCGCCAAGCACGTGCGAGCGCGGGAAGGCAAGCGTGGGCATGCGCGCCGCACCGCCAAATCGTCAGAATCAGGGTGTAAGAAAAACACTTTTATTAGGGTCAGAATAAACCTTCAGAGACGCTTCACGGCCTCCGAGATTGTGTGTGCGAATCTTTGAGGCTCTTATGTGCCTCCGTGTGCCTTCGCGTTTAGATTAGAGGACATTAGCGTCATGCTTTTTTTTCTAACGCGTCGACGCGGGCTGCTGTCGTTGTGTGTATTTACACGTGGCTGCCTCGTGCATCAGACATCCTATGAACGGTGGACGAGGACCAAAAGACGGCGAGGACGGTCTTGGCGAAGGAGTCAGGCCTCACACCGTCAACATGCGCGACCGTTGAGGTCGCACTCGTGCGGGCACGGCCATAAATCTCCCAAAAAACATCCCCAACACCTCCGCGATAACAAAATCATAACACAGGACCGTGGTTCTGTAATTTTGTGGCCTTGATCTATCGCGTCAAAGCGCTACGTTTGTAACTTTCGCTGCAGTACTCTGGTGTCATGCAAAAAAGCATACTAAAATTTGGAAGGGGCTACTGCTGTCGCGGGTCACAACGCACGTGGTCCATTAATTAAATACGCGCGTACGGGCCATATATTTACGAGTGCTGGTATAATTGCCGACATCTGAAAACTTAAGTGACAATAATTCAGGGTTCTTCATGACGTTCCTGCGGCCCTGAAAAACAAAAAATGAAAATGTACGCCAGCTTTCTTTTGTTGCATGCTAATTTTCCATGCTTTCTGGTGATACGAATTTCGGATGATACGAATATTTTTGGTGGTGCCGTGACATTCGTATCACCGAGGTTTCACTGTATAGTGCTTCCAAAAAATGCCAGAAGTACAGGAGAAGGCAGAGGTTTGGAGTGATGAAAGTAGTAAAGCGACCCCTATGCAAGACGTAGGGGTCTGAGAGCAGCACACGCACTGACTTTGTTGGTGTGCTTGTGATTGACTGTGAGTCATGCGTATTTGTCTCAATCGATGCATTGCATCCTTGCACTCCACCCTCCGAAAGATTTCTGCACCTAGCGTCCCATTGCACGGCCTTCAGGATCGGAAGAATTGCAAGCCTTCTACAATTCAGCTGGTATTGCACAGCCTACAGGATCGGCACATCTTTGACCATGCGATGATTTCGTGTGACGAGGTTATGACGTGACATCACATTTTGTGACGTCATAACGAAGTCAAAAAATGGCGTCTGTGAAGTCATGATCATGTCTTCATCTCTGATTACGTGACCTTTTGCGTACTTCGTGATAACACCGTCACGGTCACTTCTCTAGTTTGTTGAGGCACCTAAGGCTCTTGCCTTGAAATATAACTCTTCACTTGAACTACAACCATTGATTCCCTCCCAGTTTGCAAAAACGTTTATACTAATTGCTGTATATACCAATTTCTACTAATTATAGAATTCTTGACACCCTAATGTCCACTCCATCATATACAATCATTATCTTAACTCTTTCCATCCCTTTAATATTCATTTTTATTTAATAATGGTTTTTACAGCAGAGCAGCTTTTCCTTTGTCCGTTCCGTGCGCAGAGAAATTATCATCATCTTGAAAGGCCTCTATTTTATCTGGCTTCTCGCGTCGCCTAGGACCTGGCACAGCTGCGCCTAGCGTGTGCAGCGCAATAAGTTAAGCACAATGAAGACTAATTAAGGTAATACCAGTTAAGTCTAATTAAGTTAGCTCTAATTAGGCTAAGTTGAACATGGCCATATTAATCTTAGTTTAGCTAGGGTGCCTATATGCCAGCGCCGCCGCGGACACATCGAGGCGCCCTCAGTTTAGCCTAGTTGAGCCAATTTAGGCGTGGCCAAGCTTAATTAAGTCAAGCCTAGTTAAGCTAAGCCTAATTAAGGATAATTGATTAAGAAGATAATTCAGCCACGCTAACCCGGATTAAGCTAATCCAGATTGAGTCGAGTTTGTTTAGCCAGGTCGAGGGGTTAAGCCAGACCGGATTAACCTAATCCGGATTAACTCAGGTAGAGTTTACCAGAAATAATTGAAAAATCGAAACTGCCGATTCCGACCCTCGGTGATCAATCCGGTGGTATGTGTATGGGTATACTAATTTGGATTAGCTTATTCCGGTCCGGAGCATTAAGACAAACACAGACCGAGTCGTGGTTGATCAAGCTCTGCTGGGCCAGCCCGTTCCTGATTAAGCCGCGCTTGGTCAAGTCATGTTAGATAAAGCTAATCCCATCCGTGCCCTGACTTAGTCGGTACTAGGCTTGCCCCCAGCTCCGCTGTTAGTCCAGCCTTGCACCGCTGGTGAATCCTGCCTAATTTCGTTTCTTTTTTTTCCTCAGATGTTTGTATTAAACCGTCGTCCCCCAGGCCACACTCGAATTATTTTCGTGCCCAATGTAGTTTTTTGAAGCTTCCTGCACATCATCCAACTTTGCAGTGACTCCGAGATCGGCCCACCTTTGATGATGACGTCATCGGATGACGTCATCGCGTGATGATTTTTTTTTTGCATCACTCGTGCTGACACCGACGCCGCCGACGGTTACTTTTCGCGTTGGATGAGGCATCTAAGGTTATCGCCTTACCAATGAACAAGATGATTACTAAACGCGCCAAAATAGAAGTTCAGTGCAAAAAGTAAGTACCCGTGGAGCCAATCTAAAACATTCGTCGCGAGATGGGGTCTTAAGGTAGACAATCTGACGCAATGTAGCCACCAACGGCAACCCCGTCTGTGGGATCCCGTATGGCAGAGCTAAAAAAAGGGCCCGCACGGCTGCTTCACTATATACGTACAATGGGATATCTGATCCTGCACAATGTAAACTTGTACACGATATAATTATTCCCTTGCTGTGTAGGTCTGTTGAACATGGCGCAGATATCAGCTCAGGCCTTAGGCCATTCTTCTATGTCAAAGGTAACGAGTTTCCAGTAATGAAACGCTCTCCTATTTTTCACGCAGCGTTTTTTATTCTTCTGGCGGAATAGCTCATGGTAACGCGTAGCAGAAATTCAAATATTCAACAAAATTTTTGTAGGTACTTTAATTCATGGGTACGTTCTCCGTCGCTTTGAAGTCGATGAAATTCCGTTTCGAGCAAGCCACTTGTTGCACTCTTTTTTATAAATAGTTTGTTCTTTAATCCTATATTTTACGAACTCCAGAACGCACTTGGCGCTAGGGCCCTGTGTTATGTAAGTGTCCTTTACTCGAAGGTCGTAGATGGGACGTTCGCCTAGAACACAAGAAAATCCCCTTTATCAGAATGCAGCTTCTAGAAACAGACTCCTTCAAGATAGCTACTCAAAGAGCGGATTTAATAAAATCATGCAAGCAATTTTTGCCACCGTTTTTCACACTGAAAGATAATTGTTCAGCAGTTACTTCATTGTAATTAAGCATAACCTGTAATAACATTTTGGCATCGCTTTAGCAAAAGATCGAAAGCGATTAGGTGAGGACATCCGGATTCATTACTTGTATTAAACGCGGATTCAGGGACCAAAAGGCACACGATACAAAATTTCATGCTACCAGCGTCACAAAGCAGTTCCCAATCGACACAAACAGTTGGCATAAGAGCATTGCTGTCATATACTGCGACAAGTTGTTCGACATTCTCTGAAGACGCGCGCTGCATCCTGCGTTCGTAAAAGCCTCCAAACTGGCAATCAAAGCGCGCAATGCAAGGCCAGACTTCGAGTGCCACCACACAGAGGGCTTAAAAGATTGCCGGCTCATGAAATGAGCCGCTCGAGACTACATGCGGTGAGCCGAAGTAAATAAGGTTCTGACTAGCTAACGAGGTGAATTCTTGCTTAGGGTTGTGTTCCTTCATATGACGAGCGCATACGTTTATGGTGCTAGCTGCTAGGCACCTCATAGATTTTTTTATTCTTCGATTTTTGCGTCCCAAAAGCACGATATAGTTACGAGGGACGCCGTAGTGAAGCGCTCCGGCAAGTTTGACCATCTGGTGTTCTTTAACATGCAACTAAATTTGAGTACACTGTGCTCTGGCATTTCATCTCTATCTCCCGCGACCTTCGGATCAACAGTCGCGCACCATAACCACCAGATTATTATCTCTCACCGTGGCGGGCACTACTAGCCACGTAAGGCTCTAGCGAAGAGCACTGGGTAGCCAGAGGGCGCGGGGAGGGGGGGGGGGAGAGAGTTGAACACCACCACCCTTGAATTGTTCAGTTTTGCATGTGTATATACAACGTGCACGTATAAACGCACGCACAAACGTATACATAGAGCATCGTTAAACCCCCTCTCCCCCTCCCCCCCCCCAAAAAAAGAACATTTCTGGCTACGCTACTGCCGCTGAGGTTTACTTCTAGTGACTCGAAACAACGTTGGGAAACAAAAGTCGCCAGAGAAGTCTGCAAATAATGGGCAAAAGCCTTTAAAAATATGATAATGGTTCTAGTTAATGGTTGTATGTAATAGATAGGAGAATGAGGATTATATTGAGTAAAGAAATGCTTTAGTTGGCCCCATAGATAGTTAATGAAAACCAATTTAAAAGGGACACTTACATCCTGAAAGCACAAAAAAGTGCCTATGGGTCCGCCGTAAGTAAGCAATGGGGAGTGACGCAAGTAAACATAGGAAAGTGAGGAGACGATCTAAGATGCTTCATAGCTCTCTAATGATGTGTTCATGACATCGATTGAATATGGCTAAGTATTCTTAACTGCGGCCAAGATCTGCTATACCAAAGTTATCGATGCACCAAACATTCAAACCATGGTTTCCAGCCAAGATCAATACTGGTTCCATTGGAATCAGGGCTCAACGTGTTTCTATTTCGTTCAGGTTCAGTTCCGGTTCTGAGATGAAGAAGTTAAGTACAGTAAACAGCACCTTGATTTTTGGCGGCACGCTGCACAGTGCTATCGACATGTATACATGTTGCTTGCTCAAGTTTAGTCATAAGGCATCGCGTCCTTTGCACTTTGGTAGAGAGCGAGTGACGTTTTCACATACACATGAATGGTGTTTGATGTTATCTGGTGTTGTGAAGTTGTGAGGTCATGGTACCTCTGGCGCACAGTCGCGAGATAACGGGTCGTGGTGTTCCGCCGCTGTCACCACCGTTGAGAACTTGCGATGTCGCAAGTGTTGAGTTTTGTAGTGCTAGCCAAGGCTGACGGGCCGGCGTTTCCGAGGTCGGAATTGTGCTTCGTAGCCGGACAAGACAAGCGTTTTGGGAAACGATAACAGGTTTGTAGCAAGTGAAGCTCTGCATAGCCTGCCAGCTCGACAGAGTCGGCTGAGGCGACTCTTAACAAGTGGCCGACACGGTCTTGAATATGTTCCATCCATCGTCTCCCGTCCCCTCCACAGTGGTTGGGACGTGACCTGCATGGTGCTCCCACTTTATGGGTGCATGGTGTTCCCACTTTATGGAAGTCTTCCTACGTAGGCGGAGCATTGACATTTCGTCGTAAACCAGCACAGCACGGTCGAAGAAGGACCTGTTCTCACGGGACCGCAACTTAACAACGTTGGTGGGGAGATGAGGGTTCGCCAAAAGTCTGGCGACTGGCCAATTTTTCCGTGGGGAGAACTGTTGCACGAGGGCAGGAGATGTGGTACAACAGTAGACAGCGGCGTCGAAAAAGTGCGCAACCCGCAGGACGGCCCTTTATGCGCTACTTTTGCACGCTTTCTGTCACAGGTTTTTTATTACTCATGTTCATACGACATACATTAATGACCATTTAAATGATTATTACATGATACCGGTCAGTGTCCCAGAAAACTCACTTGAAGAGTTAGAGTTCCACTGCGAATGAGTTAATAGAGACGTCGACTTAACTTTGTTTCTTTACAACCGATGACATTTTACTTTGCATTTATCAAGTCAGCTTTTCTCTATTTTTCAACTGTAGTGGTTTGCGGTTCATTAGAATTGTTTAATTAAAGTTTGAAGGAACCCGTCAGAAGTGGTAATAAAATTATTCCTATTGAAATGAAAACTCACCCTGCCTCTGACTCTTCACTTCAATAACCGCACAACCACCGTTCTTGTGATAATAATGCAATATCTCCACTTCTTCGAAATGTTTACCTGAAAGAGAAGCGTGCGTTTCATTACTGTATATTCGGCGCGGTTAATACTGACAGTTGATATGCTATGAAGATCTGTTTGTGCGAGACTTACCCTACGAGCGCGGTCACGCTCCTGCACCCGGTACGCACAAAGGTGCTACGACCGGGATCTTTGACTCCCACATACACGGCGAAGAAAAGGCCCTGAAGGCAGATTGTCAAAAAGCGTGGGTGCGGCACCGGAAGTGACAGCTACGGCATGTGGGCAAAGCAAGGCTCATCGCAAGACGGATCGAATACGCGAGCCCGCGGTGCTGCCAACTAACCAGAGAAAGGGTCCACCCAGCATACTAACGAGAAGTCACGGGCAAAGGCACCACGTAACGAACTCGTTGCAGGCCTGTGAGCATCTGTCTGCGGTTAAATAGCGTCAGCTAGAAGAGAAGGACAGTAGAAAGGGGCGCGGAGGCAGGGTGTATCCCGTTGCTAATCTAGCGCGGTGCCTGGACAGCAGAGGAAGAAACGTGTAAACACGGCTTGCACGGGAAAGTAAGTCAGGCGCAATAGCCTCGTCCACCATTTTACAGCTGCGCGGTGATTCCTTCCAATGGTGCTGGCTCGGAACAGGCACAAGACGCTAGACACAGGATGAGGTGCAACGGTCATGCGCCTCGATCCCTACACTGCTTAAAGGGGAACTCTGGCGATTTTTTATACTCAGGGATTTCAATAAAACTTTTAACATATGTTCTCTTCGGTACGCTGATGATTTGTGCCAAATTATACAACCGTAAGTCACTTAGTTTCTTAGAAAACGAATTTTAAAAATAGGTAGCCAATTCCGGAGTCACGCCCGTAAACGCGGGCCACCCTGTGTATGTGACGTAACGTTCCTAGTCTTTTCCAACCCCTCCTCGGACAGCAGAGGGATGCAGCGAGCGCTTTCTTCTAAGAGTTGACGATGACACGAGCACAGTTGTTCGGTCCGAACACAATAAGTTGTTCGGGTAAGTTCCATCCAATCGGGTAGAGTAAGTTGATCGGGCCTTACAGTAAGCACGCACGATATTAGCGAGTTTTAGTATAGCGGATAACAGCAAACGCAAGGATTTAGCGTTAGCGTTAGCGTTGCGTGCTCCTAACTGCGCATGAGCAGAACGTAAACGTAGCCCGAGCTCTTACGTACGAACGCTATTTCTGGAATATAGCGTTCAACGCTAACGCACGCAAGAGATCCCGTACGTAGGGCAAGATGGCGGTGCCTGTTGAAGCGATAGCCGTCCACTTCGAATCTTTGTAGCCGTCGTCCTGCATTACTAAACTTATTCATTCCCTAATAATGTTGGCATTTGATTTAGATTTGAGTAATGAGGCTTCGCCAACCGTGTACCGCCGATAAAATAGCTCCGTTTTTGAGATACAAAGTGGATTTGTGCTGCAGAAGGCTTAGCAAGATTTGTTTGCAAGGTTCGCTCATGTTTTCTGTAGCAGCGCAGAGATGGCGACGCTGTCTTTAGTCGCCTCTTTCCAAGATACGGCCACAAATACATGTCAGGCGTCGTTTCCCTTCATGCCTTTCGCGGCAGTGCATGAATGTGACGCGTGACGCGTCCCAGCTTAAAAAGGCCAGGTAATAGGGGTCTTGAAGGATTCTCGAACGCGGCATGTCGACAGAAACAAATGTGTCAGAACTAGGGTATCAGAGCTGAACACTTCTGCAAACGCGACATGGAGACGCAACAGTGGTGACTTTGGATCAGCTCGACTTGGTGGCGCTTTTGTGGATTCTACAGTGCATTTAGTGTTTTTATGTGTAGATGGCGCCGTATGTGCTTGCGTTAGCGTAAGCGGGAATGCCTTCCGCTGTACTAAAAGACCACCAGTTGACACGTAGCGCGTTCCGTTTTAGCGTTAGCGTTGAGACGCACGCTAACGCTAACGTAAGCGTTTCCCGCTATACTAAAACTCGCTATTGAGCAACGAGGAGATCGATGCGGGGCACGTCAGCTACTTCACGCATCGGCGGGTCGAAATCAAAAGGTGATGCTTCCGCGCTCAGATAGTAGCTGCAATCATCGCTGCACTCGTCAGTGGTAATTTCAAACGGGCTGGCACAGCTTGAATTCGCGTCGGATGACATCGCCAGCTTGCTTTTCGCGCGATGGAAGCAGCACGCGTGCTATGTTTACATCCTGGCCAGCCGTGACGGTGTGTAGAGTACTTCGTGACGTCATCGCATACCCAGAACGGAGATGTTTCGGTTTCGGTTTTGACTCATCGTTTACTGCCTAATTGAAATTATTGACGAGTCTCTCGGCAAAATGAACCACCCTAGCTGCTACAGGGCCGTAAATACTATTTGAAAACAGCATGATATCAATATGGTCGAAAATGCACCGGAGTTCCCCTTTAAGGAATATATAGCCTTTCCTTGGCCGAATGTTGCTATTTATATTGATTTAATGATCAGAGCTACACTCCAGTTGAGCTTTGGGATCATTCTTTGTCTTGGCGTTTCGCATAAATCCACACGGAACTTGGAATCTATCGCGCTTTGCGCGCCATACGCGCTCAGTACGACTGAACGCGCGCGAGAGTTACCAGCGAACGAGGTTGCGAATCCTCAAGAACAATAAAAACTGCGTCATCTCCTACTACTGCGCCGTCACGCACCCTTTCTTATGTGGTCGATCTGCGCCAGTAAACTCTTTTCAGAAAGCGCTGTTCCGACATATCGCTCACACTCTACAGCAGGTATTGTTGCACCAAAGTTTTCCGCATTACGTTTCTACCAAGAAATATGTAAAAGCAATGCAGAGTATACACGGCTATATTTAGAGGTGCAGCGTATCACTGGACTAAGTGAGCAGCCTGCGCAGTATTATACACTCGCCGTTCCCTACTTCATAGCCAAGGCATGGTGGATTGTTTGAGATCGTAATGTGTCATGTATCATAAACATCGGTGGCAGCAGCACTGTCGCCGAGCTGCTAAGTCATTTGAAGCACTGCTCTAGGCCTTCAGTCTTGAGACGTCGAAGACCTCCGTGATTGGCCTGAAATTTGACATTGCGGGATGGTCGGCAGCAATTTTGTGATCGACAGGAGCCACTTTGCGCGGCGCACAGTGTGCTTCCGTATACTCGAAAAAGAGGTATTCGGAAACCACACACGGCTTCAAGAGCACCAGAGGAGGAAAAGCGCAAATAGCGAAAATGCCATAGTCCGGCCTAGGGCAAGCTGCCGTGCACGATATGTACGCACGATTGCATAACGGGTCTATTGGCTCATGAAGGTGGCTGACGGAGACAGCGTGGTATCCAGATGCATCGCCGATTCTAATATATAATAATATCTGGGGTTTAACGTCCCAAAACCACGATATGACTATGAGAGACGCCGTAGTGGAGGGCTCCGGAAATTTTGATCACCTGGGGTTCTTTAACGTGCACCTAAATCTAAGTACACGGGCCTCAAACATTTTCGCCTTCATCGAAAATGCAGCTGCCGCGGCCGGGATTCGATCCCGCGACCTTCGGGTCAGCAGCCGAGCACCATATCCACTAGACCACTGTGGCGGGGCCAGCGCCGATTCACGTCCGTATAACCCGTAAAGTACAGTGCAACTACAGTGCGAAAATGCGACAGTGTTGCGTCTGGCGGTGCGATATTATAGGGAAGTACCTTGCCCCAGTCAGAGTCATCTTCAGAAACATTCAACATGTCTGTGAGTGCACTTCAAGTTCGCCTTAAGAGCGTGCGTCTGTGGATGACACGAGGTGGTCAGTTTTTGGTGAGAGAGCCCGGATCAACACTGTTCCGGGGCCGTAGCTCTACCTGTAGAGCACACCAGGAGGCTTGCACTTGCCAGCGAGAGGGGAAATAATTCGACAACTTCTAGCACATACACACTACAGCAAATCTGCTTTCTATCAGAAGAAAGACTACTACGCCATCGTCCGGACATAACGTCGCAGAAGAAGGCTTTACAAGCACTACTAGCCTTCCTGCGATCCACTGGCCTGTCAGAGCGCCTCTGAGCGAAACGCTCTCGTGTGTGTGGTTGTGATTGTTTTTTTTTCCTTATTATTTATTTTGTCTCTCTCGCTTTCAACCCCCTATTCCCCAACCCCAGTGCAGGGTGGCATACCGGATACAAACTTCTCGTTAACCTCCCTGTCTTCCTCTGCTCTTTGTCTCTCTCCGCTCTGCGGAGTCCTGGAAGATAGAGGAAAGGTTTCGAAAGGGATTGATATATACATATGCACTGCACGTAGATTCTTGTAACCTATTCAGATAACTGAATTACGATCTGCGGTTGGATAACGATCTGAATTACGATCTGCGGGTTGGGTAACGATAGTCAATTGGACACATTATGAAACTCAGCTTAATCATTTCTGCAGGACTTTTGGAGTACTGTTGTGGCCTTCGATGCATGTAAGAGTATAATGCATCCATACGTCAGAGCGGAACAGGCAGTAAACTTCAATCTATTACTGTCCACTTTTCAGAGAAGACATTGACATTCACCGACTGTAATGTTTGCCGAAAAACAAAAATTACATGACATACTTCGCTCATGCTCTGTAGTACTCCAAGTCGCCACTGCGTGTCACCCTACAAAAACGGCATTACGGAACGCCTTCACCGAACACTCAACCACGTGCTTCCTATGTATGTCTCGGCAGACCGCATTAAATTGCACGCCGTTCTGTCGTGTTTACATACACGAAAACATGGATTATAAGAACTGGATTATCAGAAAAGCTCATTTCGCGTTATTGTCTTGCAGCCAGGTCTTGCGACAACTTCTGACGTAACGCATAAAGGTGCTCTTGATGCTCGCGGCGCATCGATTAAATCAAAGACGGGCGTCGCGCCCGTGGCTCGTTTGCAGCCTTACGTGACCGCCTCACGTGTCTCTTCGTAGTTTACTCCGGCACAACACTTTCCTGCTGGCGGAGTAGCGCCGCAGACAGAACATTGTGCAGAGCACTAGAGACGAATAGGAGTGAGCTGAAGGTCATCGACTTGTGGCTGTTCGGGTAAGTGTTCGTACGTACCCTTCGTACTAGTTGTGCTACTTCTCTCTGTGCGCCTGTTTGGAGGTCAGTTTAGCCTCGCAAATACATATTGTCACGTGGTCGTGACGTCGACGAAGACAGCAGTCAGCGTTTGCAGGATGAAACTGTTTATTTGGCCGAACTTGTGGCCGGAAAATGAGAACTCGAACTACAGCAATACACGCTGTACAAAGATAGCGGCGAACAGGGCGTCGTCCGTCGATCAACTGACAAGCGGTCAAGCGCGTCGGCTTTTATACAGGCGCTATCGAACTTTCCAGCGATATCGCTGGTGGTTGCGCAATCTCTAGAATGAGCTCGAGCGTTCGCGTCTTGCGCGCAATCTTAACAAAATCATCTACAACAATCGTGAA
Organism: Rhipicephalus sanguineus; assembly: GCF_013339695.2. NCBI lineage: Eukaryota > Metazoa > Arthropoda > Arachnida > Ixodida > Ixodidae > Rhipicephalus > Rhipicephalus sanguineus. The sequence goes on from NC_051186.1 coordinate 52,652,624, forward strand.
GCTTCTCGAAGAATGAGGCGCGGTTTGCGCTGAGCGTTGCCGACAGCCTGTGTGGGCGAATGCAGCAAAAGTGATCAGAAACATACGTTGCAATGCCCCCCTCTGAAAAAGCATCGTCCCGATGCTTAAAAACAGAACATGAATACATGCAATACTAACGAAAACTAAGCAGACAAACATTATAGTCCTCAGGTGCGCTAACGAGCATAGTACGGTTTAAGGCGCACCACATGCACGACCTCGGGTCGAGCTCGGCGCCTCTGAGAGTTCGTGATGCCGTCGGGGACAACCTCGTAGTCGAGTGCACCGAGACGTCGAAGTACCTTGTACGGTCCGAAGTATCGTCGAAGAAGCTTCTCGCTCAGTCCACGTCGTCGTATTGGCGTCCAGACCCAGACACGGTCGCCGGGCTGGTACTCCACGAAGCGTCGTCGAAGATTGTAGCGACGGCTGTCGGTGTGCTGCTGGGTCTTGATGCGCAGGCGGGCGAGCTGTCGAGCTTCTTCGGCACGTTGTAAGTAAGCGGCGGCGTCGAGGTTTTCTTCGTCGGTGACGTTCGGTAGCATGGCGTCGAGTGTCGTCGCCGGGCTCCTTCCGTAGACCAACTTGTACGGCGTCATCTGCGTCGTTTCTTGGACGGCCGTGTTGTATGCGAAGGTCACGTACGGAAGGATGGCATCCCACGTCTTGTGCTCGACGTCAACGTACATGGCCAGCATGTCGGCGATGGTCTTATTTAGCCGCTCGGTGAGGCCATTGGTTTGAGGGTGGTAGGCAGTGGTCCGGCGGTGGCTTGTCTGGCTGTACCTCAAGATCGCCTGAGTTAGCTCCGCTGTAAACGCCGTACCTCTGTCGGTGATGAGGACCTCTGGGGCGCCATGACGCAGAACGATGTCTTCAACAGAGAACTTCGCTACCTCGGCAGCACTGCCTCTAGGTAGGGCCCTTGTTTCGGCGTAGCGGGTCAGGTAGTCGGTAGCTACGACGATCCACTTATTACCGCTAGTCGACGTTGGGAACGGCCCCAGGAGGTCCATCCCGATCTGCTGGAACGGTCGCCGAGGTGGCTCGATCGGCTGAAGAAAGCCCGCTGGTCTTGTTGGCGGTGTCTTGCGTCGCTGACAGTCTCGGCATGTCCTTACGTAGCGAGTGACGTCGGCGGCAAGGCGCGGCCAGTAGTACTTTTCCTGTACTCTTGCCAGCGTTCGGGAAACACCGAGGTGTCCTGCTGTCGGGTCGTCGTGCAGGGCCTCGAGGACTTCTGGTCGCAATTCTTGAGGCACCACGAGAAGGTACTTGGCTCGATGTGGCGAGAAGTTCTTCTTTTGTAGAACGCCGTTGCGTAAGAAAAACGACGCCAGTGCTCGCTTGAACACTTTCGGAACGACGGCGTTCTTGCCCTCGAGGTATTCCATAAGGCCTCTGAGTTCCGGGTCGGATCGCTGTTGTTCAGCGAAGTCGTCGGCACTTATGGTTCCCAAGAAGCAGTCATCATCCTGATCGTCTTGCGGCGGCGGGTCCACGGGGGCACGAGACAGGCAGTCGGCGTCAGAGTGTTTTCTTCCGGACTTGTAAACGACGTGAATGTCGAATTCTTGCAGTCGTAGGCTCCACCGTGCGAGGCGACCGGAAGGGTCCTTCAAGTTAGCTAGCCAACACAAGGCGTGGTGGTCGCTCACAACTTTGAAGGGCCGGCCGTAGAGGTAGGGGCGAAACTTCGATGTAGCCCAGATGATGGCCAGGCACTCCTTTTCCGTTGTGGAATAGTTGATTTCTGCCTTTGATAGCGACCGGCTAGCATAACTGATGACCCTCTCCAGCCCGTCAGTCTTCTGCACGAGGACGGCGCCTTGTCCTTGGCTGCTTGCGTCGGTGTGGATTTCCGTATCGGCGTCTTCGTCGAAATGCGCTAGTATTGGAGGCATCTGAAGGCGTCGTTTAAGTTCTTGAAATGCCTCGATTTGCGCCGTTTCCCACTTGAATGGCACGTCGGTCTTCGTCAGGTGCGTTAGTGGCTGGGCTATTCGTGAAAATTCCTTGACGAAGCGTCTGTAGTAGGCGCACAAGCCGAGAAAACGGCGTACGGCCTTCTTATCGGTGGGTGGCGGGAAGGCAGCGATGGCAGCTGTTTTCCGCGGGTCCGGGCGAACACCATTCTTGCTGATCACGTGACCCAAAAACAAGAGCTCCTCGTACGCGAATCGGCACTTTTCCGGCTTCAGGGTGAGTCCGGAGGTCTTGATTGCTTGAAGTACAGCTTCAAGGCGTCGAAGGTGTTCGTCGAAACTTGAGGAAAACACAACGACGTCGTCCAAGTACACAAGGCACGTCTGCCACTTCAAGCCGGCCAGTACTGTATCCATAACGCGTTGGAAAGTCGCGGGCGCCGAGCAAAGACCAAAGGGCATGACCTTGAACTCGAACAGGCCGTCTGGTGTTATGAAGGCAGTCTTTTCTTGGTCTCTCTCGTCGACTTCGATTTGCCAGTAGCCGGTCTTGAGGTCCATCGACGAAAAGTACTTGGCGTTGTGGAGTCGATCTAGGGCGTCGTCTATTCGTGGGAGAGGGTACACGTCCTTCTTCGTGACCTTGTTCAGGCGACGATAGTCGACGCAAAAACGTAGGGTTCCATCCTTCTTCCTCACTAACACCACAGGTGACGCCCACGGACTCTTGGACGGCTGGATGATGTCGTCGCGTAGCATTTCGTCGACCTGTTTCTTGACGGCCTCGCGTTCTCGCGTCGAAACTCGGTACGGGCTCTGACGGATTGGTCGGGCACTTTCTTCTGTTATGATGCGATGTTTCGCGACTGGGGTCTGTCGAATTCTTGACGACGACGAGAAGCAGTCCTTGAATTGTAGGAGCAGGGTTTTTAGCTGGTCTTGCTCGTGCTTCGGGAGGCTCGGGTTGACGTCGAAATCAGGTTGGTTTCGTCGATTCGTCGAAGCAGGTTCGGTAGCATCGAAGAGGGCGAGAGCATTGCTGGATTCCACGAATTCGTGGATGTAGGCGACCGTCGTACCAATGTTGAGGTGCCTATATTCGTGGCTGAAATTTGTCAGCACTACCTTTGCTTTGCCATCACGCAGCTCGGCTATGCCTCTTGCGACGCAAATCTGACGGTTGAGAAGTAGGTGCTGATCGCCCTCGATGACACCTTCAAGGTCTGCGTGTTCTTCGGTGCCGACGGAAATAATGACGCTGGAGAGAGGCGGAATGGTGACGTGCTCTTCTATCACATTCAATACGGGCTTTCCTGGCGTCGTGTGTGGCGGCAGCGCTTTTTCTGAGGTTAGTGTTATTGACTCAGATCTCAGGTCTATTACGGCACCGTGTTCACTTAGGAAGTCCATCCCAAGTATCACGTCCCTGGAACAGTGCTGCAGGATAAGAAAGCTCGCAGGATAGGTTCGGTCACTGATGCTGACTCTTGCTGTGCAGACTCCAGCCGGCGTTATCAAATGACCTCCAGCGGTGCGGATTTCAGGACCTTCCAAGCAGTCCTAACTTTCTTCAACTTCGCGGCGAATGACCCACTGACGACGGAATAGTCGGCCCCAGTGTCGACGAGAGCGGTAACGTTGTGTCCGTCGAATAGTACGTCGAGGTCGCTAGTCCGCCGTCTTGCGTTGCGTGTACGTCGCGGCGTCGGGTCACGGCTACGTCGGTTTGCACCGCTGCTTCCGCGTTGCGTCGTCAGGTCTGCTTCCACGGGTCGCAAAGTTTCGTCGTCAGGACGTCGTTCGGCGTGCGGCGGGGGCTCGGAACTTCGTCGCGGCGTCGTCGTCGACGGCGGAGGATCTTCAACGTTTCGTCGTTCAGCAACCGCACCTCCATCGGTTGCTGCCCTTAGTTTTCCGGATACGGGCTAGGCGACCGACCCCGGTTTGGGGCAGTGTACTGCCGGCGGTGCGGTGACATGTAGCGGCCGGGCGACGGCGAGCGGGAAGGTCGTCGTTGTTGCCACTGTGTTCCGGTGAGGTAGTCGTCGATGTCGCGAGGCCGTTCGCCTGGCTGCGGGCGCGGCGCGTTCACGGCGAATCCGCGTAGCCCCATCTGTCGGTACTGGCAGCGGCGGTACGTGTGGCCGGCCTCCCCGCAGTGGTAGCAGAGCGGGCGGTTGTCAGGGGCGCGCCAAACGTCGGTCTTCCTCGGGGTGTAGTGCTGGCCGCCAGGTGGGCGGTAGGGCGTCGATGATTGCGGCGGTGTCTGGCGACTGAACTGCGTCGATGCGGTGTCTTGACGCGGGCGCGGCGGGGGAGCGTAGCGTCGGGCGGCAGCGGCGTAGCTCAAGGCTTGCGGCTGAGGCTGTGGCGTTTCAAGGGTGCCCAGCGATTGCTGGATTTCTTCTCGAACGACGTCTGCGATGGAGTCCACTTGAGGCTGGGGTGAGGGCAACAGCTTGCGCAGTTCCTCTCGCACAATCGCTCGGATTGTTTCGCGCAGGTCGTCGGAGCCGAGCGCATGAACAGCGGGGCTGTCTTGGATTGATCGGCGATTATATTGCCGGGTGCGCATTTCTAGCGTCTTCTCGATGGTCGTGGCTTCTGAGACGAATTCTTGGACCGTCGAGGGTGGGTTCCGTATCAGCCCAGCGAAGAGCTCTTGCCTTACCCCTCGCATGAGGAAGCGGACTTTCTTGTCCTCGGGCATGGCAGCGTCAGCGTGGCGAAACAGTCGGGTCATTTCCTCTGCGAAGATGGCCACGCTTTTGTTTGGTAGTTGCACCCGTGTCTCCAGCAAGGCTGCGGCCCTTTCTTTTCTGACGACGCTTGCAAACGTCTGCAGGAAAGCGCTCCGAAAGGCGTCCCAAGTTCGAAGAGTGGACTCCCGGTTCTCGAACCAGGTCCTTGCTGCGTCTTCAAGGTAAAAGTAAACGTGCCGCAGCTTGTCCTCGGAGTCCCAGTTGTTAAATTTTGAGACCCTTTCGAAAGTCTCGAGCCAAGTGTCCGGGTCTTCGAATGACGACCCGCGGAAGGTTGGCGGCTCCTTGGGCTGCCGGAGTAGGATCGGCGCAGGCTGCACGGGGTCGGTCATCGTCGCTGCGGTGGGTGTTGGGACCTTGGGCTGCCTGGTTTGTTCGGGAAGGAGCCCGTGCTCTGGCTGCAGTCCCTTCTGCCTGCGGCTTGTTCGACGATCCGGGTTTTCTTTGCTGTCGTCCTCCTCGCGGCTTGGGCTTGGGTCAGCGCTTCGCGGGGGCGTCCGGATCATGGAAGAAGCAGCACCTCCACCAGATGTCACGTGGTCGTGACGTCGACGAAGACAGCAGTCAGCGTTTGCAGGATGAAACTGTTTATTTGGCCGAACTTGTGGCCGGAAAATGAGAACTCGAACTACAGCAATACACGCTGTACAAAGATAGCGGCGAACAGGGCGTCGTCCGTCGATCAACTGACAAGCGGTCAAGCGCGTCGGCTTTTATACAGGCGCTATCGAACTTTCCAGCGATATCGCTGGTGGTTGCGCAATCTCTAGAATGAGCTCGAGCGTTCGCGTCTTGCGCGCAATCTTAACAAAATCATCTACAACAATCGTGAAGCTTCTCGAAGAATGAGGCGCGGTTTGCGCTGAGCGTTGCCGACAGCCTGTGTGGGCGAATGCAGCAAAAGTGATCAGAAACATACGTTGCAATATCTAGTGTATCGTTGCGGAATTGCACGGTATGTCACTCGAATAAGGTACAGCATATTAGGCGTCAGTGTTGAGAGCATAGTATTTAAAATACAACTTCGTGCTTTTAATATACCTGGGTGACGAAGAGCCATGCGGTCCTTTTCACGGTCAAAGAACCCTCCTTCGTAGATAGTATGATACCTAGGAGTAGATGAATCAATGTAAGTGCTCTCTCGAATGCAAGGAATTGTATGTAATATGTCACCTTTGAGCTTCGATGAAGAACCACCGATCAAACAAGAGTGACGTCTTGGTTGCAGACTTCTTGACGTCCACCTTGCACGAAATTTCCCTGGTGTCACTCGTGCTATATGTCCAAATGTGTTCCGAGGTGTTAACAAACTGAAATGAGAATAAAGGTTACATATTAAACTTTGGTGCAGCTTCCCGACTCTCAGTACCCCTCTGTGATGTGTGCAATGCACAGGAGCGTTTATAGTTCACACGTAATATGTACAGCTAAATTAGGGTCTCCTTAGGGTCTCCCTAATCGAGCTTACGAAAACAAGCTGAAGGTTTAACACCGAACAACCACCAAAGGCGAATAGCTCGTTTATTTGTGCACAACTCAACCCACACATGAACAACTAAGAAAATGGGTTGCACCCGGGGCGCAGTAAATTTAGGATACACGAAAAAAAAGTCACAGTTTCACTGCAAGGGAGAAGCAACGAATGCGATAGCAAGAAATTGTAATGTTATGCGAAGTGAGGCCGGCAGCTAACTCTACTGGATCTGATCTCGCGTAACTCTGCAAAACGCTTGTGTAAGAGCATACGGTCGCTCCAGGGAGAGCAACACTTTTCGCACAGTCTCTTCTCGTTGAGAGCGCAGTACATAGAATTTGTACGAGCCGCCCGCTAATGGCTGCTGAGATAGCGCGCGCCAGCAGTCGCGACCGCACAATTAGAATCAAAGTTCACAGTTGCTGCTCGAGCGACACCCCCCTCCCTGCCTCCCCCTCCCTCCCCCCGCGTCTTTTCATGCTCGTCCAAGAGGGGCGGGGCGTTTCCTCTCCCCTTCTACGACAGGCGTCCCGAGCGGGGTGATGCTATCGCATGCGCCCTCCGTGGAACGGAGATGGGTCGACTCGTTTCATCTCTGCTTCAGCCGCGTTCGTCACCCACGCTCGCGCGCTTTTACACGCGGGTAAAGCTCACGGTTCACTAGGCGATGTTATCTACTCGAACTTTATACAGAACATGACGGCGCCGCCGACGGCAAAAACCAGTTGAGGTTGTCCATGTAATTGCTATCGCAGTAAAAGCATTCTCTGAGCACGACACTGCTTCGGAACTCGCAGGCTTTCAGAAGAAACCATATACTCAGTGCCCGTGGTGGCTAAGCTAAGCCTCCCACAGCCGTAGCCACGAGGTGCCGCCACAATACCCGGCCTGGCCACGCAAACCTTCCTGTTCAGTACACCGACAATCTGCAGGCGCTAAGAGGTATGCGGACAAACTGAAGCTTTCTCAGAACGATCGCCCGTGAGCGTAAATAGGCATATTTTTGCATCTTAGGGGTGAAGTTATGACCGTGAACACGCGGATTTTGGCGTTGGTCCGATAGCGAGAGCCAGATAGTATGGTGGCTGCCCATACTCACTCAACCGACGCGCTGCAGCGATTCCGGTCGCCGGTTGCCTTGTACGACCACACGTTCATTCGGCGTTCATTCGACGAACGAAACGCTACCACTTGACATATAGTATAGATTAAGTAAGGATAGCTCAAGGAGTCTCAACATCGGGGAACTACAGCAAGATGTTGAAGAACGCTACAAAGAACAAAAGAGACGCCGTGCCGATGCAGTTCGACAAGGACGTTCTAGGGAAGGCAACAAAACAAAACAGCCTGCAGTACACGAGCGCGTGAGACATCATTGAGATCAAAAACTGCTACTTGACTGTGCTTCGTCGGTTCATGCTTCTGTCACTTAACATTTCCCTGCTGCCAGACCCGATGGCCCTGACCCGATTCGCGCTGTCTCTGTTTCCTTCTTTCTTTATGAGCTACGAGCGACATAACCGGTGGATGTGGTTTGTCTGCCGCTGCTGCTTAAGAACTGCACGAGCAGAGACACAGCGTCGCTCCCGCCGTAGTCCTGTAGTACTCTCAATTCGCATTAGGGAGTATTCTAAATATCGGCAAGTTTTGATGTCTGTGCATTTACGTACTACCTCCTGAAAAAGTCCTCACATAAGTACTCTGTGCCGGCGCCCCCTCTCTTCGTTCTCTACAGGCTCTTGTGAACCTACGTTATCTATATTAGTCGCCGTGGTGCTAGAGTGGTTACGGTGCTCGGCGATCCAGGAACCCGAAGGTTCCGGGATCGATCCCGGCCGCGGTGGTCGCATTTTATGGAGGCGAAATGGCAGAGGTCTGTTTACTTCGATTTAGACGCACTGCAAACAAACCCAGGGGGTCGAAGTTTCGAGTGTGTTAGCCCTGTCCGGTTTACTTTTACGCAGCAGCTTGTAAGCAAACGCAATAGTATTTCAAAGAAATAAGAATAGCTTCTTTAAAGAGTAATATGGACGTATTCACCAAGAGCTCTTATAATACAGCGGGTATTTCAATTCTATTTCAATTTATTCTTTTCAGGCATACATGCACAACGTGAAATATGCCCATGAGGTAAGGCAAAAGGAGACTCGTCTCTCCTGACGAGGCCTTCACCCCGGACTTACATGTCTGACAGCCAGGAGAAAAATCATTAAAAATATGTTAGGTATCAAAATAAATACACTGCTGATTAGACAGTACGCAAACAAGAGTGAACACAATTAAAAAAACAATACAGCGCGAATATTAGGGGAAACGGTTATGCAAACTCTAACAGTGGATGTAACAGTTTTAGCACAAGCTTTTCTCAAGCTAGAATACGTCAATTTGAGCCATTCAATATGAAGCACAGATGCAATTCACAGAATTTTATGAGACATCATAGAAAATGTATTATAGATTTGAAAGAAGCATGAGAAGTAGTTCTAGTTATTTTTTAAACGAGGCCTACACGAGTTTTCATTGGCAAGATTGATTAAAGACATGTATGCATTGCACAACCAAAATTCTTGATGGTCTGTAGTTTTAGTACCGTAGTTAGTTCTTGGTCTTGATCCGATTAGTGAAATAGTGCATAGGTCGTATGGCATTTGTCTTCTTAAATATTTGTTTGCGAAAGTGGTATAGGCCTATTTCACTTCGCAGAAAATCATTGTTGCTAAGCATAATTTAGACAACTGTGAGAATGATAGTATGTTTAGGGTTTCATCCGGGGAGTCAGTTGATGAGGGCGGATGAAACGAAATCATTTTTAAGCTTGTTTTTTTTTTCGTAGAGAGGAAACCCGTCAAGAATCTCTCGTGTTAGACGTACCCCAGACTAGGTGACAGCACGAACCATGAAACCATCCAAGTTGACGAGACTAAAACTGATGTTTCATCTCCACATGTTGAAATCGACACTTCTACAATCATCACTGTTTCTCAAGCAAAGCACACTTGTCATAAGAGATTTCATGATCTAATGAAATGCTCTATCAACTCGGATTGTTTCAAAGGTTGATTCCTTCGCGTGGCAATAGGCAACTGGAGATCATTGGACAGCACAATGACCAACGAGTCCTAATTTAACGTCTTTCTACTTTGGTACTTTGGTCGAAGAGCAGATCGCACAAGTGATTTCAATAAACTGGAGAGCCACATCACAGAACAACATTTTCTGCGTATATGTTTTATTTCGTATCCAGCCTTTTTCTAGCACTTTTCGGGATCAAGTGTTGTAATACTGTATTTCTCCACAATTCTATGCGTGCTTACGGAACTTAAAAATTTCAGCTGGTTTTCACTGCACCAATTTCATTTAATAGCCATATTGTGCTCATCTATTTTATCATTGTATCATGATCGTGACCTATATTTATGTGCCATTGCTGCTATAATCTCAGATAAACTCAGCAGAATGCCTTAGTGAATAAGTATATCAAAACACGCTTCTATTGCAGTCGGATAAATTATTCTATCAAACTGCTGTCTTTGAAACTATTTGAAAACGTAAACGATACCTTTGCTATATTCAGAGTCTTTCGGAACAGTGGCGGCCATTTACATTGCACCACTACTGCAGAAGCAGCAAAGAGAAGGGCTGCGAGAAATTTTCTGGTCATCCTGTTCATGCCGTAAAACTCTCCAGGAGCGGTAGCCTACAAAGAGTAAGAACATTAACAGTTATTGGAAACGCATATTTCCGTCAACCTCGAATGCCTACCAACACTTGCGAGTTAGAGCGAATAATGCAGTACGTGGTGTATTTTACAGGCATGCAGCGGAGTAACCTTCGTTCGTTTTTTTTTTATAATGCATTTCCATACTGCAATTAGTCATCCAGCCCTTTTCTCAGCTCAAAATATTGCGCTTGACACTACACGCCGCCATACCCAGAAAGCTTTTGAAAAATGTGAACGCATTGTTAAGGGATATTCCTAGCAAACGCCGTCATGCAATTGTGCTGTTCTTTCGTTGTTGTACAGAGAACGCCAAAATGTAAAGTCTGGAAGATTGAACGCGTTCTCTATATTTACAACGCAACGAAGCTTCTTCTATGGCTGAATTGATACTGGGGCAGAACTCGCTTGTTTTTTCCAGGAAAGCGCACTAATATGGCGTTTGAAACCAAGTATGTTTCTGGATACTACTTGCGTGGCTTAGCCTCCACTAACTCTCACCGCTTTCATTGATGAAGTTGTTACTCACGCTGGATAATAAGAAAGAAATCGCAATTACTACCAAAACACGGCACTATTTCCCTCGAGAAATACTCAAATCCCTTTTACCATGCGTTTTTCGATAGCCATTTTAGCTATTGTTTAGAATCCTCAGGCCTGACTTCCAACACATATTTACAGCCTTCATAAAAATTACAAGAAATGGCACTGAAAATTATTAGTAATCGAAACAGCAGTGATACATCTTATGACACCGCATGTGTTGTCGGTTAAGGCACTATATAATCTCACGATATCAATTTCAGTTAATAACGTTATGTGCACTTACTTTTCTATTTCTCGTATTGTCTTTTTTTTTAACACGCAGTACTAGACATGCTTTAAAAGGCAACCTATACTTACCAAAATGTCATAATGTAAACGGTGAAAGAGTGATTTAATGCAGTAGCACGAAAATCTGGAATATTTTACCCCTAGAGGCTAAGACCGCACGTAACTTCAAGCAATGTAGTAAACACTTTTTTCTTGAGAATCAAGATCTCTAACGTGCCTACATTGATTAAGTAGGTGTATTTCATGAAGGCTTTTGTTTATTACAAACTATCGCATGTAATAGAATACCATGCTGTCAAATTGTGCACCTGACCTGTCTGCTTTATTTTCAACACTGGACCAGATACTAGCCTTCCCTGGTTATCGGTCCAGATGTCTGTATATGTATGATTACGTGAATAGAAAATAAAGCACTTCAACTTCAAAAAAAAGGTACCTTCGTCCGTGCGCTACATCGTGTCCGATGCATCGGCAGCAACAAACCCAACAATCAGTTTCTTTTTCCCATGAAGAGACTAAGCTGCTACTCGCACCATTTTTTTGTTTGTTTGTTTGCTGTTTGGCTGCTTGTGCTACTCAAGTTCAGTACGCTGAGTCATGGCACTCAAGCCCAAGTTTGGCAAGCGAGCGCTAAATATATGGACAAAGAAGGAAGATGCAAACTGGATAAGGGCACACTGTCCTGTTTACACGCGCCTTCTTTTAATTGCAGCGCCGCGCTTTCAAACCCTGCGGAATGAAACAACTAAACTTGTCCAAATATTGTAAATAAGATGAATTATCGTTCTATTACTTCCACCAAGCGAAAAACGCCAAAGTTAGGGCTGACAAATGTGACTCTGCCGAAGCACACAGCGAATTCCTTATATCCACAGTGTGCTGAAGTGATAAGTAAGTTATTATTCTGAACGACAGCAGTTCTCTTCCATGAAATAGCTGAGCCCATTGGTTCACTCATTGCATCCTCTTCAAAGTTTGTGTAAGTGCGGAGCTCTTCAGGGTCGCCCATCCATGCATTTCATGTGGCGTGATCACGCTCACAGTAAAACGATCACTACATGCCATAACAAGGCTAGCAATGCTCAAATCCGCGTTAAAGTGAAGGAACAAGGTCCAAAATAATCCAATTCACAGAAATAACCGAAAAGTAATCGTAATAATTAACTCAAGCTTGGTAAAAACGTTTCGCTGACTTCGGGGCTGCGCAAGAGAGGGCGCCACCCACTCGCCGAGCGAGCGAATGGCTCCCCCCCCTCCCCCCCCCTTACGCTTAGCCGGCGCTGCGTCGCTGCATCTGATGGGGATACAACCTGAAGAAGCTCGCTGCAGACGACGTGTATCTTAACTGCCGTAACACGCAGGAAGTCGACAAAGCTCAGCAAAATGTAGCGCGCATGGCGCATATAGATTTTTCGAATCTCCCTAGCAAGATTCTACTGGTGCAGGGGAAACCCTGCACCAGTAGAAACCTCCAGCACCAGGGGAAACCTCAAACATTGGCGTCATCGACGCTTTGGTAAACAATGCAATGGCAACTCTAGGAACGGGAACCGCTGAACCGCTTGGAGCCCGTGCTACACACTTCTTCAAGTTTAACAGTAGTGGAGCTGCCACACGTTTTTCTCAACACAGCACACCAAAAACGAATCCGCCTGTTCTGGACATCTCGCTCTGCCTTTCACGTCTGGTAGTAAAAGTGCTCATGCGGCCGTTCGCGAACTCAATTTCCGAGCTTAGAGAACAACCCTAAATAGTGGTGGAATGGTTGATTCGGTGAAAATGTTACGCGTAACAACTGGATACTTGCAATATTGTTGGAATGCTGCAGTACATCATTGAAACTGTGTGTGCGTTACCAACGTGAACCTTTGCACCATGAGGCAATGGAAGCAACGAAACACTCGATGTCGCTGGAGCCAACGTTTCTACAAGCGCACTTGTTTTCTTTAAGGCTTCAGCTGCCTACCTTGGTAGGCAGTTGGAAGGCAATCAGCCGATGCCCTTTGCAACCTCTTGTTTTTATATTTCAGTGTCGTAACCAGCTTAAATCTCATAGAAAAAAGTGCATACAAATGATCAATTATCTACAAGACAGAGTTCTGAACAGTCGTAAAATAGTTTCTTAACGTATTCTATTTATTCGTGTGATAAAAGCGCATAATACTTGTCTTTTTGACATATGTCTTTAGTTTGTTAGAAGCTACCCACATATTAGGTTTTGTCAAGAAGTTGTGGTATCGCGTCGACATCCTTCATCATCCCAGAAGAAACTTCGTACTTTTACTAGATAATAATTTTTTTGGAACACGGAATACATCTTGTAAATCAGTGAAGGGGCTGTCCAGAGAAACGATTCATTCGTTCCGTTGTATTTATATGGGAAATCCAAACCTAAGCGAAAATAAGTGAAACTGAGTTAGCGCGGCCTGATAGCAAGAGGAGTAGGTGACCAGAAATTGCACCGAAAAGTGTCATTTCCGGAACTAAAAAACTTCCGATCACTAGGAATAGTCTTGCGCTTTCAAGGAACAAGCAGTATATACAGTTAAAAAGCACCTACATACCGACGGACAATGCTGTGACTTTGTAAAATGCACCTGGAAAATTATTTCCTGCAACACAATGGCCAGCTCGCCGACGCTCGCTCCTTTTGATGTTGTGCGCTACAATTTATGAGCCATGGACTTAAATACGTCACCGAACATACAAACTTTGTAGGTCAACAAAACAATGTACATTTGTTTTGCGCAGCGGGTAGCTGAGGAAGAACGAAGCAAATTTTCGGTTAGACTTCTTACCGATCAAATATTTCACAACAAAGATTGTTCAAGTCTGAAGCCGTATTGTTTTGCGCAGATGCAACATATACTTTGCTCTATTTTGTTGCAAGGACTGCTGCTATCTGAAATGTTGAGGCAACTATGCAGCATAATAGAGGTTTCATGTTTTTTTAGTAGGGCAATGCGAAGTAAATTTATATTTACCGTCCCAGGAAGGAAAAGCGAGCGGAAAAGTATTGAATATTTTTGCGATATTTTACAGCTGTTCATAGGATAAAATTTAGAGCCGTTCCAATTGTTTGTGAAGTGCGAAGCCCAGCGAAGCTGGGGAAGCGTTTCGATGGCGAGGCGCCCCGCGTGCGTTTGATTTTACTTGCGCGATCGCCGTCGATGACATTGGCTCGGCGGCGACGCGGGCAGTCGCGCTTCTGGGCGCGACGATGTTGCGCGCACTGACCCTGTTCCTCTATGAAACGAAGAGCCCGAAGAGTAACTGAAAAAGAGCTCGAAGAGCAATTGAACACGTCGCTAGTGCGATTGTCTACATCACGTACAACGGACAAACGCGATTGGTTGAGGAGACATGTTATTATGACGTCATATTAAAGACAGCTACGCCAATCGTAGCATATTTACTAGTGTGGACGCGCTCACGTGACCGCCAGTGTGAGCTAGTTCATTTAATGAAGAAGCAAAGCATAAGGTCCTGCGAAAAGCGTGGTCTAAAGCATGCTTTTTACAATCCTAAGTTTGAAAACGCTGCCAATCCGGCGTTTCATGCGCCACGACGAGATCGCGCTACGTGTATCTCTGAATGGGGGTGCCTCGAAGTCAGCGCCGCCTCTACCGGTAGCAGGGTGGTGCCACCCTTTGTCCAGGTGAGCGCCATATTGTGCTGAAGTAGTTGACGCGGACACCGTCTCTTCTTATGGTGACGTCCAAACCTGATCAGAGACAATTGTACACGCACGTGAAACTACAGAAATAATTATTTAGTTTCATTAATTGCTGTTCTAATAGATGTCTCTAGTCATATTAAGATGCCTGCCACTACATAAAATTGGGGAGGTGCGAAGCATGTAGGGAAGGGTGTTTCAGCTCCACTAACGTGAAACCTGTGGAGGGGCGAAGCATGCAGTGTGCGCCGTTGTTTCCAACAGCAAAATCACTGCTAATGGGCAATGAGAGACAAGAAAGAGAAGACACAGAAACCCGCAGTCCGCTTTTAGTTAACGTTCACACTGTGAATCTTTATTGTTCAACTACGCACAAGAGAAATCTTCCACCGGCACTACATGGTAGGTCAAGATCCTGTGCCTATATATACGGGGTGGTCGGTGAACGGTTGTGCAGCGCGAGCAGTCGTTTTTTTTTAATGCGAATGCATTTCTTAGTCGGGGCATGTGAGGCGTCTGTCGGTGTCCACGCGCCGGCAGGTGTTATCTCTCCGCTCTCACTCCCTCTCCCATAGCAACAGCTGCGGGCGCGCGCGCTTATCCTCGCCCCTAGCAACCGGAGCAGGTGGTGCGCGCGGAGTAGTGGAGAGTGAGTGGAGAGGAGGAGCGCGCTCTGGCGTGTGAAGGCGCTCGCATCGCGGGAGCTCGGCGGAGCTCCCGCGTGTGTGGAGAGAGTGTAGGAGAGGGTAGGTGCAGTGCTTCGCCACTCCTTCTCTCGCCGTTCGCTCTCTCTCCTCCCTGCGCCCCACTCTCCCGTCCGCTCGCTCGCACGTATATATAAATGGAGTGAAGCGCGCGCCTCACTCTCGACCGTTCGCTGGCTGGGCGCCTCCAAGGCGATGGCAGAAGTCGGTGAAGGCGAATGTCTGGCGGCAACGGTACTACGCCGTGTACTCTCGGCGCAAGAAATGCATTCGCATTTCCTCACGATTCCCTTCGGGGAGGTGGGGGCATTTTTTTTAACCAAGAAACTCGCTAGCAGGCGCTGCCTGCGTCGGCGTTGTCTCTCGCGGGCGAGGGCGCCTTCTAGATCCTCGCGCGATGGTAGTTCAGCTTTCATCGCAGAAAGAGCGTTTCCACAGTCAACGCGCGCCGTTCGCTCTCTCTCGCCACACGGCGAGCGCTGAGGTGGTGGCGCCCTCTCTTTCGCTCAAGCAATTACGCCAGCGAACAATGCATAAACGACACACCACGAATGTATAAAATTCAAATTGCGCGGGCACACATTGTCCGTTCTCGCAGCTAGCGAAAACAGCAAAAAGCGGCTACATCGGGCCGTTGTGCTACATCACGGCTTACTGCGATGGCTCTGTCTCATTTCCTGATGTCTCCGTTATCCATGCAGTTTTCTTTGGCTGGACGAGACGCAGGTCAATGTGCACTCATTTGTTGGTTATTAACGGTCACGACAGAGCAGTTATTTATCTGTGAAATTGTTTGCTGCAATTTCGGGCTGCCTAAAACGCACAAGCGCGCCTGCATTTGCTCTCTGAAAGCGAATTTTTCGGTATTTTTTATTATCGCAGATAACTAAGCAATAAAGAACACACACGAGTTTTTCTGTGGCGCTTCGCACGATCATAGAACAACGACTCATTAGCCCTCCGCCGCTATGACATACATACCACTGTGAAAGCTGAGTGGAATCTTTTGCACAGTACGTTGTGAAAGCGAGGGTGTCTATGGCGGAATCGAGGAAAATGTTAAGCGTTAGGTAGCAAAGGCTAGTGTGAAAATACCCTGTGAAGATTGAAGTGACTCCCCGCCAGCTATCTACCTCGGCCTAAAATAATACCAAATGAATCGGAAGACGATGAGCAGAGTTGAAGACAGCAAACCGCAGAACTCCATCCAAGATTTGAAACTGCCGCCCCTGTAAAGGTGCACAATCATTCCATTGTTTCGAACTGTGCACACTTTCGACTGACCACTCAGGGCTTACGACGTAGTCATCCACAAAGAAGTGCCGCGAACTGAGGACGGCACGAGAACGCCTTTAATGAGAAAAGCCCAGAGCACGTCCGAGTCCTATGGCAAAAAAAAACCGGAAACCGCTGCTCCGAATGACGGACCATCGTCGCAATACGTTTATTCAGACATCACCTGAAATCTCCACCCAACCACAAGCAAACAATGACCTTCTTCTGCGCACAGTTATGAACTTTAGCTTTGAGTACATGAAGATGTGGGGTATTTCTTGAAGGTCTGTATGCCGAGGAATTACATTGCCAACGGCTTGCTTACGCATAACCTGCTACGAATAAAGCAACTTTGCAGACAAAACGACGGAGTACTTACTAACTTGAAATCTTTTCTACCCATCGCAAACGCCTCAAAATTACAAAAAAGCACCTTACGTACTTTCATCCAGTAAAACGTAGCTTTATCATTGGCCAAGAGATCTACAGCAAGCGACCAACAGAAAAATAATTTCTAAAGATATCTTAACGGGCGACCATTACCCTATGCTTAGAAACAAAATGATGACCATAAACAAAGTAATACCTTTTGAACTGGAAATATGGGAAGGGACCAATGTTCACTATAGCGACATAACTGAGTATCCCTGGAAAGAAATCCAAAGTGGTCGAGCTCAATATCTCGTGCGTTTGGCGGGAAATGGCCCATACCGGAAGTCTAAACATGAAGGTACTAAGATACACGGTGGGCGGATGCTAAAAAATTAGTGTTTTGGGACGTAAAGCCCCAACAATTATAAAAAAAGCAAGTATCGCTGACATCATTTGCGCGACCTCATGGAAATGGCGTCAATGCAAGTAGGTCATCTTTTTGAACGGCCAGGGTTGCAATCCTGTCTGTCGGTGTAACTTCCACGAGCTAACGTCAATAAATTCGTATAGTCTTCCGTAAAACACTTCCTTCTAAAGAAAATGCGGCACATTCAAAGTGCCTTCTTGCAATCAACATACAACGAATCCGTCTACGTTTCCCGACATATCATTGCAGTTTTTGTTCGCGTGGCGTTCCTTTTGCTCCAGTTTTCGTTGCTTTGTTAAATTTACATCAGTTCATAAGTAGGCGAAGACTGACGACCCTTTGCACGGAACTAGTCTTATAGCTGTTCAGGCTTCTTGAGCCATTCGGTTCGGGTAGCCAGCCTCCCTTAACGAAGTTGGACTGTGCGCATACATGTAAGTGCTCATGCACTGCCGATACCCAGTAAGGTCCCAGAACAAACGTAAAATGCAACGTTACTCCACCGGTGCCCTATCTACCGCATCTACGTTGTCGTGCCCTATCACGCTCTACAGCAGCGGCCAACGTCCCGCCTGCGCAGGCCAGCTTTCCAGCTGCACTTGCCATTGCTGCGGGCGATTCCTGGTGGGCTCTCGACTGTTTTGAGATCGCTCAGAGACCTAATTGGCCAAGCGAGCGATCAGCAGAAGCAGCAGCAGCCGTGGCCAGTAAGACTCGGCGAATCTTTCTTTGGTCTACATGCAATGTTTGTGATGGCAGTCATTGCACGTAGACCCTATCGTGCTTGAAAGCACGCCTACCTGCAGTTCTGATTTGAGGAGATGACTCACTCTTTCTTCAACCGTAGCCGACATCAATCTACTCGGCGCATGTTCACCTCTTCCCCTTTTTCCACCTTCGACTACACCGCACTCGCCTCCAATCTCCCGACGTATCTGCGGGAGCGCGCGCATCCTCCACGTCATCGTCGCGACACACCAACTTAATCCCCTTGTTCTCTACTTCCTTGCAAGCGCATGCAAAGACGGCTCGCTCCCGCTCGCGGAACGCGAAATGGTCTTATCGGATTTGGACATTATACGGAACATCACGCTGACGTTGACATCGAATTTTCGCATGAAGTACCCCTGATAATTGCAATCGCAGGAAGCTCCCGTTATCAGTTTCACTGGATTCTGGTTTTCTTTCGGAAACTTCATGCCAAATGTAATCCAGCAAAGGGGCTATCGAGAAACCGTTCCTGTGTACTTGTGCAGGAGATCCCGAACCATAGCTTCTTTAATTAGAAGCTCCTGGATAAGTAACTGAATCAGGGCAGTCTGATAACGCGACGTCTATGTCGCTAGAATTAATGCCACGACGGTATCACTGTTTGAGATAGAAGAAAAATGCGACGACCACAAATAATCATGAATTTGGGACGAACAAAAATATACACTAGAAAAGAAAACACGTACGGTGTAGCTTTGTAAAAAAAAACAAAAAAGAACACCTGGAATTTAATGTCCGGCAATACAATGGCCAGATGACCGATGCTCGTTCCTTCTGGCGCTGTTCGCTACAATTCTCAAGGCATGAACTTGTACACGTTTCTCAATACACAACCATCGTATGACTAAGTAAAGCGGCGCATATTTCACATGTGCAGTCGGTAGCTGAAAAATTCCCTGCTTGTTTTCTTCTTAATGTATTATTTGATAACAAAGGTGGGTCTCTTTCAAGGGCATAATTTTTTGCACATAGAACACATATTTCCTTTGCTTTGTTGGAAGAGAGGACTGCTACTCTTTGAAATATAGAGGCAGCTGTATTAGGTGAGACATGCGTAATTTGTTTTTCAGCAAGTGACCATATATTACTACGTTGATATTTTTGAGCCATGAAAGAGAGCGGAATGACACTGCAGAAGTCTGTCCTGTTCTTGTTTTTTTTTGTTCCCGTTCTAATAAAGAACGCTTTCAGCTTACGTTATCTGTCGCGGTTAGCACTTATGTCAGACAATTCAGCTTTGCCCAGTTGCAAGAAGCCAGAACATCTACTTGTTTCTAAAATGTGTAGAATGTCACCACCCCACTTTTAATAAAGTTTTCATATTAAGTGCTTGTGAACGTTAGGCCACAGCATTAAGGTGTTAGTGAAGATACGTAGGCCCTTCATGAATAGGTTCGACAAGGAGCGTGGGGAACTCGCAATACTTATACCAGCGCTTGTTTAAACTTTGGCTTACGCTTACGTCGGCGTTACCGAATCTGGTGCTAGACGCTGAGCATTTTGAAAGACGCCCACTCCGCAGGAGTAGCATAGCTGTCACTCATACGAACCACCACGACCGACGATGCGCGACACGACGAGAAAACCGCCGCGCAATTTGTCGTCAGTCCCGAAGCAAACGAGCTAGGGTAGCTCCCGCACGAAAGCAAGAACGCCGGCACAAAACACTGCTATGGTCGAGCGAGCGTAGAGCAGGAGTAGAAGCTAGCACAACTCTGCCTAAGTCCCCCGAAATGAAGGAACTTCAAGGGGGTTTATGGTCGGTGTCAATCTCGCACGCTTTTTCATCGCGAAAGCCGTCGCGCCGTAGATATGGCATTGCCTGACCTTAACCGCAAAGCACAGCTTACACAGCATACACTACGGGCATGCGACCAGATGTTTCGCACTGCTCAACGAGATTTTCCCAATTCGCTTCCAAAGTTGCCTCCACAATGCTGTCGGGGCGCGTAAAGGGACGCAAGAGAAGCACAGCACGACATTCGAAACGTCGCGACGAAGACTAGGCATGATGAGTGAGGAGAAGCCACTGGGAGTGAGTGCAACTCCCAGGCGTTGCTGCCAGTCGGGTCCTTGATAAAAACATTCAGGTCGTCGACATCATCAATGTCAGCGCATCGCCCCTCAGGGTGGTATGGGCCACAGCGAACACGTCGCAGTAATGTCGATGTCCCAGTGTGCTGAACGTCCCGTTGAGCTTTCTTACCCTGTTTGCACTCGAAATAAAATAACTTCCAGATGAACTACGCCATTCATATTTGGCCAAAGAGACTTAAGCTTAACGAGTAATCTAATGAAGGGCACATCTCTGCATTGAAAGTATGTGTCAATGTCAGGACTAATTTCTGGGGCTGACGGATGCTCTTGCTGGTACAGTCGATGTAGGCAGGCGCTCGACGACGCATCACAGCCCTGTGCTGATTTCAGCCGTCGTTCCGCAAGAGTGAAAGAGCCAGCGACGATTTGCTAGGTTGTTTCTACGTTGATTCTCAGCGCAGAGAGGTTCTAGTTAAACCACAGACAGTCACAGACACGACACAGATGTGCAAACTCCAGAGACAGAACCTCGAGCTGAAACCAAGCGTTAGGACCTCTCATAGATCTACGGGCACGTTGTCGTTGGCGTAGGCCTTCCATCGCTTCGGGGTCTTCTCGCAGCCTCCGTTGATTTTCCCGTTCGCTAGTATTCTCTCGTTGTACGTTCTCGGGGTCTTCGGCTCACCGCCGTCGCTTCGCAGCCGTTTGTTTGGCTAACTGTTGCCTTCTTCCCTTCTAGTCGAAGTTGTGTGTAGTATCATTTACCCAATTTCTGTGGCGCCAGCCCGTTTATGATGATGATAGTTTTCTGGTAGGCCGCACAGTGGCACATACCCGTTTGATGACGATAGCTTTCTTCTTCATTTTTAGGGGACCTAGGGTGAGTAGTGCGATTTACCCAATTTCTGTGGCGCGTACATATTTGTGATGATGATATTTTTTGGTTCGGGGTGAACAAGGAACGATTTGCCGAACAGCTTCGCTGTTAAAAAATGTCTGCAGCCTTTTACATTTATACACGTAATATGCTGTTCGTGCCTCCAAACCCATGGCAGTGGGCTTGGAGGCACGAACAGGATGGGATACTCACGCACCCTCTTCTTCGTAATGCAGCTCCTATCCATGCTTGTGGGTCAACCGGGTGGCTCAGCTCTTCAGCGGAACGACGGGACAACCGCCTACGCCTCGGCTCATGAAACGACCGTATACCTGCCGATCTGCCCAAGCGGATGAATTTCATCCAAGCCGAACGCCGCTGGCCAGCCGACCTACTTCCAAGCAACTGCGCAGGCGCAACCTCGACTGAATCCACATCACCGATGAAACCAAACGCTACGCAGAATTTCTTCAGTGGGCTTGGAGGCACGAACAGGATGGGATACTCACGCACCCTCTTCTTCGTAATGCAGGTAAACAGTTTTGTTAAATTGCCTTACGAATGTTTTAAATCAAGTAACCACTATATTGTTGTGCTTCCAAGCCCAGCACTCCTTGAACCATTTTCCTGTTCGTTGTTAATGCTGTGTGGTGACGTCGAGACAAATCCCGGACCTTCTACAGATGATGTACTAAAAGACTTGCTAAAGACAGTCAAGGATCTTAATGAATGGTCAATTCGTATTGAATCCATGCAACAAGCAATGTCCTCAACTATCTCAGAATTAAAGACTGAGCAGCGCACCGTTAGTGATGCTGTAACCAACATCAAAGAAAGACTAGAGATGGTGGAAGGCAGAACCGCTGTGCTCGATCAATGGCAGACAGATTTTCGTGCGCTAGAACAGTCACTGAAATGCACTGAAAAAGAAATTGCCATGCTTAATTCGAGACTAGATGACGCGGAAGACCGCGCTCTACGTGACACCCTCGTATTCTACGGCATATCCGACATGGCAGCAGAAAGCGCTCAGCAATCCGAACAAAAGGTATTAGAAACGATAGACAGCCTTCTAAAAGTCGTTTTACCTGGTGAAAACATATCCCGCGCACACCGAATCGGACGCTATGACCCATCTAAATCCCGGCCACTAATAGTAAAGTTTACCAATAGTAAAATAAAAGAGCAAATTCTTTCGAAAGGTCACATGCTCAAGGGCAGTAATGTATCAGTTAGCGAGGATTTCTGCCCTAAAAGACGCAACTTACGGAAGAAATTGAATGATTTTGGCAAGAACATCAAGAAACCATTTAAACTCAGGTATAAGAAGCTACTGGTCGATGGGAAATACTACCAGTATAACGAGGTTGAAGATAGCGTTTATGAAGTTCTTCCGTCAACGAGCCCAATTAGGGAACGAAGCTTATCGCCTCGTTCACTTCGCTCAGGTCGCCTTCGTCCCATGGCAAAGAAATAGCTAAACGAGAGGGGTGGTGGCCACATATCAACCGTCTCGATACTCTACGCCAACATACGTAGCATAGTACCAAAGAGAGATGAATTGAGCAGTGTAATTAGCGATACAAATGCAAACATAATAGCGTTAACCGAAACGTGGTTAACAAATAAAATAACTAACTCGGAGCTTATTTATTCTGATCGGAAATATATCATTTACCGCAACGACGGAACAAACAAAACTGGTGGTGGTGTGTTGTTGGCAATAGACGAAAATATAAATTCTTTTTGTCTGCCTCTAATTACAGACTTAGAATTATTGTTGTGTTGTATTACTGTCAAGCACAAGAAACTGATTATCGGTGTTTGTTACCGTCCTCCTACTTGCCCAAATTTGTTCTGCGACAGCCTACAAGATTGTTTGAACCAAATTAAAGTCCCTTTTCCCGCAGCAGAAATAATACTAATGGATGATTTCAACTTCCCGTACATTAAATGGACATGCGCATCCCCAGTTTCACAGCCCTCTTGCACACAATCTGAACACTTTATCAGCTTATGTTCGGATTTTGGTCTTTTCCAGGCAGTTGCTTTACCAATACGTGTCACTCGTAACACTTCATCGCTTCTCGACTTAGTACTAACATCATCAGTTGACATCACCTCGCCGATAACACACCTACCGGGTTTAAGTGATCACGACACTTTGCATTTCACGCTAACAATAATGCGGCCTTCCCAACGCAACAGCTCGAAAATCATCAGAGATTATAAGAAAGCCAACTACACAGCCATAAACGCCGAACTACTTATTTTCATGGAAGAATTCTTATCTGGCTATCTCGAACGCACCGTTGAAGTGAACTGGGGCTTGTTTAACAAGAAAATTCAGGAAGCTATCAAACGGTATATTTCCCTACGACGTGTGCGCAGTAGCAGCTCAGCTCCTTGGTTTAATATTCAGCTTAATCGACTAAGCAACAAGAAAAAGCGACTATACCGTAACGCTAAAACAGTTAACACTACGGATCGCTGGCTCTCGTACAAAGAAGCTTCTGCGCAATACCTGTCCATACACAGAACAACCAAACTAACATTATATAACACTACGCTTCCTAACATACTTAAAACAAACCCGAAATGTTTTTGAAATATTGTTAAGGAAAAAGGTAGAAAGAAAATATCGCTTACTACACCATCTGGTGCCTCAGTGCCTGATAATGACTGCGCAGCTATGTTAAACGACACATTCGTAAATTCGTTTTCACGCTCATTGATTCATGATTATCCACTCCTTCGTCAATATAACCACACTCCAATGGAACACACTACAGTTATTTCTACTGGTATTCGCGCCATAATGAACAAGTTAATATTGTCTTCTTGTGTTGTACACGAAATAAACTCTAAACTTCTTAAAAACACTAAGGAATACTCGTCTATCATATTAGAATGCATTTTCAAAAAATCGCTTACTACTGGACGATTACCAATGGATTGGAAATCAGGAAAAGTCATTCCCATTTATAAATCCAGTGACACGTCTAACCCGCGCAATTACAGACCAATGTCACTTACATCAATATCATGCAAAATAATGGAACATATCATATATTCACACCTTGCACGTTTCCTTGAGAATAACAATTTCTTTACTCCGTCTCAACGTGGCTTTCGTAAAAAATTGTAGTGTGATACTCAAATTCTACTGTTCACTAAAGATTTGCACAATAATGTTGATTCTGGTTTTCTTACTGACTTTGTGTTCCTTGATCTTGCTAAGGCCTTTGACAAAGTAAATCACTGCCTACTCTTACATAAACTACAAATACTTAACATCGACCCTGCTTTAATTAAATGGATTGAAGCCTTCCTGACTAACAGTGTTCAATTCGTTTTTGCAAACGACACAGCGTCACCTACAGCGTCACCGGACCATTACTATTTCTAATATACTTAAATGACTTGCCTACTAACATTCTCTCACATATTTCTTTGTTTGCAGATGATCGTGTAATATATCGCAAAATAACTGGCACCACTGACTTCGCGATTCTTCAGAATAATCTGAACACTGTGCATGAGTAGTGCCGTACTTGGCATATGGAATTAAATATTAGGAAGGGCAAGGTTGCGCGAATTTCTTGTACTAACATGGCGCACCCTGCCTATCTTATAAATAACCAACCATTAGAATCAGTAACATCGTATAAGTACTTAGGTGTACATATAACCAACAACTTATCTTGGCATAAACACATCGAAGACATCACGACTAAAGCCAACCGTACTCTCGGTTACCTTCGTAGAAACTTTCACACACTACCATCTTCTGCTAAACTACTCTTATACACCACGTACGTTCACCCACAGCTTGAGTATGCGTCAGCGCTGTGGGACCTCCACCTCACTACAATAACGCAAAACATAGAGGCGATACAACACCGTGCTGCCCGTTTCATCTTGTCTAATTATCGCAGAATATCCAGCGTAACTTCCATGAAAGCATCGTTACAACTTCCTTTACTTGTTGTTCGCAGGAAACATCCTCCACTATGTCTTTATCATAAGATTTGTTATCATAACCCCCATCTGTCTGCACTGTTGATACGTGCCGCATCTTTCATATCAGCGCGTCTCGACCACCGTCAGAAGGTACAGGTGCCCAAGAGTAACACAATCACCCATTCATTGTCATTTTTACCCAAGACTGCTAGAAAGTGGAACCAGCTTCCTGGGTCTGTGACAAGCGTCCATGACCCCATGCATTTTAAAAATGCCTTGTTAAATAATTAATCACCTAGAGTTAGCCGTTGTGAAATTTTCTCTTTGTTGTACTGCTGCGAGTTGCCTTCTACATTTACTGTGTGTATCAATGTACTCATGTGCTTATTAGGTTATGTACTACTAGTATGTTGTGTAACCCTTGTTATGTTCTATGCTAGTATTTTTGCCTATTATTAGACTGTTTCATGCATGTATGATGGCCCCTCCCCTCTGTAATGTACTGTGTACCCTGAGGGTAAAATAAAATAAGAAAATAAAATAATCATCCATGATGCATCATCCGTGAGAGTCATCTGTGAGTCATCCTAGAGTCATCCATGATGCGATCAAGGACCACTCTTGCATCATTTTGTTGCCACTAAGGTGCGATGAAAACAGTGCGCCACGCTGTTCGCGTTTCTTTTCATCCCCCCTGTACACGCTGTAAGTACACCGCCACCAGAACGACAAGAGGATGACGACACCGGAAATTGTTAAAAGACAACACACGCAGCCTTGGCGGTCGTACTACGTACTACGGTTGCCGATTCCTCTTTGATTGTACAAAATAGTGGAAATAAGCACTGTTCGGCCTCTCCCAATATTGTCTTACTCTTTATGAAACAATTAATATTAATTGTTGTGGTTTTGCGTGCCAAAACCAGGACACGATTATGAGGGAAGCCGTAGTGAAGGGCTCCAGAAATTTCGATCACCTGGGGTTGTTTAACGTCCACCTAAATAAGTAGATGGGCCTCTAGCACTTAGCCTCTATTGAAATGCAGCCGCCGTGGCTGGGATTCGATCCCGCGACCTTCGAGTCAGCAGTCGAGCACCATAACGACTAGATCACCACGGCGGGTTGCGATACAACTCGGCAGCGCCACATTGCAGTACACCGCTCTGTCAACAACTTAGCAAAGGAAACCCTTTCGTATTCTCATCTCATGAGAATATCTTAGGGTCCTCTGCAACATTTTATGTCTGAACTGTACTAAACAATGCTATCTGTTCTTATCACTGCACACTTCTTGCAATGTATAATTTAACTTTTTTTTTTAATTTGTGCTGTAACCATGCATCGATATAAACCTGTTTAAAACAAGCATTTTTAAATGTACGTATCATGATCTGACATCATTATTTTTCAGTATACTTACCTTTCTGTTTATGTATGCACGTGTATACAGTATATATATGAATGACCAGGAGTCATACATATAGGAGTCATACATATACACCAGAAGGATACATATATCCAGCGGGCCAGGGCCGTCGCCGAGGACCTCGGAAGATTTCCCTCGAATGGTGGATCCCTGGCAGCCTATCCCCGGGCACAATAACAACCATTGGACAAATAAAGTTTATTCAACTAAACAACTTTATCTCCTCCTTTCGGTCATACTTTCGTAGTTACGCTAATTCATGAAAACGTTACGTCATCATTATCATCAACAACGTCATCGATGTTGTCGCAAGCAGCACACCTTAGCGAAACTCTGTGGCGGCACGCCAAAGTTACTGAACTTGTAGTCCTTAACAGCTGAAACAGTCTGTAATACATAAACAGGCTGGCCCGCCGAAATACCCGCTGTTACGAATATCTATCGCGATAACTGCGTATCCGACGGCAATTTGGCAACATCCGATATAGGCAATGCCACTCAGCAGCAAACGACGGCTTGGGCTAGGCCTTGTGCGCAATATCTCGGAGCATACACAGCAAATAATGTGATTGAACGTATAAAATTACCAGTAACACAACAGGAAAATAACGGGTTTGTTTGTGTTAACTTACTCACTACCCTATTGAAAATCGTAGGTCGCTGGATGCTGGAATTCTTGGTGGATAAGGTGGAAACAGTAGTGGACAAGGTGGAAGGAATAGTGGATGTGGTGGAGGCTGTGGTGGTCATAATGGCTGATGATGGCGAGAGTGGAAAAAATGGTGGCAGATGGTCGTGGTGGTGGCAAGCTTCTTTTGGTGTTAAGTGGAATATGCTGGCTGATGGTGGCGAGCAAAACATGTTTTGGCGGATGGCTTGGTGAACAAGCTGGATGACGGTGGCATGATGGATGTGTACGTGACATTATGTGAAATCACTGTCACTTCTAATGTTTTCCTGTTGAATGTGCAGAAAAATATGTTTACAGTTCAAAGAAGCCAACGCCGATCATTAAGCTTTCCAGCATGCTTTTTTTTTATTGATGCGGCCTCGATAACCGCCTCAAGTTTTGTGGAGCACAGCAGCCATAATGTTTGCATTTTACGCACGTACTTATCAGGTTTACATCCGCGATGTGCTGCTGCATTGTGATGTTTACAAGTGTAGAAGTGTCGGTGCGAATAGCGACAGTAACTGTGTTACATCGCCGCGCAGTTGCCGAGAAGTAAACTAGCCCTTCCAGCGGGTAGACCAGAAAACAGCCGCCGCTTGATGCCGCCACGCTAGAAACGCAACTCTGGCAATTCTTGCACACTCACTTACCTCAGCGGCGCTTTAAGGTAACAGTGAAAATACATGCGAAGCTAAAATGCACAAACTTTTACCTTCGGCCTGCGTCGAGATAAGCCCCACCAAGTATGACCAGTATGACTTCCACCATCATAGTCTACCACCATGATTGCCACCAAAGGTTAGGCATAGCGTACCGACCGAGTCCGTCTGCGTGTTATCGGCGCTTCTGGGTTTCAGGATACACGATTCCGATGAGTACGAATGACTTTACAGCACAGCTGTGGCATCGCCTAACCTAGATGAAGCATTTTTTCTTGTGTACGGTGTCCGCACAAGAAGCGATGAGCATAGATGCGACGTGCTTCCAGCAAACGCCTCCAGTCACCAACCGCCGCCAGTCGCACTCGCCGGCGCTTCTCTGACACGTATGCTAGAACATAGACTTGTCAATTCGTACGTCTTACTGAACCAATACGATGGCATACTTTTCCCGCGCGCTGCACTTGTTTTTGGCCCATCTGTTATGCAGTTAGCTAATGATACAGCGTCGAATTAGTGCGCTGGCGCGGCTGCGCTGTACATTGCGCGAAAAAAACATCACAATATTCTCTCTAAATGGTTAAGTAAGAAAAAAGTGAAGCTAAAAGTACCGACCCGTAACTGTGTATCGTATCGATGACACCTCAACAGGTCGGCACAAGGATGAGAGAAGGGGAATAAAAAAAGGAGAAGAGATAAAAGAATTAGACGTGAGGTTCATGTCGGTCGCGTGTCACCGCGCGAAGCGCGCAGCACGCAGGAAAAGCCGCCAAGGAGGCCGTGAGAGGCGGGATCGTCACACGCAGGAGAGTCCCTATCGGGTCAGGATGGCACCGCAACACACACATCATACGAGCGCGCGAAGCGCTTTCCGGAGCCCGTAGCCCCGGCACAGTAAGAAAAAAAACAAGGTCTGTTGAGCTCACATGGTGATAACCGAAGAACCTCGTAGTGGTTGTTTCCAGGGCGTTCTCCGCTGTAAGAGGCGTCCGGAGAGCGCGCAGGACGTGAAGAACACGATGAGCGATCTCATGGCCCTCCCCACAGCAGTTGAGTGTGCCCTGGGAAACAGGAGTTCGTCGACGCTGGTCGCGGCAAGCCCCTGGTCACGGTATGCACGGACGAGCACACGGCAGTCCTCCGCGTATTGCGCGCATTGTAGGAGAATGTGCTCCAGTGTCTCCGGTATGGCGCAGTGAGAGCAGAGGGGATCGCCGGTGCCCGTCAGCTGATGAAGCCTCTCCGCCGTCCTCGCCATGCCAAAGCGAAGACGGAGGAGGAAAGCGCGCTATCCTCTCCCCAAGCCGGTTTTCGGCAGGGGGCGTTGCGGCTTGCCGGCTGCTACGGGGGGGGAGGTGATTCTTAAAAGGAAGAAGGAAATGAAAATGGAAATTGGGTGTGGAGTGCACGATAACTGTCTCTCAAGTGAGGACACCTCAACCGATACACTCACGGGGGATTAGGGATTAAAGGGACAGTGAGAGTGAAAAGAGTATGGTAAAAGAAGAAAAAGAAAGGTATGAGTGGAAAAAAAAACAGTGAGGGGGTGGGGGGGGGCAGGAGAACGGGCGTCCGAGTCACCGTGGTGAGCGGCTAGAAAATTCGTTCGACTAGGCCGGCATCCTCGAGAAAAGCGAGTAGGGCCGCAAGAGCTGATCGGCGACGGTGCACGTGGCCGGTGGGATGGAGCAAGTCCTGTAGGGTCGCACACGGCAGTCCGACGAGGCGGTACTTCATGACGAGCCGCTTCCGCGCAGTGTTGAGAGAAGGACAGTCAAACAATAGGTGGCACAGGGTTTCGATCGCGCCGCAATCGGTGCAGTTCGGTGCAGCGGCGCCGCGAAGACGATGCCTGCGTTCCGCGGGCCACACAGAACCGGTCCTCAGGGCAAGAAGAAGCGCGCGCTCGCGGCGAGTGAAACCAGTGGCTGGGATGGGAGGAGGGGGGTGTCCGGAGGCGACCCGTGCGTCAGGATGCTCGCGCACTAGCTCCCGGCGAAGGTTGTTGCGTGCCGAGTCGAACGAGCTGGCGTAATCCGTCAGCGAAGTCTCGGCGGAGTGTGCTCGTTTTGCGAGTTCGTCTGCAGCCTCGTTGCCCGCGATGCCGACGTGTGAAGGGAGCCACTGAAGGACCACATCACAGCCTCGTTCCTGGAGGGCCAGCAGGCTGAGAGCGGCACGCTGAGCAAGAAGGGGGCCTCGTTCCTCCCTCGCGAGCTGGCGGAGGGCAGGTTTCGAGTCGCAGAAGATTGCTGCGCTCGTGACGGCCGGCGAATTGCGCAGGAGGTCTGCAGCCAGCTGGAGCCCGACTAGCTCAGCTGTTGTTGAGGATGCACAGTATCGCAAGCGGCACTGTCGTTCCGAGCTGAGCTGAGGGGCTATGCAGGCGGCCGCGGCTGAGCGATCCTGCAGGACGGACCCATCGGTGAACACCCGCGTCCTCCCGGCCAGGTCCTCATACATCCGCGCCGCGGCCTCTTGAGCAATGGCACTGATGGGGGTGTGGCGTTTGGATCGAATGCCCGGCAGGTGCAAGTTCACTCGAAGGGGCACTCGACGGTGAGGGGGTGGCCAGCGCGAAAGGCGTGCGGGGTCGTCAGCCACAACACCGTCGTACACATCGATAAGTTGGCCGACACGTGAGTTTGGCACAGCACGTAACCGCGAGAGGAGGGGACCTGCATCAGGCGCTCGGTGGAGACGCCGCAAGTGGCACAATGCGCGCAGGTCCGCCGTGAGCGACGCAGGCCACGCACGAGCCTCCGCGAGGGTCTCGGCCACACGAGAGCCACGAGGCATTCCGTGACACATGCGGATGACTCGGCGGTGGTCCTGGTCGATCAGTCGCCACTGTGGCGCCTGGAGTTTGCAGATCGGCAGTGCGTAGTGGATGGCAGACAGAGCCATCGCCTCGTAGATGGTGCAGGCGAAGGCAGCGGGGCAGCCGTTGCCGCCTGCGAGTAGTTGGCGCACGGCCGATTCCACGCGACGCGTCGTCTGTCGTACACGTCGCACCGCCGGGAACCATCGGAGGCGATTGTCTATCGTCAGGCCGAGGTAGCGGACGTTGCTACTCCAAACTATTGGTGCACCATCCAGCTGAAGGCACGGAAGACGTCGTCGGGCTTCAGCACGAGGGTGGACGACGAGGGCCTCGGTTTTCGGCGCCGAGATCGTGAGGCCGATGTTTCTCACGAAGGCGGCCACACATTGGAGGGCCTCTTGCATGCAAGCGCGCACCACCGAGCACTTTCGGGTCGGTCCACGCACATACAATGCGACGTCATCAGCGTACACCACTGCGCGAACAGGGAACACAGCCGTTTCTGGTAGGCACTTGACGAGCGGCGCGAGTACCAGATTAAACAAAAACGGGCTGAGGACGCTGCCCTGTGGGACGCCACAGCTGACAGATCGCGGCGCACTTGTCGCCCCGCCCACGCGCACAGTAAACGTTCGGTCAGTGAGGAAGGCCTGAACGTAGTTCAAGAGTTTGCCCTCAACACCTAGCGCGCGCACAGCACTGAGGATAGACGAGTGGGGGAGCGAGTCGAACGCCGACTTTATGTCAAGGAGGAGTAGGATGGCCATTTCTCCATCGTGAAGGGCCTGTTCGAGGGTGCTCACGACTGCAGCAATGCAGTCGATGGTCGCGCGATGTGGCCGGAATCCACACTGCTCTGGTGGGAAAGCGTTGCGCACCTCCGCGATCCACTGTAGCCGGTAAAGAGCCATCTCCTCCATAGTTTTGCCCGCCACAGAAGTGAGAGTGATGGGCCTGTATGACGTCACCGATCGCGCCGGTTTGCCTTGTTTGAGGACAGGGATCACAGTCGCGGAACGCCATTCTTCCGGGAGGACAGCACTGGAGAAAACTCTGTTGAATGCATCCAACAAGAGTGGGCGCTGGGAGGCATCCAGGTTTCTCAACAGCTGATGAGTGATTTTGTCCGCTCCAGGGGCGCTGCGCTTGCGCTTTCTGAGGAGAACCCGTTCCAGTTCGTAGAGGGAGAAGTCCTCTTTGCAGAGAGAGCGAATCTCAGCTGAGGTGATGGGATCCACGGGAGGGAGCGGGTGTGCGGCGTTTGTCGTGACACCGCCAGCGCTCCCCGCTCTAGGAGGGGAAGGAGGCGCGAAAGAGGCGGCAAGCAGTTCAGCAAGCTCCCTTTCAGTGATGCCCTGCGCAACGGCTATGGCGAGCACTGGGTAGCGCGACACTTTCGGGTTTATCAGGACGCGCATGATGTGCCAGCCGCGGCGACGTCCTCGTGGATTACTCAGAGAGGAACAGACGCCCGTCCAGCTGCGGTCGCGTAGCCGCTGGGCGTGCCGCCGGCACACAGCGTCGAGTCGGTTGTACTCTGTCCATGCGCCGGGGACCGAGGAGCGCAGCGCCCGCCGCTGTGCTCGTTGGCGCACTGCGCGGAGGTTGAGCAGCTTGATGTCAGGGCAGGGCGTGCCGGCGGGAACAACACAGCGCGTTGTGGCACGCTCAGCACAGTCCGCGATGCGCGAAAAGAAATCATCACTGCTCTGCACGCTCGCGCACAGGTCACGGAAAAGTGGCCACCGTACAACACTGTATTCACGAACAGCACCACGGCTGGGGTGGCACGGGAGGAGTGTGATCGGGTAGTGATCAGAACCGGCAGTGTCAGAGTGGCGTTTCCACTCGTAGGAGCAGCGTTCTGACACCAGCGCCAGGTCAATCACTGTCGAGGCCGCACTGCGACGGATGAAGGTGGGTTCCCCGGAGTTTAGTACGAGGAGTCCCACCGAACTGATCGCGTCGCATAGGTCCCTACCGCGCGCATCCGTGGTACGGCAACCCCAGCTGACGTGGTGCGCGTTGAAGTCTCCACACAGTACGTGGTCACGCGCGAGCGCGGCGACAAGGCGTGGCACAAACGCGCAGCTGGCCGCGACGACTGGGCGCACATAAACACTCGCGACAGAAGTGTCCACGCCGTCCACACGGACCGTGACAGCAACGCACTCACTCGTCGCACAGCATAAATGTTCTGTGGGGACAAGCGCATGAGCGAGTGTGTCACGAATGTACAAACCGGCGCGTGGCTTCCCGGGCGGGTGGGCGGTGTCACAGCACGGCGCATTATTGCACTCAGCCAGCGCACACTGCGTGGAACTGCTGTAGCCGATGTAGCCGGGCAGCGAAACATCCTCCACGCGAACATACGTCTCCTGCAAAGCAAGGACGTCGTAGTCGCGCAGGGGAAGGATCGCTGCGAGCTCTGCTTGTCGGCGACGCAGTGAACGGCAGTTCCACTGCAGTATGCGTGGCCTAGACTCGTGTCGATCACTCGCCATCATTTGTTAACGCAAGGTGGGTGGCCAGCGCTGCAACACAGAGCGGGCGAACGGGGCAGCCGAGAGGGAGAAAATCCATAGCGGCTGTCAGCGCTGCCGAGAGCACAGCGATCACAGAGTTTCTCTTGTCTGTGGCGGTTTGTGAGTTTTTTGCAGACGGAAGACCAGCGGCCGCCGCGTACGAAAAGTTCTCGCGAACCAGGGGGTGGGCACGGGACATGGTGGTAGAGCCGGGTGTTACTGGGTCTCCTGTATTCTGTCCACGCGCGATAGCGAGCGCCTCACGGCGCGAGATTGGGAGCGACGATTCGGCGCGCACTTCCAACAAGCGCCGCTCTTCCTGCCAACGAGGGCAGCGGGGCTCGGTAGCGGGGTGAGCTGCGCCACAATAGAAGCACCTCGCCTTCTTCGCGGTGCACTCACCGAGGGAGTGCGGTCCGCCACAACGCACACATCGCCGCTCAGACGTGCACGTTACGTCCGTGTGCCCATAGCGTCCGCAGAGCTCACACTGGGTTGGTCGTGGACGGCGAGCACGCACGGGCCGGCGCTGTTCGAAAAGTTCCACATCAGGGGGAGCCTTGTTGCCGGCGAAGCGCACAATAACGTGGCGACCAGAGCGAGAGCACTGAAGGACAGGTAACCGTGACGCGATGTTGGCGCGGATCGAATCCTCGTCTAGCGCGGGGTCGACGTTATAGATGACGCCGCTGCAGGTGTTCGTCGACGCCTGCTTCGCGCGCACAGCAATGCCGCAGATGTCAGCCACAGCGAGCAGGGGGTCGAGTGGAGTTCCGGCGGTGACGTCGACCGCGACGACGTTGCGACCGAAATTTACGCGGACGCGAATGACGCCCTCCAGAGGAGCCAAACAGGAGGAGATGGCTTCCTGTGTGGCTGTTCGGAAAGTTTCTCTCCTCACAGCCGGTCTGTAAAGTACCGTCTCCAGCTGGGTGCCGGGGCTTGTGTGCCGTGGGGGCCGGGGGCGTGGGTCGCTGGCAGCGGGCTTCTCAGCACGCTGAGACCGACGCCCGGTGTTGATGGGAACACTTGGTGCGCAAAGCTCTGTAGCGCTCGGGGCCCCAGTGGGGGAGAGGGCGGGGAACTCTTCAGCCGTCAGCTGTCCCAGCACGCGGCTGGCGCGAGGGAGTGGGGAGGAGGGCACGCCATTCAGGGGCTCCTTTCCCTCAAGAATGGGCAATGGCTCGCCTGACCTTGCTGTGCACGTGTGAGCGGGAGCTGGGTTCCCTGGAGTCAGCTGTGCTTCCTCCGTGACGTCAGCAAAGGGGGAAAGGGGCCTGGTGGCTGCGATGGGAGGGGAAGGGTTCTTGTTTGACAAGGGGCATTGTCCCTCCTGGTTCCCCTCTGGAATGTCAATGCGGTCGTTACCCTCCTGATCCACCGTGACTTGCTCGCTGGAATCTGCCTCGGCGTTAAAATGGCCGACTTGGGAGGGAGGACGAGCCAAGATGGCAGCAGCGTCTTTCTCGACTGTGGAGGGAACGGCGCCCGTGGAGTTGAAGGGGCCGGGGCTGGATGGCGGTTCGGGCGCCTGGTTCGTGGAGCCTGGCACAACAGTGGCGGGTCGTTTGTACCTGCGTGGCTGAGCAAGACTCTTGCGAACCTTGCGAGGACGGCGGCGAGGTGACAGCGATTTTTTGGCGTCATCTTGCCGGAGGAGGTTGTTTGCCTCCCGAAGAAGAAGTTCAAACGCTCGAGAGCGCCTAGAGCTACAGCTCATGGTGATTTCCGACAGGGAGCTTGGCGGAAAGTTGTCGTCCATCACAAGGAGTGTCGAGGGACAGGGAGGGAATCGGCTGGTGGGGCGTAATAAAAAAACATGATATAAAAGAAAAGGCCGATCAGAAAAAAAAAAAAGAGGTTAGGCGGACTTACATCGCCCCACTTAATCCCCAATGAGGGCTAATCAAATGATAGAGGAGGGGGTAAGGAGATCATAACTGTAGATGAAAAATTAAACAAAAAATAAAAGGAGAAAATGAAAAACTGAGGAGCTAGAAAAACGCGTGCGTCTAGGGCGAGCAGGGAACAGTCAAAAAAAAAAAAAATGGTCCGGGTGGCGATGGTCCGGGTGGCGAGGAGTGACGGAAAGGGTATTCCGATTCCGCGCCACGTCGAAAGGGCTCACCGTGTTTGTGGTGGGCGTGTCCGCTGCGTGCGCTGCCTTGGCGAGCTCGTCGGCGGCCTCGTTGCCATGGGTCCCGATTTGTGCCGGTATCCACTGCAGGACGAGGTCACAGCCCTGGTCCTGCGCCGCCTCGAGCCTGCGCCCGACGCGTATGGCAAGCGGTGAGCCTCGGGAATCCCTCGCCAGCAGTTGGAGCGCGGCACGGGTGTCCGTGAGGATGGCGGCCGACGAGATTCGAAGCTGGAGGAGCACATCCGCAGCGAGATCGAATGCAGCCAGCTCGGCGACCGTCGATGATTCCTCGCACATGAGGCGGCACTGAATATGCTGCTCCAGTGAGGGCACCACACACGCAGCGGCAGCCGATCCGTCGCGCAACACCGACCCGTCCGTGAACAGGAGAAGTCGTCCCGTTAGGCGTTCGTCCAGTGTGGCAGCAGTTTCCTGCCGAAGCGCGCACACTGGCGTGGTATGTCCCGGGTATGCGCGAGCGGATCGTCAGTGGGCGATGCCTGTAAGGTGCGACACTGTAGTTGTTCCCATCAGGTGTGTCCGGAACCAGGGTGCGGAATTTGGCAGCAATCTGCCCATCCTCGAGTGGTGAGGGAGTGGAGGCGGGAGACGAGAAGTAGGCCGTGGCGCGTACGTTGCATGCGCTAAACGTGGTTGAGGGCACGCACGTCGGCTCGCAGGGAGAGTGGCATGTCGCCCGCCTCAGCAAGCGTCGGACCGTTTGGAAATGTGCGGGGCAGGCTGTAGTACTGCCGGATAGCAGCTCGGCGCACCGTGTCCAGCTGTTCCCAGTTGTTACGGGTGAGGGAGGCCAGAGGGAAGCCGTACAGGATGCGCGCTGAGGCCATGCCGTTGAACAGGGGCAGGGCAAGGGCCGGCGAACATCCGTTGCCGCGCGCG
The DNA here is from genome assembly GCF_013339695.2 of Rhipicephalus sanguineus. Lineage (NCBI taxonomy): Eukaryota > Metazoa > Arthropoda > Arachnida > Ixodida > Ixodidae > Rhipicephalus > Rhipicephalus sanguineus. The sequence continues at coordinate 52,688,608 of NC_051186.1, forward strand.
AGGAGCGCACGGGCGACCCTTCGGGCGTTCCTGTACTGAGCCTTCACCTCGGGAGTCCACCATAGCCTGTGATCGAGCACGGCTCCAAGGTACTTCACTTGGAGCGACCAGGGGATGGCGGTGCCCCGGAGAGTGAATCTCTCAACCTCGTAACGCGCAATGGAACTGCGGTGCACCATGAGCGCCTCGGTTTTCGCCGGGGAGAGCTGCATCCCCTTGCTGCTGATGAACACGTCGATGGCGTCGAGTACGCTCTGCACACTGGTGCGCACGTATGGTCCGCTGTTCGAGGGGCGCGCCGCGAACACAGCGATGTCGTCCGCGTAAACAGCGACGCGCACATCACTCGGCAAGGTCCGCGCGATGTAGTCTCCTATGTCTGCCAGGGCGAGGTTAAACATGAACGGGCTAAGCACACTGCCCTGCGGAACACGACGGACGGGACGCGGGTCACTGAGGGCTCCCCCAACGCGCACACGCATTGTTCTGCTACCGAGGAAGGCAGCTATGTACGCGAGGAGAAGACCACTCGCTCCCAGAGTTCGGACCGCGTCCAGAATGGTGGGGTGTGGCAGGGAGTTGAAGGCCGACTTGATATCCAAGAGGACGAGGTAGCCGGTCTCTCCGTTGTGCCGTGCCCGTTCCAAGGTGGAAATGACGTCGGCAAGGGCGTCGGCAGTGGCTCGGGCGCGGCGGAAGCCGCGCTGCGAGGGATGAAAGACGTCCAGTGCCTCCGCAATCCACTCGAGCCTCCTGAGTGCCATGGCCTCGAAGAGCTTGCCCGCTGCAGATGTAAGGAACACCGGTCGGTACGACGCGGGATCCGATGCGGGTTTCCCTTCTTCAGCACAGGAACGACGATGGCTTCGCGCCAATTTTGCGGCACAATTCCCGTGCGCCAAACGTCGTTATATGCGGTTAGTAGCACCGGAAGCTGCGAGTCGTCGAGGTTGCGGAGCATTTGGTACGTTATTGCATCCCCGCCGGGCGCCGAGCGTCGCTTGCGTGAAGCCACGGCGAGCCGAAGCTCCCAGATAGTGAACTCTGCGTTGCAGAGAGCGTTCACCTCGTGGGAGACTCCGGTGCTGGGCAGGAAGCGGCGTCGCGTGATCCACTCTCGGCGGTGGTGCAGCGGTAGCGGTGGGGGGCCAGTGGGGGCTGCAGGTACACTGAGGCACAGGGTGTCAGCCAGGAGCTCGGCCAGCTGTGCGTACGTGATGCCCCGATGCACGGCGATGGAAAGGAACGGGAAGCGCGCCCCCGAGGGGTCAAGAATGGCTCCAAAAATCCTCCAGGCCCTCGCCGGGCGTCTCGGGTCATCCAGCGTAACACACAGGCTTCCCCACGACTGGACACGGCGCCGTTTCGCGTGCCGGTGACAAACGGCATCAAGTCGATTGTACAGCGTCCAGTGCTCGCTGCGGTCGGTTTTGATGGCGCGTCGTTCCAGTCTGCGGCGAATCGCGCGAAGATTGAGCAGTTTCATGTCCGGGACTGGCGTTTCCACTGGCACAACATTCGCGCGAAGCCGCCACCACACAGCGCGAAACGTGAGATAGGAAGGCAACGCGCGAGGGCGGGGAAGCAGCCGAGAGCCCGCAGAACCAGCCCCAGTCCGTCACGGTGTACGTGCGCGTGAGCGCGCGGCGCCGATCGAGGGGTTCGAGCAAGAGTGGGAAGTGGTCTGAGCCCCATGTGTCAGCACATCTCTTCCACTCGTACCCGACCCGATCGCTGACGATGGAAAGGTCGATGGCATTGCGCTGCACACCGCGACGCACGAAGGTTGGGCTGCCGGTGTTTATCACAAGTAGGCCGGTCTTTGCAATAGAGTCCAATAAGGCCCTGCCTCTGTGATCCGTGCGGCCACTTACCCACGCTGTGTGGTGCGAGTTAAAGTCACCACAGATAACGAGGTCACCACGAAGGAGCCGCGCCAAACGCGTCACGAAAGACGTGTCCCACTTGTGCATCGGCTCGACGTACACACTCGTCACCGCCGTGTCGCACTCACAACACCCACTTTCACCGCGACACCCTCAACCCCACTGCACAGGACTCTGGTGATGTCAATGGCACAGTGGGCGAGTCCGCGGCGCACGTAAACAGAAGTGCGTGGGCGAGCGGGCGGGTGTGTACTGTCACTGCACAGAACTAGCCCGCAACCATGCACCTCGCATCGCGCGTCGCAGTGGTATGCGGTGAATCCAGGAAGTCTGCACTCGTTGTCGCGCACACGGGCTTCCTGGAGTGCGATGACGTCGAACTCGTTGAGACGGAGGTGCTCAACGAGCTCACTGTGACGGTGGCGCAAAGAACGACAGTTCCGCTGAAGGATACGCGGCCGCCGTGCACAGTTTTTACTCGCCATTGTTGGTGAGAGCTTGTTGCGTGGCCAGCGCTGCGACACAGAGCGGGCGAGCGGGACAGTCCGGCGGCAAGAAATCCAGAGCGGCTAGGACCGCGGCCGCGAGCACCGAGAGGGCCGTGGCGTGCTCCTTAGGAGGGGTGGTAGGGCTCGGAGTCGGCGCAGACGAGCCAGCAGCAGCCGCCGAGTACGAGAAGCCCTCGCGGGTGGCGGAGTTGTGTGTCGTTGCCGTGTTATCACGACGCGACATGGGGCGGGCAGAGTCCATGCGCACCTCAAGGAGTTTGCGCTCCTCTTGCCAGCGGGGACAGCGGGGCGCTGTGGCCTGGTGGGCGGCGCCGCAGATGCATCGCGGTCGCTGCGCGGTACACTCTGCGCGCACACAACGTTCCGGCGATGTGCACGAAACGGTCTCGTGGCCGTACCGACCGCACCGGTCACACTGCACTGGCCGTGGTCGCTGCGCGCGGACCGGGCGGCACTGTTTATTTTTGTACGCTCGTATTTATTGCATGAGATTAGAGTCGACATAAAGCCTCTGCACATGTCGCCCTTTGGAAAAAGCGAGAAACAGCTATAAACCTTCGTAGTAACATCCGGTTAACTCCTTGGTCCACTTGACTTTTTTTTTTAGTTACGTTGTGAATTCTGAAAGAAAGTTAGCGCTGTTTCCATTATCGACGTGCCATTCGTTACCGGCAGCAGTTTGTTTGCGTTTAATAACTGCGCAAATTTTAGTAGAATATGATGATCGCGTCTGTCTCCAGTATGATACATACAAAGCTGAAGCCAAACGGTGTATTAGTATGTTGACTAGTCATTTTGCAGGACGCAAAGCTAGTGTCAGCGTGGCGTAGTGACAAAGCACTTGGTTCGGTATTCGAAGGTCGCACGTTCGACTCCCGATGGCGGAAGGCTTTTTTTTTTAATGCGGCTTTTTTTGCACTAATGCTTCCTAAATCGGTTCTATACAATTATTTATATGTGACAGCCAGGTATGATGGGTCCGACGCTGTCGAGCCGTTTTACGCTCCGTTATTCTCCAGCATCCATCACACGTCAGCATCCAGTATACACCCTATGCCACCATCTTCCAGCACCATAATCCACCATAATGATGGATGGTGGAATCCACCATTCCACATGGTGGATAAATTTTCGATAGGGTATGCATGTTTTCCAGCGAACAGAAAACGTGAACGGCGGCTTCTCGTAAGCGTTCCTTGTAGCACATGCACTGGTACTGATTACTTGAGCAGGCTCAGACTTCCCCAAGTCTAGCGTGCGCAGCGTAGGTGCAACTGCCCTCAGTCTTTGTTTTACAGTCAAGTATTTTGTTTGTTTTCCCCATAGTTCTCGTTATTTCATTTTATGTCTCCTTTAACATGAAAACATACAACAGCAAACATAGAAAAGCAGCAACGTGTGCATATCACGTCAATAGTTAAACGAAACATAAGTGCACAATGTAATCAGAAACATCAGTCTTGGAGGAATTAACATTGAATATGGAGGCGATGAGTGGTGCGAGGCGGTTCAAGTCTGCGCTTGTGTTCGGGACAAACGATTTCGTGTTAGGAGTGTGGGAACAACCCTGAACATATGATGACAGTGAAGGTCAGAAAAAGCAAAAAAAAAGAGACAGCTAAGTATGGATCATAGCTATATACCGTATTTGAACTATTGTTGCGCGCAGGTAGCTTTACAATGGGAAAATTAAAAAAATAATAACCTAACGCCGATCTCACTTTCTGAGCCCGTTTGTAACGCGCACACAAATTTGAGGGCTACATTTAAGGAAAAAAGTGCGCGTTACGATCGAGCACATACGGTATATATGAGGAAAAAGGCAAATCCGTGAACTTTTGCAGCGCGGTGAAAGGTTAGGCAGAAAGGTTCGCAAAACGAAGACTGGTCTCAAGAGCATATAAAGCCAACAGTATACGCTGAGTTTTGTCTTGGCCCACCATGGGAAAACTCCGCATATCGTTGCATATCTATGCGGCGTTGTCTTTTAGAGCACTTAACTCTATACATGACGACACCCATTATACTCGTGTTCATGGGAGACGGGAGTTTTCAAATGTATACGTAGTAATATCAGTATTTCTGTTGCATGTCTTTTCATTTTACCACTTCTTTGGAAGCAGACTTTTGTAGCTTATGCATTCTTGTTTGCTTATGCGCTCGAGCTATGCGCATTTCCTGCTATTCTTTTTTTTCTTATGGGCCAGTAATGGGCCGCTTTTTATGTTACGATGAACTTTAATTTTTCTAATTTTTCTGACTATTCTTAGCATTGCTTTCCCCTTTGGTTTTATTTGTAACACTCTTTTGCAAGCACATTATTATTGTGTAAATAATTTTGGCTCTCATGTGTTCTTTTTTTTTTTCTGTGATGCCCACCTTACTGAATGCTCCCCATGGGGCCTGTAAGATACCTCGAAATAAACAAATAAATAAAACAGAAAAGTGGCGGAAGCGTGCAGAGGTGGCGACAGCTTGTTTACGTTGCCTCAATGAATGGTTGCCATAAACAGGATCTCCGCGCGACTGTGGCCCGTTGCCGAGTGCTGGACCGCCGAAGATAATGAGAAGCTCCTAAGATAACCGTTTCTTGCAGCCTTGCTAAATTACAGGATAAGCGTATAGTCGCGAGCGCAACGTCCGGGCCTATGCTATTCCTTCGCTTATACTCTCACCTCTTCACGTTTCGAATACACTGGTTATTGAAAAGGACCACAACAACAGAAACTTATCACGAGTCCAAGATATAGGCGTCAGAAAGACAGCACACCAGATGTCAAGACTAGGACGTTCTCGCAGGTAATAATAATATCTGGGATTTTACGTGCGAAAACCACGATATGATTATGAGGCACGCCTTAGTGGAGGGCTCCGTAAATTTTGACTATCTGTTGTTCTTTAACAGGCACCGACATTGCACATCACACGGGCCTCTATCATTTCGCCTCCATCGAAATGCGACCGCCGCGGCATGGATCGAACCTGCGTCTTTTGGGGCCAGCAATCGAGCACTGTAACCGCTGTGCCACCGAGGCGCACGTTCCGGCTGGTAGATGTCAAGAAAGAGATATCGAATGCGAGCTCATGCAGAGCAACTAGATTTCATTGCGCTTTTTCACAAAAACCATACGTGAAAAAAAAAAAAGAGAAGAGAAATAAAATGAAGAAGCTTGCACTCGGCCGCGCAAGACTTGACAACAGCGAACCTGGGGTGCAATCGCGGAACGATGCTATTTCTGATTCCAATGCCTTTCGTGCTTTTCGCGCTTGGCCAGTGGTCAGAACGACGGTCAGTCCGCGTTATTAACCAGCCGCGAGTGGTGGATGATAAGAATAGCATAGAATATGGCATAAGGCATCGTTTCGCGATAGCACCCCTGGTCGATCCAAGTAGGAGGCTTTATAGGGGTCACTTGGCTAAGGCTAGGCTTCAAACTTGGTTTAAGCAAGGCTATTTTTCAGCTTTTTATGGCTCTTGGATTGACGAACTTCACTGTTATCAAATGTTGCGCGGCCGAGTGCAGGCTTCTTCATTTTATTTAAACTTGGCGCAGTTTTACTTAGTCATTTCGGTAGCTTCGACGCGGCTCCTCCGCATCTGTTGCTATGGCGCATGCACAGCTTGGCATGACGTCACACCAGCTGCCGCGGTAGCGAGACGAGGCGAGGCCAGGCTGTGCGCAGCTGTGGTGTCGGTGGTTGTTAGGCAATGGTGCGGCAAAGTTTCTTGCGGGGAACAGCCGTTTTTATGTCGTGCTTAACAGCTTCGCCTTTAAAGACAACTCTCTGGCTGTCACTGCGCTGCATGCTAATTTTCCAACGTGCGTGGCTGTTGAACACACCAGTCCGAGTGAATGCTTTACTGGTAATTCGCCAACATCACAACTAACAAAACAACAATGTTATGAAGCAGCTGTACAAGACGCGCTATTGATTAAGACATTATGATCGACGCAGCATGCAGTAGCATACCCGCCAAGTTTCTACAGATGCCGTGATCCTATCCGATGGCGGGACGGCACCATTCTCTGTCAAGATGGTAACTTAGGCGAGTCGAAGCTCACTTCGTCGAAACAGCGCGTTACAAGACGAGAGACAACAATAGTGGTGCACAGGACATGCGTTGAACTCACAAATGAAGTTTATTCAAAAACAAGAAAACACTGACAATATACGTACGCGCATGATAGTAACACGTGGTAAGCGATACACCGTAAAATAAAAGAATAATCTGAAAGAAATAAAAAAACGTATGTTTTCAGCAAGCATGCTTTGTTCCTACGTATCCTTTCATCAACGTCAACCGTCGTAATTTATAGGCGGAAGCTAGCCAGAGAATATTCTCTGAGATAGCTTCCGTGCAGATAGCTTCCGTGATAATATACCTGATAGTTTACCTCACTCACGCAATAGCCCCAGAGGGACTTCAGCGTGTATAAATAAAATAAATGTTTGCTTGGGCTACGCCCTGTCCAGCTGCTACTCCGCAATTATGGAGGAAAAGGAAGAAAAAAAAAGCAAGAACACAGAGAGCACCGCGTGCAAAATACGAAACGTGATAAGCGAAAGGGAAACAGCGCAATGACCGTTAAATAATTTCTTGTCTAGCTGTTAATGTTTTAAGAGATAACTGGGTAGTCGTTGCGGCTTTTATTACGTTAACTTACGTTAAGTGCAGAGTGTCCAAACCCACTCTACAACCCTGGGACCTTCATCTGCATGTTTAAAATAAATAGAACACATGGAGAATAATAATGTTTATTCTGATTTTGATCTTAAGAAAGGTATCCCCAGCATTTTATCTAGAAAAGATTTCATGGTTGTATGCTGCTACCCGCGTATTCGTGCGGGTTATAAATTGCAGGAAGCGCGCATCTAAATACAGAGATGACAGTATAGTTGCATGTCGGGTTATATAGGGTGCTTAGACGCAGCTTTCCGCTAAAGTACACCGTCGGGAACCTTTCCTAGCCTGCGTGAGCAGTCTTATTGACCTTGGTACACTTGTGATGACTTGTGCGAACGGAAACGTGCAAGGTTGTCAGCAGACGAGATAAATCTGCGATTCCTCCATCTGTAGCCTAATCCATTGGAGTAGCCAAACCAGGGGAGGGAGAGGGGTTGGGGGTTTGAATTTCCCCGCCTTCCTCGAAATTTTTCCGTTTTGTATGTGTACGTATGTATACACAGCACACATATAAAAACACGCACAAACATGTATAAAGGATAATTGAACCCCTCCCCCCAAAAATATTTCTGGCAACGCACCTCGTCCACTCGAACAGCTATCTCAGTTTCTACAAGACAGAAGTTCAAGAGAAAATTGAGTTTTCAAGAGATGCAAAAATGTTGAACAAGGAAGGTCGCTGGCGCCAACGTTTTGACAAGTAGACTAACCTTCGTCAAGGCAGCAACGAAGACCAGTTAATTGTCGAAACGTCGGCACCAGCGAGAATTTTCAAGAATTTTTTTCATGTCTCATTTTATATATAGCCGAAGACCGAAGGCAGACAGAACCTGCATTAACCTTACTACGCACTCGCATACAAACCTGACATGGGTGTCAGCAGGATTTAGTATTGAGAGGTGCAAACACATGTTGCGGCGTGACTGGGGGGGGGGAGGGGAGGGGGATGGCAAGTGCCCCTTTTGGACACCCCTTAACGACGCCCATGAAGCCTGACAATATTTGTCTACTAGTTAGCAGCCTTGGAATCACGGAGAAGAGCATGAAAACGTGCCACATGGAATGTTGCGCACAGTTCAACGCGACATGAAAATTCTTTACCAGAGATATATCGCTCAGAACCGAAGGCAACGACTATTTCGGCTATCGAGCTTCAAGATCCACTTGAAGCTTGTGCAGACCCCTCGCTTCGTGGCTAACGTGTTGCGCTGCTAAGCACTAGGCCACGAGTTCGATTCCCTGTCACGCCAGCTGCATTTCGATGGGGGCGAAATGCAAAGGCAGCAGCGTACTTAGAGTTAGAGTCACGTTAAAGATTCCTAGGTGGCCGACATTAATACGGAGTACCCAACTACGGCAAGCTTCAAAACCGTGTCGTGGTTTTGACAAGCAATATCTGAGAATTTAACTTAAATTCAAGCTTTTTCGTGTGCTACAGTGTGCTAGAATATATATATATATATATATATATATATATATATATATATATATATATATATATATATATATATATATATATATATATATATATATATATATATATATATATTGTTACGTGTTGTTGTAGCCAACTGGGATGACGAGGAAGAAAGCCACATGGTACGGGCAGTCGTACTGTAGGAAGACGATGAGGATGAAGTGAAGCTGAGGCGACGGTGCCATGTTTGTGTTTGAAATATAGTGTTCTTTTCTGTGGTTGTGGAAGTCGTGTGGTTTCAGCGTTACATTTGGTGGCAGCGGTGGGATGCAAGCGATGGATGGACTGAAGGATGAATTGGTAAGCTCCATGGAGGAGGCGCTGGAGGAGCTGGACCGCAGGCAGCTGCGCAGGTTCGAAGAGTTCCTTCGCTGTGTTTTGGGAAAGGGAGCGCAGTGTGCTGGCGAGAACATAGGTGAAACATCAAAGGTTCAAGAACGGGCCAGCGTTGAGGAGCAGATGATTGTTGACGGAGGCACTGGTCTGTGGGAGCGAGGGGGCACAGATAGCGGAGCCTGTGTAAGAGTGCACGACGATGGGGAGAGAGAGTGTGAGGTGGCGCCTTCGCCGTTGGTCGAGAGCTGTGCTGTCGGCGAGTCCACTGAGAAGACATCAACGCCATCACAACAAGGGCTGGAGTCAGAGAAGGAACAGCCCAAAATCCATTCTGCGACCTCTGCTCAGCGGCTCTTCATCGTTTCGGCGGAAACTTCCCAAGGTAACTTCCCCAGTCAAGTTACTGATTGCAACAGCCGAGACTGGCTGCTGTGCACTCCCGTGACAACAGTTGCCAACAAGGCTAGCACGCCGATGTCCGAGCCGGCAGACGGGAGTCTCAGTGAGGTAATGATGGAGCACCAGCAGGATGCCTGCGGTAGTGGTGAACCTGTCAAGGCGCAGCTTCTGTCGCAACCTGCACCGCTTTCCTACGAACCCTTCGTTCAGAAGTTGTTGCCATACACACGCTGCAATGACTTTCTGCTGGACCCACGCGGTGAGTGCATGTATGTGAGGAGCCCAGGGGAGGAGCATGCCGAGGCCACACAGCTGAACAAGCTCTATGTAGATGATTGTTCCAAGCTCAGAAACTTCTTTGCAAGGAGGACCGTTCACTTTTCCAGCAGTGTGAATAGTGCACTCATGCATGACTCGGACAACCATCTAACGGAAGATACTGTCGCACTGGGGGCCGACGGTAGTCGCATGTATGATTGGCAGGACCACGCCAACGGTCTGAAGAATGTTCGGCGTGCGCAGAAGCGCGAACTCCAGGCGGCGGACATCGACACCAACGTTCCGACCATGGACTCAACGTCATCTGTCGCATACGGCAAGGTGGCTCGCCACCGCAAGGAAAGACCGCTGCGCGTGACAGTCCCTTCAATGCGCGCATTTTCTAACTGCGGTCTACTCATACGACATTAATGCGGTCATTTGCTAAAGGGAACTGTCAACCTTCCGAGGAAGGATACAACCTTCTCTGCCCAGCTGCTCCCGTTCCAACGCCCCCCCCCCCCTCCCCTACCCCGGTGGAAAGATGTTACGTGTTGTTGTAGCCAACTGGGATGACGAGGAAGAAAGCCACATGGTACGGGCAGTCGTACTGTAGGAAGACGATGAGGATGAAGTGAAGCTGAGGCGACGGTGCCATGTTTGTGTTTGAAATATAGTGTTCTTTTCTGTGGTTGTGGAAGTCGTGTGGTTTCAGCGTTACAATATATATATATATTTGCTGCCTACCTTACTGGGGACACGGCTAAGCGCCTTGGTGGAAGAGTGCAAAGAGGTAGTCAGAAATAGGAGGAGAGGGGATAGGAGCACCTAGAATGCTCCCGAATTCTGCAGGTGTTTCATGCCATGTGCTATGGTCTCATTCCTCAGCTTCTTCCGTGGAACTGCCTGCCCGGTTTCGGCCGGTGTCGTTGACCGCAGGCAACCAGAAGACATCAGTGCCCCATTGACGTCACCACCCACCAACGAGACGGCCGGCTGGTGACCAATGAACCGGATAAGGAGAACGGGCTGCGCTAGGTATAAAAGGACTGTTGCAGAGTGCCGGTACGTCTTTTTTGCTTAGAGCCAGATGTTGCCGGCTAGGCACCGGCACCACTACACTGTTTTAGTCCTCGCTGCGGGCCCAGTCTTCTTTTTGCTCTCATTTTTTCTGTAAATAATCCTGTACATAAAGTTCGTGTCTTAAACGTCTAACGGTTGACAGCGTCTTCTTCCGGGGCAGCTATACGAAGGCGGCGGCGATTCCCATTGGAAAGCAACGGGTCAGGCCTTGCTTCACGACAAAGAACGATCACAATTTCGAACGAAGTTTATTTACACCATGTTTGGCTGTGAATGTTACTGACCTATATTAGCTCACTTCGAAACTTTAAAGCGATGTCTACTGTCTACCCTCATACGCCGACAGCTCACCGGCTAAGGCATCTCGCGTAATGGTATCACAACGGCCAGAAACGTAAATCAGCGTCGTAAAGACTACCGAGAAGTTCATTGAAAGGTGTCATTCTACACTAAGTGCGAACACGCGTTTGCTTCTTATCTGTGCAACGTTTGTTGGCGCGGCGAGATAGGCGGCGATCATAAACCCGACAAGAGAACTGGCCGCGGTGAGAGCGTCAGCAACCGAGGCGATAATGACGTCGCGGCAATTATGCTAGTGCTTCCCGTGGCCAGTTTTGCGATAGAGGCACAAAAAGCAGCGAAACCAGACGAACATGTCTCTTTCAAACGATATAAGCTGGCAAGATATATACAGCGCTCAGGTACTCCAATGCCTGGAGGTGAGTACATCGCTAATTTGATTCGTTACGTTTTCTTAATTATTTCTATACAGAACACAGCAGCAACGAACCTAAGCAGAAAACCCAGTCTTTTTTTATATTATGTCTTGTGTATTAGACGTTAGAGCTTTTATATAGCGCCGGCTACTCCCTTTCACATGTAATAAAATTCGTGAAAATCACAGCAATGAAAAAAGAAGTTACATAAAAGCGCACCCAGAAAGTGTTCATGTAAGACAGTCAAGCCATAAAAATTATCACATACTCGCGAATCCCATTCATGTATCGACACGAAAAACAGCATAAAATACAGTCCTGTCCCATAACAATATCACTCACATAAAATACAAATAACATTACTCATAACGTGCAGTCACGTAACAGCACTGAAGTGGCAAACTCCAGTCATAGGAACACATAATTAAGTTCACAAATGAAGCCACACATAACGCGACACGTGAGGTCAAACTATATGCATAAAATGAGCCTAAAGTATACCACTCGCTTCTAAACTCTGTCTTGCTTCCTATTTCATACCATGTCTGAAGCTACGTTTTTATCTGTACATGTTCAAAATGCGATGCAATGTCTGAATCACACGACGAGTAAGAACTCTCACCATATTAACTTTATTGAAGGCGTTAGTTTGTTCTTTATTACAGCGAATTAAAGCTGTTATGAGATCATTTCAGCGGCCGTTTTTGGCGCCGTAGTTTTCCGCCGCTGCCGCCGCCGCCGGTGTCCGTAACCACTATCGCTCTAAATAAGAAAAAAAAAACGAAATACGAAAAAAATTGTTCGAACCTGGGCCCTCTGCGTGGGAGCCCAGTATTCAACCTCTGAGCCATGCCGGTGCTTGAAACTGCTTTGCAAAAAGGTCCTATGCAGGCTTCATGTCGGGAAGGAACCACATTAACATATGCAGTGTAGCGTGGTAGAAGAGTAAAATAAGCACCAAGCGTCGCACAACTCGAATTCTGTAACCAGGCGTCACACAGTGCGAATTGCGCAACGAGTAGGTTGTTGAACGCTTCCAACCCATTACAAAGACCTCGGCCATAATGCCTCATCGTCATAAGGCACAGTATCAACAAAGCGCATAATGTCTTAGATGCGTTTAGCAGGTACCACGGCTCTCCATAGAATGACGAAAAATGGCATAGCGTCTGCTTCTTCTAAAAAATTACAATAATTTATAGCGTAGTGGGTTCCTCGCAAGTGCACTTGTATTGGTTGCCAAGGAAGCCCATAAGCGCATGATCCGTTTGCTCGGGGTCTCAATAACGTTCTTCGCACCCCCCCCCCCCCTCTCTATCCCACGTCAACGTATGTTATACAGCATGGCGGGAGAGGGAAATAGCGACCGGGCGTCACCCAATGCAAATTGCTAACTGGTGGGCCGTTTAAAGCTTCCAGCCCATTACAAAGGACTGAGCCATAATTCTTCATCATCATCAGTCGTCGCGTAAACAAAGTGCACATAATGCCTTACAGACGTGTAGCTGGTGCCTCGCTTCTCCACAGAATGACGAATAATGGCTTAGTAGGTGCTTCCCAACTTCACAAAAATTGTGATTTATGGCGTAGTGGGTACTTTGCTTGTACTTATGGCATAGTGCGTCCTTGTATCAGTAGGCCCAAGAGAGCTTACAACGGGCTCTAGAAACGCCGCTCTTCCAGCTCTCGCGGTGACTGTGCTGCGGTTCCAGCGCAGGCCTGGAGTTTTTTGCCTATCTTTCAGACTGTCCTGGCCTTGATTGTTCGAATAACGCGACAACTATCTTCACTGAGAACAATTTTCGGACAGAATATAACGGCCCATCTACGGTGAGAAAAGTATTCATCGGCAAAACCAGCGGACTACTGCATGTACTAAAGCACTACTTTAAAAGAGGTTACTCTTCAATTTAGCTATTCTCATTCACGTTTTATGCTTGTATAGATCACTGAAAGACTGAAACAGTTTGCCAGAGCGTGTTGCGCGAGCTATATTGCACAAACGTGTTGCACGATGAGGGCAAGGAGTTTACCGCATGCGTCACGACTACGCGCTAAAGGTGCTGATGGTGCTCGAAAACGTCGCAAGAAAAACGCACAAAGCTTATATGTAGAGCCTTGCAAGTGCCTCTTTGCGTTGCATGCTTTCAGTCCTTCATGTGCAGCTATAAACATGTCACAGACTGAGAAGCTGAAGCCCAATGTGGGCAGGGGGACAGCGTGTGTCCCACCTTGGCTCACGGCCTCAAGTGGTCTGTGGAATAGGTGTTGTCCCACTTGTTTTACAGCGAAAGCTGTTACGAGATCATTTCAACGGCCGTTTTGGCGCCGTAGTTGTCCGCCGCCGCCGCCGCCGCCGCCGGTGTCCGTAACTACTACCGCAAGAAATAAGGAAAAAAAGGAAATAAGAAAAAAATTCCAGGATGGAACGAGGTTCGCACCTGGGCCCTCGGCGTGGGAAGCCCAGTGTTCTACCTCAGGGCCATGCCAATGCTTGAAACGGCGTTGCAAAAAGACCCTATACAGGCTTCATGTCGGGAAGGAGCCACATTAACATATTAATGTAGTGTGGTAGAATAGTAAAATAACAACCAGGCACCACACAAACGCGAATTCTGTAACCGGGCGTCACACAATGCAAACTGCGCAACGAGTGGGTTGTTGAGTGCTTCCAACCCATTACAAGAGCCTCTGCGACAATTCTTCATCGTCATCAGCCACAGCATCGACAAAGTGCACATAATGCCTTACAGGTGTTTAGCGAGTACCACGCTTCTCCGCAGAATGACCAAAAATTGCATAGTGGCTGCTTCCCTACTTCACAAAAATTACGATGATTTATAGCGTATTGGGTTCCTCGCAAGTGCACTTCTATTGGTTGCCAAGGAAGCCCATAAGGCTCCCATGATGCATTTCCTCAGGGTCTCAATAAAGTTAATTTCCTCTCTCTATCCCTTTCTCACGTTAGTGTATGTCATAAAGCGTGGTGGGAGAGTGAAATAACGACAGGGCGTCACACAATGCGAATTACGTAACTAGTGGGTCCTTTAAAGCTTTCAACCCATTACAAAAGGCTCAGTCATAATTCTTCATCGTCACCAGCCGTCGCAACAAGAAACTGCACACAATACCTTACAGATGGTACCTCGCTTCTCCGCAGAATGACGAGTAATGTCGTGGTGGGTGCTTCCCAACTTCCCCAAAATTACGATTTGTGGCGTAGTGGGTGCGTTGCTAATGCACTTGTATTAGTAGCCGCAAGAGAGTTTATAACAGGCTCTAGAAATGCCGCTCTTCCAGCTTTCGCTGTGACTGTGCTGCGCTTTCCGCGCAGGCCTGGCGTTTTTATTTGTCGCATTTTATGTGACGCTACTCACTCTACAGCATCAAGCGACGTGGAACAAAATGCCGCTCGATCAAGCATATGATGTTTCGTCGCGCAAGAGCATCTACCGAGTCAGTTCTCCGATCGAGAACAGCTACCGAGTCATCCGCATTTTTCAGTTCGTGCACACAGGCACTCATAAAAGTGCTTCGGAGACGTTCACAAACATCGCTCATGACATTACATGAATTTTCTTTATTAAATTACTTGTCGCAAGACATTTACTTAAGTGCCAAACACGGCCCTATGTATACCATTTATTAAGGCCTTGCCACAATCAACAACCACTGCTGTGTGCCCTTTTGGGCTGTTACAGTCTTACAGAAGTAGCCATCAGTCTTTCAGGCTTAATTACTAACTGAAGCGCAGTGTTATCATTCACGGTGACTGGCCGCTTACGTGACCTATCGATGCTAACTTCGGCGTTTATGTGACGCGCAGCACACACGCAAGGTTAAGCGGAACCAATAAAGCGTTTTCGGCCTCAACTTTTTGAGTGCTTTTACATCCGATAGACAGAGAGACAGAGAACATTATTTAGGTCCTGAGGAACGCTACCCCTCAAGGCGGTAGAGCAGCGGGCCGCTGCCATGTGGAGACGGGTAGGTCGAGCCTCACCGTCGCGTCGCGGGCCCTCTGGGGAGCCCTGAGTTGATGTAGAAGTTCTGAGCTCCTGAGCGCAGAGCTCCATTCTTCTTCGGTCGTGCGTTGAGAACCTTGTAATGAGGACCATTGCCAGAGCATGTGATCTAACGTACAAGCAGCGCTACAATCTGGGCACTGGCATTCTGTATCGAGGCCTTCAATGAACTGGCTGTGTCCAATTTAGAAAGAATTCAGAACATGGCTGTTCGGTTTGTCTGCTCTGATTATACCAGGAATTTCAGTGTTTCAAAAGCAAAAGAGAGGCTTGGTTGGGAACTTCTGCACAAACGAAGGGAATATCTGAGGTTGAAACTTTTTCACAACATATTTCATAACCAAACAGGACTGGTCCCCTCGCGATACTTTCACAAACCGGATTACGTTTCGAAGCGACTAGATCATGTCAATAAGATAAAGGAAATAAGCTGCCGGACTGACGCATTTAAAATGTCATTTTTTCCCAGGACGATAAGCCAGTGGAATCAGTTGTCTCCTGATGTAGCAGAAATTACTTCACATGAAGCATTTTCAAGTTCACTGCTGGGTCTCCAGTAGTGTACTCGCGCGGTTGTGTAAAGCCAAAACTGTACTCTGAACCCGAGTTACATTGTGTATATTACATGTATCACTACGTAAGTCGACAGTGAATTGTGTTTATTGTAATGTTGAAGTGTTGGAATCTGTATTCTGTATCGAAATATATTCTTCCCCCCCACTGTAATGCCCTTGGGCGCTGTGGGTACTATGATAAATAAATAAATAAATAAATAAGAACGAAAAAAAAATCAAATTGAACTTCAAATAGCAGAGAAAGAAGTCGTGTGTGATGAAACCGCAGGTATGTGGGAGCGTGACGGGCTGCTAAAGAGTTGCATCGACAAACCATCACGTTTCTCATACGTTACGCAACCTAATACATGCGCGCGAAATACCAGCGCGAGATACATGTTTGGCGAGAAACAAGTGATGCTGAAATTGCGTGTACGTCTCACATGCATGACTGTGGCGAAGAAGGTGGCAGATCTCTCCTCCTCCTCTTCCTCCTCAAGTCAACTGAAATTTTATTGTCAATTAAATTGGCGTAGCTAGACAGGGGGGACGGGGTTTCGAGATATACCCCCACCCCAAAAATTTTGAATTCTGCGTTTGTATATGTACCAACACACATACAAACACACGAACGAACATACATAATAGGTGGTTGGACATCGCCCTTACACTCCCCTCCCCCTCCAAGAAAAAATTCTGGCTACGCCCATGCCTCAACAAATGCAAGGCACATGGTTACAAAATAATTGGACCGTTAACCTGTGTTGTAGGTCCAAACTGGTACATGATTATTGTGATTACACGTTTACGAGCAGAGGTGCAGTTAATAGGTTTACAAAGAGGCGTGCATACGCAATATTAGGACAGGTCCTCCTACTTTCACGGCTCTTTTTTTTTTGCTCTTGTCACAATCGCCATATTTCAGTCTGACCGGAAGCAGACAACTCGCACTGACCTTAGACAGTGACATTGTTAGCGTAACTTATATGGGCATCATTGACCACGTTCTTTCTTTTCTTTTATGGTCTCTCACTTCTGAGATCTGACGATCTCTCACTCCTGAGAAATCGTCAGACGGTTTAAAATGTGATTCCTTTTCTTTCTCTTTTTTTTTTGCTTTTCGAGGGCGTTCTCAGTTAACTTGTTGCATCAGTGTTACTACTGTAACGACCTCAAAAACTCTGCTGACTCGTCACATCCTTATTCATATCTGTACGCAGTACGATTGAGTTTACTTTCATTTATCATGCCTTTAGAAAGGCACTGAATCGCTTAATTGAAGGAAGGGTATACGTGTTGTTTTGTTTTCTATTGACTATACCAGTGACTCTTTTTTTCTCTGGCGCACTTAAAGAAACATGAGAAAGAACTTGTGCTGATCGATTACATATTCCATGCCAGTTCATATCTCTCATTCCCAGCCACGACGGCCGAATTTTGATGACGTCTAAATGTAGAAGAACACCCGTCTACTTAGATTTAGGTTCAAGTTAAAGAATCCCAGCTGGTCAAAATTAATCCCGAGTACCTCGCTAAGGCTGTTGTAGTTGCATTGCAGTGTTGGCCCGTAAGATTCCCGGAATTTAATTATTTTTTCAAACTTAAGTTTTCATTTGCCGAATACCCGCATTTTATTTGGTTCTGCCTTCGTAACATTCTCACGTCTCCAACTGAATCAACATGTCAGCGTTGTCTTCAATGTAGCGTAATTTCAACTACATGTCCACTTCTGCCTCTGTTTTTTTCAGGAAATGAAAATATCAGTCATTTTCTACTTCATTTCCGTGTTCTTCTTTTTCTTGCAGGCAAGGTAACTTATCTACACTTGCATAGATCTTGAACCGCATGCTATCATCTGTAAGATCATATGAGATTTAATAGCATGCTTGAGCTCATTTGCATACTCGGCCTCCTTTTTCAGATGCGTTGGCCCAATACAACTTGCCGGTACAGTGTTTATTTATTTATTTATTTATTTATTTATTTATTTATTTATTTATTTATTTATTTCGCTGGTGTTACACTTATGGGTGTATATTAGTTATCAGTTAACCCCATCAATTTCTCACGCAGATGGGCACAGCACCCTACGGCTTTGCAATCAGCAACGCGTACATGCAGAGAGGACGAGCCATCGGAGCGCTAAAGAATGGTCTGTACGGTACGGACCTGCATGCGAACAGCCCTTAACGGCACCATCACATCACGATTTTACTAACCCTATTGGCCGCGATATCGAGCGGAGTCGCCGCGTGGCGGCTACTGGCTGAAGCGCACCTAGTGTGGATTGCTCACTGCGTCGTCTGCTAGCCACGTCGTGTTTGCATGTGCGCGTACGTCCTGCCCGTTCTCAAAGGGCGGTTTATTATGTTATGTTAGCGCGAGTTTAACTGCTCGTACGTATACCTAACATGGTGTGCAGAAGCAAATGGGCTTTCTCGGCTACATGCGCATTGTAATAAGATCAGTGAGCGCGACTTCCGAGAATGCTCTGTATTGGTGTCGTACCCTTCGTTCGCCAGAATCATTTCAGTGCTGGTGCCGCTTTCTGGTTCACACACATCCTTAAGTGCGCTTGGCATAGCCCCAAACATGAGGAGCATTAAATAGTGTGTGAAGGCACCGTTTTATCGGCTCGTTGATAAACAAAAACGAGGCTCTAGGCCATGCACTTTCACGATGTTGTTAGGTGTATAACTGCGGCACTGTAGTTCATCGGTTATGCGATGATCTTTAGTTGTGCTTAAGATGTCCTTTTATTGTAGTGGTCCCGCTACAGCGAAATATTTCTATCACGTGAAGTCTGATACTTGGGTACTCAAACTGTCACCTAAAAAAAAACAGACAATGAAATGACACGGCAGTGATAAAATTGAGTTGCCGCGCGCAATTTTAACTTGGGGCGAAATTTGTGCGGAACCTCCCGTGTGCTTAGATTTAGGTACGCTTTGAAGAACCCAAATGATCAAAATTAATCCCGACGGCGTGCCTTACATTTCTGTCCTATAATTTCACGCAAAACCTCATCCTTTTTTTTTACATTATCTTTAGCGTTTGTGTGGAGTTGTTAGAAATTGATAGAAGGCAGCAGACATTATTAGTTTGAAAAAAACGAAAGAAAGGACACTTATTCCCATAAAATAACCGGACCTTTGTTGCATCACTGTTGTGCACGTAAGCAATCGATCAGAAACTCTTACCTTTTTATTCTGTTACTGGAGCAAGAACAAGTTCGTACGCGTTGAACGTCTCGGTGGCGCTAAAGCGCTGTCAATCACGTAGCTTTCCTGACTAAACTTATCAACTGTCCTACATTTCATGAAGAACTGAACAATAAAAAAATGCGTATGTGTATTCGCTCGAACAGTACTATGGAACTCATTGCACAGGAATATGAGCTGGTATACAAATGAACAAGAAGTAAGCACTTAAGTAGTTCATTCGTGCTACAGCAGTGCGAGTACACAGAACACAAGCTAAATATGTACAGAGAAAACAACCAAATATTTGCAGTGGGTTAGCTCGGCTATGCCAGGATATATGTAGCGTTAGCAAAGGTTCAGCTGCTTATTCTTAGCTTTCCAGATTGTCTAGGATTATTAGCCTTCTTCTGTTCATTCTTCGTACGCTGAACCGCTAAATGCCAGGCAATTACTTCGAGATCGGATGAGATAAGCTTCTCGGCTCTTCTGCGCTGTTGAGCAGCATTTGCGCAATCCTTCTCCATGGCGTTACCCACGTACAAACGCCAGTCAGATGCGCTATCAAGCGGCTCCAGCGCAGTGTCAGACGGCGACTGCACAGCGAAGGCGTATAGCTGCGCGCGCGCCGGCGCCAGTGTGTCTGCCATGGCTACGACGTCACTCCTCTCGAATGCGCAGACCAGCAGCGGCGAGTCGCGCGCGGCGGTGGCGGAGTCCGCGCACGCCGGCGTCAGTGTGTCTGCCGCGGCTACGACGCCACTCCTCCCGAACGCGTACACCAGCAGCGGCGAGCCGCGCGCGGCGGTGGCGGAGAGCGCGTGAGATGCAGGCTCCGGTGAGCCAGCTGTGTGACATATCACTGGTCCTCGCGCATGCGCAGCACGGCTCATGAGGATCCACGCGAAATCGGCTCCGGCTATGCAAGTGTAGCTAACGCTACAAAGCGTAGTGCGTAAGCGCAGACTGTCATCCAGGGCGAACATCCCTTTCATCGGCACATTGCGCTTCTCTTACTAGTAATAGTACCGTTGCGTTATATTTGTGCATCCATTCAACAACGAAGAGCGTATATATCACCAGTAAGCTGCAATCAACGCATTATATTCGCCGACAATCGGCTCAAACCGCTCACAACGAAGCGCCCCTGTGTGCATTTGTATACGCGCTGCCGAAGGCCTCTCCACACTAACGCGGTGACGGTGCTGCCACCTATAGGTCGCTCTCGCGGCCAATATGGTCTGTACCAAGGTAACCCTTACGCTGGTCCCGCAGCTGTGCAACCAATACCGGCGGCACAACCGGCCCACCCCGCTGCTAAACCAGCCCCGGCACAGCCCCAACCACACGTGTTTCAACCGGGGGCGCCTCAAATTTACGTTCTGCAACCAGCACCGGCGACTCAGGCGCTCCTGTACCCTCAGCCATTACTGGCACCTCAGCGACTGCACTTCGTTCGCTCGTATCCGCCCCAGCCATGGTTAGTACCGCCACCTTAGGCGTACGCCTTTCAGCCTTTAGCATATCAGCCACAGCCCTATCCAGTCCAGAAGCAAGTGAATCCACAACAGACCTATTCTGCTGTTTCACAAACGGCATCCCAGTCACAGACTGTCCTCGAACAGGCCGACCAGGCGGCAGCACCAGAACATCCAGAAACGTATGAGGCACAGTAACAACACCTACTTTCGTACAGCGCCGATCCAGTAACGGCGCCGTTACTGCTTAACGAACCGAGCCCCACCTGAAAACGTGCAGAACGTGATACAGCAGGAGTCGATAACGCGCCCCCTCAAGCTGTGACGTACTCCTCCTCCTTGCCGTTCAGTCTGGTGGAACAGGCTTTTCCGGGAGGTTCAGTGCTGTTCCCGGTCCACAACAGAAGCCTTCCTGGTTTGGCCTTAGCGCAGACACCTCAATCAGGCCAAGAAGGGGACTTCGTCCGTGCCGGCAATCAACGTGAAACCGCAGCAGTCTAGTGCCTTAGCGCGGGTTTTCCCGTGGCTCTCGGCGAACGTGCCTTGGCTACACCGCGAAGCCTGATCGCAGGTTAAAGAAGGTGAAGAAACGATAGTAAAAAGTTTGAAAACCCCAAAAGAAAGAATTCAGCAGCAACAAGAAACATTGCGGCTGTGGCAAGGAAGACAGCGGCGAGAGTTGGCTAGGCAACATCTGCAGCATCAGGAGCTTCTAAGACAAAGGAACGAAAAGCGGAGAAGGTTTCAGGAGCAAAGGCGACAGCGAGAGAGGCAACAGCGGTTGCTAACGCAAAGGGGTCGTGAACAGCGCCTGAGGCAACAGCGAGCTCATCAGCGCACGTTGGTGCAGAACCAACAGTTCAGACAAGGTCAATTACTTCGACGGCAGCAGAATGAACCATGGACAACACATGTGGCTCCAGAACCTTCGTCCACGTCAACGAGGCGCGTGACGCCTGTGCAACACGCCCAACTATCAGCTAAAGGAAGGAAAATCAGCGCGTCAGTTCACCCACCAGCGAGACGTGGCAGAAATATCAGCATCACTCAAAATTTCCTATATGAAGTAACAGTCAATAAAACAGTTGATGGAAGCAGCATTAACGTTAAGGTGCGACCAGGAAGTCGTGGAGCTGCAATGTTAGGAATTGGGTTTGCGTGTCGATGAAAAGCCGGGAGGCTGGCGGACCGATGTATCCGAAGACCGGACTAGCGCTTAAGAATCAGAGCAAAGGAGGCAAAACGTTTAGAAAAACTTAACAACGTTTATAGCAGGTATAGCATGTCATAGCAAGTTATCGCAGTACAGAGCCTTCCAGCACGACCAAGTCGGCTGGGGCGTCTCTCTAATAACGGACCAGGCCGGTCCTAAATAAGGTCCCAGTCCATTGTGATGTGACCCTCCTTTAGGCCGCAGGTGTTGACGCACTTTTGGCCGCTCATGTTGATACTCCTTCGGGTCGCACGTGTTGACGCTCCTTTTGGTCGCACGTGTTGATACTCCTTTACACCGCAGGAGTTGAGCAGCCTTTCCATAGCTGGGCAGCTTCGAAGAACGACTGGCGTCAGTTGATGGGGCCGGCTGGGCGAAGACGCCGTTTTCCCGGGATTGCAGGCAAAGCATGCAGGGGTTGATCCCTGCTTCCACGTTCGGTCAGGTGCTCTGGCACAACAGCACCCCCGCCACAAGACAATGCTTCCAGAGTTCGAGCTGTCAAACGCAGCTCGGATGATGCGATGCTGGTTGACCGTTGTCAACTGTGGCCGTACCACCCTTTTCATTGTAGTGACCTCCACGGCACAGCAGCAGCTCACTGGAACGAGCGAGAATCAACACGCCAAGCCACTCGAGTGGAGCCAAGCACCCTCCGAATGCCCCTCCTATCGTCAGACCAAGGCACTAAAGAGATTAATTGACTCTCGACCCCTATATGTTACAGCACGAGAGACGTATACGTTAGAGAGCTCAAAACACTGGCCGACAAGACCTCTGCGACGGCGCGGTACGTCTCCGACGCCAAGAAAGCATGAGCAACGTAGCCTAATGGCACGAAACGACCTTCAATGTCATACGAGCAGGCCGGAACCTGTTAGGCCGTTGAAGAATGCCATTCTGTGCATTTGTCGAGCTAATTCTTTCTCTGAACGGTAGTGGCTGACCCTCAAACGGCCCTTGCTAAAATTTTGAAGAATGTACCTGTCGAATCACCTTTGAAAACTAAAATACACATGATAATGCAACTCAGGTTAAAGTAAACGGTAAAGAAGAGGAACTAAAAGCATGAAAGCATATTAAACAAGAACAATGTATGTTACCACTTATCTGAGGGAGTTGCGGGCTGCACTTCAAAAGGCTCTGCTGAGTCCATCTGCATTTGTGTGCAGTTTCCCTTTCTTATAGTGCACACTAAAGTTATGGTGCTGAAGTGTCAAGCTCCACCTAAGTAAGCGACCGCTTTTAGAGGACATGTTGTGCAACCAAGTCAAGGGGCAGTGATCCGTTTCAACTATGAAGTTTGATCCCGAGACGTAACATGCTAGCTTACCAATTGCCCAAACAAGGCACGCGCACTCTTTCTCCGAAGTGCTGTAAGCCTCCTCCCTGACACTGAGCTTTCTGCTCAAATACAAAACTGGCCGCTCCTGCCTGTCTGCATCCTCTTGGCATAAAACGGCTCCAAGGCCGCGGTCACTGGCATCACATTGGCTTAGAAAAGTCTGGCGCTGCCAGCACTGGCCGTTTTGCGAGAGCGCTCTTCAGACACTCAAAAGCCTTCTCTTTTCTGGAATCCCATGAAATGGTGGTGGGTTCTGTTTTGCGGAGAGAATCAGTCAATGGACTAGCGAGATTCGAGTAACCCTTTACATAGTGTTGGTAATATCCTGTTAATCCCAAAAATGCCCTTAATTCCGACTTGGTGGTGGGACGTCGGTATTCTAAAACGGCAGCAACCTTTAACTCACACGGGCTGCGCTGGCCGCGACCCACAATGTGCCCGAGATAGCTTACGCTAGCGCATCCCAAGTGGCATTTCTGCGCTCTCACAGTAAGGCCCGCGTCGCGTATTCGAGCCAGAACTGTCCTCAAGCGACTCACATGCTCAGCCCATGTGTCAGAGAAAACTGCCACGTCGTCTAGATACGGGAGGGCGAAATCTCCCAACCCTTGCAACACCCGATCCATGAGGTTTGAGAAGCAATACGGAGCGTTCTTTAAGCCGAAAGCAAGCATCAAAGGACGAAATGTTCCTAGTGGGGAGATGAATGCGGCATAACGAGAAGCTTGCTCCGTCAGCGGGACCTGCCAGTATCCCCGTACCAGATCTAAGGTGGAGATATATGTGGATTTCGCCACCGTCTCCACTCTCTCCTCGATATTAGGTATTGGATACGTCTGATCTAAAGTGACCTTATTTAGTCGACGATAGTCCACACATGGCCTAGGATCTTTTCCCGGAACCTCGACTAGAATGAGTGGGGAGGTGTAATCGCTTTCACCTGGAACGATAACTCCCAAGTCGCACATGCGGCGGATCTCGGCTTCCATGATCTCCCTCTGCCTTGGCGATACGCGGTAAGGCTTGCTAGAGATCGGCTCTTGGCTTGATAACTGAATATCGTGCTCGATCAGGGAGGTTTTCCCGGGTTTGTCGGAAAACACATCTTCAAAATCTCTAACGACTTTCCTCAGATCCTCACGCTGACTCTCCGTGAGAGTTTTCTCTCCGGCAATAAACTGTAAGAGCTCGCTAGCTGCCGCGTCACTTTCGCGTGGAAAACTCAAGAGGTTGGTCTCTACTTCCTCTGGCGCATTCAATGTCATGTTAACTACTGCATGACGCTGAATGTAAAGCTTCATTAAGTTACTGTGGTAAACCTTACTACGCTTTCGGCCCAGTTTTACCTCATAGTTTGTATCCGAAAGCTTGGATGTCACTTTAGCTGGCCCTTCCCACTGCATGTCCATTTTATTCTTTTTACACTGTCGTAGCAGCATTACCTGGTCGCCGACATTGAACATGCGCTTCCGGGACAACTTATCGTAGTAAGTCTTTGCGGAACTCTGGGCAGCCTTCATGTTTTCCTCTACGATCTCCCTGGTTTTAGACAGTCTCTCTAACAAATCTAACACATAGGTGACTACTCGCGGGTCCCCTTCATAGCCCTCCCACGAGTCTCTCAACAGTCGAAAGGGGGATCTCAAGTTTCTCCCGTAGACGAGTTCGGCGGGACTGAATCTTGTTGTCTCGTGGGGAGCTGACCTTATGGCGAACAGTGCCGCGGGTATGCATACCTCCCAATCTTCGTTGTGTTCAAAGCAAAGTGCTCTCAAAACACGCTTAAGTACGGCATGCATCCTCTCCACTGGGTTGGACTGTGGATGTCCGATGGAGCTATGGATTATCTTTATTCCACAGCGTTCAAAAAACGCGGTTGTGAGACAACTGGTGAATACGCTCCCGTTGTCACTCTGAATTTTCGCTGGAAAGCCAACGCGAGCGAAAATAGACAAAAGTGCATCTACAATGCAGGGAGAAGTGAGCTCTTTAAGTGGAACCGCCTCCGGAAACTTTGTTCCTACGCACAGTACAGTCAAGATATAGCGGCAACCCGAACGGGACTCTGGGAGCGGGCCAACGATATCTATGACTAGCCTCCGGAACGGCTCCGTGATAACAGGCACTAATCTCATCGGAGACTTTCGCTTGTCGGTAGATTTTCCTACTCGCTGACACGTGTCGCACGATCGCACGTAGTTTTCGACGTCCTTCCAACATCCAGGCCAGTAGAAATCCTGAGCGAGCCTCGCCTTTGTTTTCTTGATTCCAAGGTGGCCTGCCCAGGCATTTCCGTGCGCCAGTTCCAGAAACTGCCGTCGGTACTTCTCTGGCACTAGAAGTTGGTCGTACGTTCGACCCCCAGCGTCCCGATACCTACGATACATAAGGCCTGCCTTCGTGTAAAAAGAGATGTTCTTACGGGCTACTCCTACGTTCCCGTTATGCAGAAGATTCTTTATGGAATCATCATCCTTCTGTGCAGTGCTGAGTGTGTTTCTGTCCACTTTACTCAGCTCTTCCCAACAAGTGGATGCGGGACTAAGTAGGGACGACTGAAAGTTCTCCTGAAGTGCCCCGTTTTCATTTGCCTCAAAAGGCTCTTCGCCTTCGGTAGTTAATACCGTATCCGGCGCCTTACTACCTTCGGGGTCCTGCGATACCTCAGCTGCCTCTTGGTTCGAATGCCCCTGGGGAGTGGTCTCACGATCGACCATTTCTTGGTTTGAAACCGAGACTTCAAGTTTCTCCGCGAGAGCACGGGATCGCGATCGCGTTAGTGCCATGCATGCGATGGGAGATGAGAATGACTGGCCTTTTTCTTTAAGGAGCTGCTCTGACTTGTTCGAAAAAAGGTACGGGAAATCTTGGGGTAAACTAGGGCTCACGGCTGCCTCAGTGCGCAATGTTCCAAAAGTTCCCTCTAGAACCACAGTAGCAATGGGCAAACACGCACTGTGTTCTTCTGCGACCTGCCTAATCCAGGCGCATTCGTCAGTGTAGTCGCTAGCGGAGATGCAACACGGGTGTGCTATGTCCATTGTAGCCACCGAATCACGGAGTGCCCGGCATTTATTTCCGTTTACCATAATTTCCCGCATGTAAGGCTCGAGCAGTTTCAAGTTCTCGTCTGACTCGCGGATGCCAGCGAAGGCAAACTTCTGCTTACAGCTAGATGATATATGGCCCTCCTTTTTACAATTGTAGCACACAATTGGCCGTCTAGCTTCAAAAGCTCGCGCCGTGTCGGCCCGTTCCTTAGCACCTGCTGTCGACTCGGGTGCCTCTCCTGTCTTTCTCTTTTCCCTCTCATTGTTAGTCGCTCCCTGACTGAGTTCACCCCGTGGCGGAGCCTTCTTTTGGGCTGAGTTTAGAGCGGAAAATCGCTTCGAGGAGTCTCCTTTTTCCTTTCTATCCTCGCGACCCACCTGGATATTCCTTCGCGTGTAATACTCATCGGCTAGTTCCGCAGCCTCATCGATGTCTGTCCCTTTCATCCTGTCCTGAAGCCAGAGTCTGGCATCTTCAGGCAGCACCCGATAAAATTGCTCGAGTACTATGCAGTGAAGCACCTTGTCGTGGTTACCGTAAGCCTCGGCACTTCTGAGCCATTCTTTCAAGTTAGATTTAAGCTGGTACACGAACTCTCTGCATGATTCACTGCCCCTTTTTGCTTGCCCAAACCGCTGCCGAAATGCTTCGGCAGACAAGCGGTACTTCCGAAGGAGGGCAGTTTTGACCTTAGCGTAGTCCTCCGAGTCCTCATTAGACAGTCGCGCGATTACTTCCGCGGCCTCACCCGGAATTACTGACAGAAGCTTCTGGGACCAGATACCTTCGTCGAAGCCCATCTTTTCGCAGGTGCGCTCAAAATTCACGAGAAAAAGCGCGATGTCTCCACCTGTCCTAAACGGCAGAATCATATCTTGGATTCTCTGTTTGGGTGCCTCATTTCCAACTGAAACTGGACTAGACCGCCCTGCGGTTATGCGACATTGCTCAATTTCTAGCTCTTTCATTCTAAGAGCATGTTCTCGCTCTTCGCGTTTTTCACGCTCCTCATTCTCCCGCTGCTCGCGTTTTTGACGTTCCTCATCCTCCCGCTTCTCGCAGTTTTGACGTTCCTCATTCTCTCGCTGCTCGCGTTTTTGACGTTCTTCATGCTCCCGCTGTCTTTCTTTAACTGTTTCCATAGCCTCTTCGACCTCCTCCTCAGTCACTCCCTCCGCCTTCACGGCATCAAGAATCGTTCCTTTACGGCTCGCTTTAGCAACGGAAACACCCAGCTCCTCGCAAACATCGAGAAGGTCCTGCTTTCTGAGCTTCTCCATTGTATCTCGCGACTCGTGCACGTTCTTTCTAAGATAGCCTTCCCTCAAAATCCAGAATCTACTACGTGAAGCAAGTAAAAACAGCTAAGCACTTGCCAGCAAAATATCTCAAGAAACAAACCTAGCTACTGTGTGCTCATGGTCTGACGACAGAAAGACAAGCATCAGGCACTCACCCAACCAAAGCGGCTGACGTCCGTTGAACTCGTTGCTGCCGTCAAGCGGTGTCGCGGTCGTCCTGGTGCCTGCAGGGATCCGATCCGGCTTGCCAACCGTAGGGTAGCGTATCCCAGCGCTGCCAACCACTGTTAGGAATTGGGTTTGCGTGTCGATGAAAAGCCGGGAGGCTGGCGGACCGATGTAGCCGAAGACCGGACTAGCGCTTAAGAATCAGAGCAAAGGAGGCAAAACGTTTAGAAAAACTTAACAACGTTTACAGCAGGTATAGCATGTCATAGCAAGTTATCGCAGTACAGAGCCTGCCAGCACGACCAAGTCGGCTGGGGCGTCTCTCTAATAACGGACCAGGCCGGTCTTAAATAAGGTCCCAGTCCATTGTGATGTGACCCTCCTTTAGGCCGCAGGTGTTGACGCACTTTTGGCCGCTCATGTTGATACTCCTTCGGGTCGCTCATGTTGATACTCCTTCGGGTCGCACGTGTTGACGCTCCTTTTGGTCGCACGTGTTGATACTCCTTTACACCGCAGGAGTTGGGCAGCTTTTCCATAGCTGGGCAGCTTCGAAGAACGACTGGCGTCAGTTGATGGGGCCGGCTGGGCGAAGACGCCGTTTTTCCGGGATTGCAGACAAAGCATGCAGGGGTTGATCCCTGCTTCCACGTTCGGTCAGGTGCTCTGGCACAACAGCAAGCAGCCATATCGTGAAAAATCCCTAGACAGGAGTGACGATCAACAAAACAGTAACCCCTCAAAGAGCTTCCGTGCAAGTAAAGCGTGACCCTCGAGTATGTGCCGGTAGCCAAGTACTCGTAACAAACCCGTGGATAGAAGTTACGGTCAACAAGACAGTTTCTGCGGGCAATGCAAATGGGGAGATCCAAAGAAAGCAGCAAACGCCTCCGAAGGCACAGATATTTGTTCGAAATCCTTGGACAGGAGTGACAGTCAACAAGACCGTGAGTGGAAACGGCGTCAGCGTGTCTGTACAGCGTGATCAACAAGGAGTTGCCAGCAGACAAACGAGAGTTCAAAACCCCTGGACTGGTGTGACTCTAAATAAAACACTGACCACTGGCGGTGTAAACGTGCATGTGCAGCGTGGGAGTAGTGCAGTTCCCAGCAGCCAAGTTGTGGTGCAGAATCCTTGCGCAGCAGTGACAATCAACAAAACGGTAACGGTGCGAGCTACCAATGGACAAATACAGCGCGATACACCGGTATCGCCAATACATCAAGTGCTGGTTCACAACCCGACGGGGGTTACTGTTAATAAGACAATCATGGCGGCAATGTGAATGTCGAAATTCAACAGGACGAGCAAGCAACCTTGAAGAAGCAAGTGCTGATAAAGAACCCTTGGACAGGTGTGACAGCGAACAAAACTGTAACCGGCAGCGGTGTCAACGTCACCGTGCAACGTGACCAACAACAAATTCCAAGCAGCCAAATACTCGTTCAGAGTCCGTGGACTGGAGTGTCTGTCAACAGAGTGATAGATGAAAACGACGTCAACGTTCAAGTGCAAAGCGGAAATCAAGGCATTGCTACTAGTCAGGTTCTAGTCCGGAATCCCTGGACATGAGTTTCAGACAACAACACAGTTACCGCGCAAAGAACCAACGTTGAAATTGAGTGCAACTCCGGAGTGCTTCCAAACCACCAAATTCAGGTTCAAAACTCATGGACGGTGGTTACAGTGAACAAAACTGTAACTGGCAGTGGTGTCAGCGTCAGCGTACTGCGTGACCAACAAAATGATCCTAGCAGTCAAATACTCGTCCAGAAGCCTTGGACTGGAGTAACCGTCAACAAAACGATAAGTGGAAACGGTGTCAACGTGCAAGTACAACGCGGAAGTGACTGAACCGCTAGCAGGCAAGTTGTAGTGCAGAATCCTTGGATAGGTGTGACGATCGACAAAACATTCCCTGCCCGAGTTGTCAACGTCAAAATAAAGCGTGACTCCCAACTATCCTCAGGTCAGCAAATCCTGGTTGAAAGTTCAATGACTGGAGTTAAAATAAGCAAAGCAATCACAGGGGGCGACCTGAACGTCGAAATCCAGCATAATAAGCAAGGAGATCCCGAGAAGGAAATATTGATCGAAAACACTTGCACAGGAATGAAGGTCAACAAGACCATAAATGAGAGCGGTGTCAGCGTTTCAGTGCAGCGTGTCGGACAGGAAGTTTCTAGCAGCAACGTAGCCATTCAAATCCCTTGGGTGGCAGTTAACGTCAGCAAAGCAATCGTAGGACCAAGCGTCAACGTGTCTGTGTAGCAAAGCGGCCAAATACAGGACAATGGACATCAGGCTGCAATAGAAATCAGCACGACAGTACCTGGAACTAATGTCAGCGTGAACGTCGAGCGCGTCGCTCTAGGATACGTTAGCAAGCAGATAGTTGTACAAATCCATTCACAGGAGTGACAGTCAACAAAAGCATAAGTGGCAGTGCTACCAACATTTCAGTTCAGCGCAACCTTGGAAGACCTTCCAACGGCAACGTGGTCATCGACAACTCACAGACCGGATCAGGAGTCAGCAATACGTTAACCACAGGAAATGTAAATGTGGAAGTCCAGAGTAACACGGAAGAAGCTCCCAGCGGTGGGATAACTGTACAAAATTCCTTGGCAGGAGTAACCATTAATAAGTCTAAGTAGTAGCAGCGTTAAAGGGGTCATGAAACACTCTCCGGGCTTGGCGTGAAAAGCACCCTGGAATGAGTCGGACCCTTCTCACAAATATATAGCGGAAAGAATTTTTCAAAAAGCTAAACAAGGACCGGAGATACAGCGATCGCAATATTTACCCTCTAAACTCCCTCTCAACTCGCTTCATTCCGGAGGAGAGGACATCGCCGTTCGAGGAGCCCCGCCCAGTGCCTTACGTCACCTCGTTTCAATGTTGTGTGGTTTACTTTCCGCGTAACTTGGCGGTGTTGACGGCTGCTGCTGGAAACTAATAGTGCCAGTCGGCTGCTTGTCGTGGCGCGGTGCGGTCTATCGCGTCTGGGTTGTAAGCGCTGACGCGATCTATTTGCATTGATACTGTCGTTACTTCGCCTCGTGACTTGACTTATGTCGCTTTTCTATAAAATGAAAATTAAACTGAAAGGAAAATCCGGCAAGCCCTCGATGCAGCCGATTTGCACGGCATGTGCACTCCGTATACGCTTTTAGATAACGAACTGACCATGGCGGCCTGCCTCAACGCACGGAATAAAATCCCGTGCGGAGAAAACGCGACGGAAAAGAAAAAAAAAACGCGATTATTTTTAAGCGGCCGCTGTGAACGGGAAGAAACGAGATAAAATGCCCTTCGACCTTCGGACGGCTGCAGCCCGCCTGCCCATGGGCGAGAGCGAGGAAATCAGACAATCAGACGCGTCGGAATACAAGCGATGTTTGAAGAAGCGTCGCGACGTATGCGCGCGCGAAGGGAAAAAAAAGCAAAAAAGAAAGAAACGCGAGAATAGAGTCGTTTTAGGCTGGCCCCAGCAGCGTGCGGTATGCCCCAGCAAAGCCGTCACGGGATAACCTTGACCTTGTGAACGCCGCTTCTGAACTGCCCAGCTGTGTTGGCCGTGTGTGCGCGTTCTGTCCCTGCTCTTTGCCGCTGGACGTGAAATGCGTGGTTTGACGACAGTGCAACATGCCTTACTGCAGGTCTTACTGCGGGTGTCATATGGTGTGACACTGTCCCAGCGACTCAAGCGAGCCTGCCGCTGTGTATATTACCAAGCAGATGATGGGCATGCTGCGTTCGCGGTACCATCGGAAACACAATGGTAAGTAATACTAACGTTTCCTCTGTTCGCGCGTCCTTATCTTCGCTCGGCCAGCTCAAGGTATCCTCCTGTACATTGCGTTGAGTGAAAAGTGCAATGAAAAATCGAAAACGAAAGAAAGAATAGTCATTAAGCTCACATAGCGACGATGTGTAATGCGCGTTTAGAAACTCCTGTGAATATGGCACATGCTTCGCACGGCCAGCTAATCGATGCGCGATTGCGCCTTGAAAAAAGGTGTTTGTACAGCATAATTTCCTTCCTTGCTGTAATGCATAAATGAAGCAGAGTGCTTTCAAGGAGTATACACGAAAGCAAAAAAAAAGCCGCTATTATCACGCTGTGATGTAATGAAATGTGCCTTGAGGCCAAATTTGTTTTCTGTTTATGCTGTTTTCATGCTTGATTTGCTTGTCAATTGATCCTCTCTCTCAATGTCAATTTGTGCGTGTTGACATGTGGCATAATCGTCACATAATTATGGCCATGTGATGAAACATAATTATGGCCATATGATGTGACAGACATCCGCTAATTGGCAGTGTGTGTTGTGAAGAACATGCATTTTATGGTATTGTCACTTCATTGGTCACATATCAGCACTGGAACTTGCCAGGGTTACATATGCATATTTATTGCCTTTAGGATATGTATTAGTTATGCAAGGCTGTTTTAATCACATTGATACAAACCAGTTGAACCTGTTGAACCACCTTGTTGAATCACCTTGTTTCTTCCCTCTCGCTATTTTGTTTTGAATTATGTTGCCATAGTGTTTATTATCCGTACACAGTACTCTCACCGTTGACACAATTTTTGACAATGTGAAAACGCTGGCATTGTGTCCAGGTCTTCTTTTGTCCTTATTACAAGTATGCTGTTAATTTTTCCATAAATCAATGCCAAGTTGCCCGATATTCAGTTCTAAACAGAGCAGCTGTGGTTGATCAAGAATCTAGTGTCGGACGTGTTTAAATACGAAGTGAACCTCACTAACATTCACACCCCTTTACACTATAATGCTAACTTGACTGACATCGACATCTACCCGAATGGTGGTACACAGGACAAGAGTAACACTCCTGGTGTTGTTTCGCATTTCTTTACCTTCGTGTATTTTTCACCCTGTGTACTTGAAAAGTTGACAAGGAACTACTTAGCAGCCTCACAATTTTGCATTTGTTTCATGTTTTGTTAAAAGGTCTGCAATTAGTATAGTGAAGTGTGAGTCCTTGGCGAGAAATTCATTTTTATAGACAGAGAAAGCTTGATGAATTTCTTTTTTGTATCATTTTCAGGAAGACATTTCTGGCAAAGCAGCAAGAGTTGTTCACCCACTGCTTGTGTACGAGACAGTGTACGAGACTCCACTGTGCCTCATTGTACACTATCTCGAACATTTCTTGCATCTTACAGCATTTGGGCAAATACTGTCTGGGATTGATGCAGAGTGTTATGCATGGATACTGCCTGCAACTTTTTCAGTAGCATGTGCATTTTAAAATTTCGCATTGTTCAAAATGGCACTTAGTGGAACCGGCTTTATTCAGCAAACTTTATCCTAAAATGGACAGTTGGGCGAGTTGATGTGCATTCATAGTTAACGAAAGTGCGAAAAAAAACCCCACAGCACAGAGAAATGAGAATGAAAGGCACAGGGTGATGCGCTACTGGCAAGTGAAGTTTAATGCAAACCGCAGAAAGATATATACACACAGTATGAAAAAACTACAAAATTAAAGAATCACGCAGTCGCAGAAAGAGTAAAAACATGTCTGAAAAAGCCAAGCACGTGCTAAACTTCAGTTGCCAGTACTGCGTCGTCCTGTCCCCTTCATTTCTACGTGTGTTGTGGTTTTGTTTTCCCGCTTTCTTTTACTATTATCTTAAGCCCTGACTGCTTTACAGTCTCTATAAGTGTGTGGTCAAATTTTATTCAACCTCATGGCATATCAATTCCTAGGATCCAATGTGCCAAGCCATCAGCCACTATTTATAGGAAGTTTTTAATTTTGGGCACATTATTGCCTAATTTCAAGTTTATCTTGAAGCCATAATGCTGGGCTTAATTTTCAATGTGGTAAATATGCATAAGCCATTAAGTGAGGAAATAAATATGAAGAACTTTAAGTTGCAGATGGCACTAGCTGGCATGGATATATTGTAAACATAGATGTACTAATTATGCATAAAAGAAGTATTGGTACAATTAGTCATGTGATAACGCCGACAAGTTCCCAAGCATAATTCCAGAAATTTACGTTAGTTTTCAGATATCTTTGAGCAAATATGTGCATCAATATATGAAGGCCGCGTTGTCATTTTGTGGGCATTGCTGAATGCTTTTATAAATTGTGGTAAGTGGATCTACAATCAATTTTAGACTTTTCTGCAGGAAACTCAACTGTATGATCATGTGCGACATGTTTTGATGCCATAGTGCAAACTAATGCAGTAAAATTACTAGAACATGCCTTTCTGCATGGTTGCATATTTCTCAAAAGTAAAGCTAGCCTTATTGTACAAATTTAGTTGCCTTCATGTGTAGGCTGACACCAAGTTCCTTGTGCATCCCATTTCTTTAGATTGTGCTTAGATACTGACAGAAGTGCACATATCAGTATGCAATATGAGGAGGTTTTACACACTACTTTCATGTTGCTTTACTGCTGTGAATTATATATAGTGCTTGAGCTGTACTGCACACGTTGTTCTATGTGTTCAGTATTGGGTGCAGGTTCTGTGCACAAAAATGGAAATACACATATGCTTACACTGACATAAGGACTGATTCTGTTTTGATTCCAATAAAATAGTGCAAGCACTGTTTCTTGTATCAGTTGAGGTATCACTATTTGTCGTGCATGCAAATGGACGAAATGAACTTCTGCATGCAATAAAAAATGGTGAAGCACTGCTCGCTCAATGTAACGGCCTGTGTTTTATTACCAAACAAGTAGAACAGATGATTTACACGTTAAAACACATTGTGGAAGAGAAATAGGTGACAGGCAGTTAGGCAACAAGTCATCACTGTGTTCTAACGTAAGTTGGGTGATATTTCATTATTCGCAGCATAATTGAAGGTGCCTGTTGTATAAGTGAACTTCAACATAACGTGCAGGTGGACGAGTGAGTGCACATATAACCGAGTTTTTCCAGTTTTGTACCTGTTTGCTATAGTCCTCGTGTTTCTGTGTTGTGTATGTAACATTCTGAATTGTGAACAAGCCAACCTGTCTACTGCTGTGAATAGAATATACTAGCAATTCAAGCGAACCAATATTTTCTGGAGAACAGCTGTTTCATTGAGGAGGACTGTAATACATATTTTTTTAATTAGTTCTGCGTCATGTGTGCACGGGGATTGCCAAGTACACATGGACGTTCACAAGGGTGAAGTGCAAGTGCATTAACTGTTTTATTTGGCGGGAGACATGTCACTGGTAAATTTGTGGATGTTGTGCTTGACCAACGTTACTAGATTAGCTTGACATCAGGGCACGCTTTTGGCATTCACGTTAACGCGGTGGTGTGATGCTTAACAATAGCGGTTAATTAGTAAGATAGTAGGTAGTCTACGAGTATGAAAGCAACTAAATACAAAATATCAGTTATAGAGAAGCACTGTATGCCACGCTAAAGCGCGAATTGCAAATAAGTGCTCACTGCGGAAATAGATTATCGTTCAGCTGCTCAGAAGGCGCTGTTGCCCCTGCGTGCAGCTTGCGACAGTAGGCGCTCTTTAAATGCACGTAATGTAGGCGCGTTACAATATCCTTGTAACTGTGGCGTCTGCGTGTGTAACTTTTATATGCTATGGGAGCGGCAGCCGCCAGCGCGCCGACGGTAGAAGAGAACGATGGACACGGACACGCTCGCGGCTCGCGCTCAGTGGCCGTTGACAGTGAGTCGCGGCCGAGTCTTGTAATGATAAAGTCAGTGCACGGGGAGATCGAGCGGCCGTGCTCAACGTCTCGTCCTCGTCTCTGAGGGGTTCCGCGCGGTGGCTGGCCCAGACCCCTACAATGCAAACACAGGCGGTCTTATAACAGCTCAGAACACGCTGCTGCCACTGAACGCGTGCAGCTCGCGGCAGAAATTACTAAAATTGCCCCTCAGCACATGCCCATGTAATGCAGATACGTTCGGCACCTTTGTCACGCTGGTATCCACGAATTTCGGGCGAACGAAGCATTGTCGATATATGGAGAAGCACTCAAGAGGGCACACGTTTATCATTTTTATAACGGCACGACACGACGAACCGAAGAATTCGGAGCCGAAGGTGTTCACTTCGGCCTGCATGACGCCCCACAAATTATGTAGCTTAAACACAGGTCGATGGTTGTTCTTTGAAGACGACTAGAAGCAAAAGTACTCTCAGTGAGTTGACAGTGGAATTCAGGTTTTAATATTTCGTACCTTACCGCTGAATCCATCTTCGGGATATCTTCGACGTGAAGTGTATTATCCAAAGATCAAAGGATCGTGTGCATTCTCTGTCAACAAAATAGCAGTGTTAAAACCCTGAGCTATAATCCAACTCTCATGGTTCACGAGGGGCCGCTCTCTGGTCTGTTAATTAAGAACCTGCTTGCAACTCGATCTGTGCACGCACTGATCCAAGTCAGCAAGAGATCCGTGTCGTTAGAACTCAACGCCCCACACTAGTTTTGTAAGGTTTGAGGCCAGTTATCACGTACAAGACTAATCGAAACGCTCGAACGTGCGCGGGCGCACCGAGTTCAGCAGACGACAGTTGGCTTCTACCAGAAGTGAGTCATCTTTTCGAAAACTCGCAACGAAGCTTTTCCATATTTCAGCCTGTTTATTTACCACAACAACTATTATGCACAGTGTCAAAGGGAACAAGCGCATCTCATCGAAACACCGCTCTTGATTTATGTCGGCTATTGGCCAATAAGCATGCTATGTCTCTTGCGACGTAAACTGCCAGATCCGCGACGTCAACGTGCAGACGCCCCGCCCACCGACGAGGATGAGAACCGGCCTCTGTTTAAAAAGAGGGTGCAAGCCCCGGCAGTGGTGCAGACATCTCAATCAAACAAGGCGCGGGTGCTTCCCTGAACAAACAAATAGTGATCCAAAATCCGTGGACCAGTGTGACAGTTAACAAGTCATTCCTTGAAATAGCGTGGACATTCAGGTGGGACGTGGTGTGCAAACGGCTTCGGAACCTGAAGTTATCCAAGATTCAGGAAAAGGATCGTCACTTAACAAAACTGTTAATGAAAGCAACAACGACGCAGCTCAAGGCGCCGGCAGAATTATCAGTCATACCTTGGTCGAAATACCGTGGACTGGCGTTTCTGTAAACAAAACCATATCTACGAGCGGCGTCAACGTGGAAGTTCATCGCGGTGCTCAGGGTATTCCATCGTCACAAATTCTGATCCAGAATCCCTGGACGGGAGTTGAAGTCAACTGAACAGTGACCAGGAGGGCTGCAAACCTGCAAGTCCATGGCGGTGCACAGGGAGACGTGAACAGACTTGTCACTACGCAGAGCCATCCCACGAGAGCAACAGTCAACACCGGTGATGGCGTCAGTGTGAAAGCCATGGGTGGTACTCTAGGACAACCCAACATTCACGTTTCGGTCAAAAATCCTTGGACAGGAATGACATTCAACAAAACGGTCATCGGAACACACTCCAACGTTTCAGTTCAACTAAGTGCCCAAAGTTCAGGCTCTCAGGCGTCAAACGTCCGACACCAGATATTCATTCAAAACCCATTGACAACGGTTACAGTGAACAGAACGGCTACTGGAAGAAGCGTGCAAGTGGAAGTTAACCGGAATAACCAGCAAGCTTTCTACAAGCAAGTGACGATAACTCAAAATCCTGCGACGGGCATTACTATAAACAAAACAATAACGGGCAACAACGTGAACTTGGCCGTACAGCACGGAAGCCGAGCCAACAACGTTAGATTTGTGACGACAAATATACTTGCGAACGCTGGTCATCCCATGATCCACATTAAGCCTGTGGTACGCCGTCCGCACCATCATCACGTAAAGAAGGTGGAGGTAGCCGATCCTCGGACTTCCAACCACCTGATTCCGCAGCAACAATTTCTCCTGTTCTTTCACGCCCGCCGAAGCCCGAGTCTTCCGATGCGACCGTACGCCCATTCCTACATTCCTTTTATGCGAGGAAATCACTTTCAGAAGACGAGACACTTCTGGCACGGTTTCCGTTTAGTAAGACCCGCACGCTACGGAGCACCGCAGGTCATACCCAGCATAGCCATTAACACACAGGGAACCGGATTCGTTCTCTCACACACCGAGATCTACCAGAACGGAAGACCTCTCGTCAAGAACCGAATAAGCGCGAACCAGGACTTCACGGTCATCACGAGAGTTCACCGATTCTCCGCCTACGTCTTGAGTATTAACTACACCTTCAACTCTCGTGAAGCCGGGGCTGGTGGTCGCGGCGAAGTCACGAACAACGACGTTCGAAGGGAACTTCGTGGATTCGGGAACACGCGGGAGTGGTTCAAGACGAACATTGACGTGGACAGTGGAGGCGACGACGGCGCAAGCGTGAACACGCAGGTGTACCAGTACGGAAGACCGGCTTCAAATTTCGTTGTCGACAATCATGCCGGGTTCGTCCTCATCACGGCACTCCACAAGCTCCAAAGTAAACCACTGAGCATCATGTACACATTCCTGCCGCTCGGAACGCAGTAGTACAGTCCCTATGGACAGTACTACGGGGCACGCAACAGGAACTGCACAAAATATGTGACTGTGTTAATGAAGAAATGATTTGAAAATACATCGTTGTACAGTACGTGGTTATTTACCGTTGCTTCAGGAACACTGGAACAGCATTAAAAAATATAAGTAATGAACAAATGTATTTGAAGTGCAAAACTACGCTCCGAACATAGCGATGCACAATAAGCACGAAATACAGAGTGACAGCAAAAGCCACAAAATTAACTGCCGGGTCAGTCACACTTGGTACTTTACTGTAGCACCAGTACTGTAGCCATACTATATGTAAAACGACTTAAAGTGGCCAGGAAAGTAGCAATACTGAGTAGACGTTTCATTTTTTGTGGTTTGTTTTACCACGATATCCTGTTTTGGAATAAAAGTGAGAATTGTTTAACCCCATATGTTACTGCGTAAAATTCAGCGTCTTGAATCGTTTCGCATTGCGATCTTTAATCCTGCTGTTGTTTGACGATCACTAATTAGGAGTTTATACGCAGTTATGTGTTTCTTTTTATTTAAGGCAACAAATGGATTCACAGGTGCACTCATGTTGTGGCCGAGGTGGAGCCCCATGAACATTGTTTGCAAAGCTGTGCACCTTAAAGTGGGCTTTTTCTTTGACACACGTGTACAGAAGAGATGCACTCTTCACATAACAGTCATTCGAAATTATGCTGATAACGGAAAGTGCGTTTGAAAGTAATGTGGGTTGCGTGTGCATGAAACCAAAAAATTATGCCGAAATAAATTAACCGTGGTGTAAGTAACAAAACTGCGTTTTTCTCTGCCTCCCGCATGCTGCGTCACGTAGGTCCTTTGTTTGCGATGTTACTTTTTTTACGAATGCGTTGCCTTCTAACAGCGAAGCTGTTTTAGGGAGGCGTAGTTTGTGCGGCCTATCCTGTGCGGCCCGTCAGGCATGTGCCACAGAATATGGGCAAATCCCACTACTCACCACTGGTCCACTAAAAACGAAGGAGGCAACAGTTAGCCCAACACTATGGAACAGGAAAGGCAACGGCGTCTCCGAGAAGACCCCGAAGGGATGGAAGGCCTACGCCTGCGACGACATGCCGGTAGGTCTGTGAGAGGTGAGAACGCTTGGTTTCAGCGCGAGTTTCTGTCTCTGGAGTTTGGACACCGTGTCGTGAATGTGACCCTCTGTGCTGTAACTCGAACCTGTCTGCGCTGAGAATCAACTAAGAAACAACCTAGCGTCACCTAGCTAAAGCTTAGCAACGACCTAAAAGCAACCTAGAAATGACCCTCATGTCCTAGCTGAGGCCTAGAAACAATCTAGAAGCAACCAGATTAGTGTTCAGAATTGTCCAGTTTCGCTGTTTCAAGGCTTGCGCGGCTTAGTGCAAGCTTCGTCAACTTTTTGTTGCTGTTGTTGGGATTTTACGTCCCAAAACCAGGATTTATGAGGGACGACGTAGTGGAGGGTTCCAGAAATTCTGACCATCTGGTTTTATTTAACGTACACCCATAGGCGTGCGCAGGGTTCCCCTTGAGGGAGGGGGGGGGCGAAGGTTCGTCGCAGAGCCCCCTCCCAGTTATGTCAATGTATGGCGCTGACATTGCGCACCCCCCCCCCCCAAGTCGCAGTGACCCCCCTTCCCTATTATGTCACCGTGTGCGGCTGACTTTGCGCCCCCCCCCCCTCTTAGGTGAATAGGGGGGCGGCGGCCGCCCTCCCTGTGCGCACGCCTATGCGTACACATATAAATCTAAGCACATGGGCCTCAAGCATATCGCCTCCATGAAAATGCGGCAGCCACATCCGGGATGCGATCCCGCCAACTTCGGGCCAGCAGTCGAGCACCATAACCATATTAGACCACCGGGGCGGGTGAATGCGTTATGCCATTAAAAAAATTCTCCTATGAACCCAAGATATCTACTCAACAAAAATCTCCGATAGTGCTTCGGTAGGCTAGACATTCTGCGCTGTACTAAACCAGAATGCCACAAAAACGTAAAAATTGAAGCGATGCTGCTTCTATGCCCCGAGAAGGGATCTTTTGCGTAAATGTTGAAGTTGCGCAAAAGCGAGACTGAAATATTCCGTTGACCCCTTAGTCACGGATAAGATCTGCGGGCCCCACCGGGATTTTCCTTGTGTCATGCAAGGAACGTCCGGTTGCTCTTATCTCTGCTCGTCGCGTTGGCAAGCCGTTTATTTGCCCTTTTGAACCTGTACTGCGATGCCCGCGGATCTCGTTGCCCCTTGCACGCACTCGCTGAAACTCTCCAACCCATGGGCGTGCGTAGGGGTCTCCACTAGGGGGCAGGGGAGACGAATACCGTGGGGTGCAGCGTGACAACAGCAGAGAGGAATAACAGAGACAGGAAGGAGCGCATGACTTACAACAGAATTCATTGCAGGTACTTCCGCCGCGTTTATACAAGGTGCAAAGATTGGTGCGCATTGACGACAACACGTGTGGGATTATGCATAACGTTGTTAACTAAGAAATGAATACTCTCTATCAGATAGGTGAAGTGCTCGTGTGCTGATGCATCGATCCGCAGCCTTCCGCAGCGAAGCACTCCAACACCCCCCCTCCCTCCTCCTCTCCAAGAGGTACAGGAAAGAGCGACTTTACCTTGCCTGTTGTTTCTTCGCATTACCTTTCGCACAGTATGGACTAACTAGCATAACAACATGCTTTGTTAAGACTTTTAGTCTTCGTGCTGATCTCAATGGTTTCTCTTGCCCATTTGGCTGCCGGAAGCG
Organism: Rhipicephalus sanguineus; assembly: GCF_013339695.2. Lineage (NCBI taxonomy): Eukaryota > Metazoa > Arthropoda > Arachnida > Ixodida > Ixodidae > Rhipicephalus > Rhipicephalus sanguineus. The sequence goes on from NC_051186.1 coordinate 52,729,582, forward strand.
GTGATATTGCTTGAGCATTTGTGAAGTGCCGTTCACAGTAGATCACGTAATGGCTCGGCAATGTTTTGCTGTTTTTCAGGGCAAAGAAGAAAAGAAGCGCTGGAGTACGCTCTCTTCACTGGGTGAACAGTTGAGAAAAGGTTGGAAGATACATTATTTACCGGAGACGGGTCCCAAAAGAATGGGCTGTCTTCACTAGGTGGCCTGGAAAATCCAATCATCCCCCATCGCATGAAACCCCAAGGTCCCCTAACTAGAATATTACGCGTTGGTATATTAAGATATAGAGTTCATGACTGCTGGGAAGCAATTCTATTTCGCGAAATGGGCGTGCTTTGTGGAGATCTCTAGTACCAGTATAGTACTCTATACAAGCATTCGGGAGTATCCACTACATTCTGGTCTATCATTGCAGACAAGACGTAGATCTCTCTAATGCCGGTATAATGTCTTCATCAACACCATGCAGGCCTTCGAGAGTAACCACACCACTACAACCTGTTCTATCACTGCAGACGAGACGTAGATCGCTCGAGTGCCGGTATAGCGTCTTCATCAACACCATGCAAGCCCTCGAGAGTATCCACTACAGTCTGGCCTACCATTGCAGACTAGACGCAGATCTCTCTAATGCCGGTATAATGTCTTCATCAACACCATACAGGCCTTCGAGAGGAACCACACCACTACAATCTGATCTATCACTGCAGACGAGACGTAGATCGCTCGAGTGCCGGTATAGTGTCTTCATCAACACCATGCAAGCCCTCGAGAGTATCCACTACAGTCTGGCCTACCATTGCAGACTAGACGTAGATCTCTCTAATGCCGGTATAATGTCTTCATCAACACCATACAGGCCTTCGAGAGGAACCACACCACTACAATCTGATCTATCACTGCAGACGAGACGTAGATCGCTCGAGCGCCGGTATAGTGTCTTCATCAACACCATGCAAGCCCTCGAGAGTATCCACTACAGTCTGGCCTACCATTGCAGACTAGACGTAGATCTCTCTAATGCCGGTATAATGTCTTCATCAACACCATACAGGCCTTCGAGAGGAACCACACCACTACAATCTGATCTATCACTGCAGACGAGACGTAGATCGCTCGAGTGCCGGTATAGTGTCTTCATCAACACCATGCAAGCCCTCGAGAGTATCCACTACAGTCTGGCCTACCATTGCAGACTAGACGTAGATCTCTCTAATGCCGGTATAATGTCTTCATCAACACCATACAGGCCTTCGAGAGGAACCACACCACTACAATCTGTTCTACCGCTGCAAACAAGACGTAGTTCGCTCGTGTGCCGGTATAGTGCCTTCATCAACACTATACAGACCTTTGAGGGTAACCACTAGTCTCGAGGTCTACTATAACAGACAAGAAGTAGATTTCGAGTGCAGGTTCTACATTAGGATTTGGCGCCAACCACCAGTATCAAGATTGTTGGGCCCCCTTCCTGCTTAAACGAAATCAAAGCGTGTGCCCGAAATCGGCCATTGAGGACAACTAGGGACAACACGCCCACCGACGGTGAGATAATAAACTAACCCCACTGTCTCCCAAGATTGCAGCTGGGATAATGTCAGCCACAATGATGGTTAGTGCTAGATGGTTACAGTAGCATAAATACATGTACCAACTTGTCTTCAGGAACGACCTCGAAAGCACCACGAAAGGTGGTCGTTGTACGAGTAGTCGGTTGTGAATGGACTAGTCTTTCGAGATATGCGAAAATAAGCCATCAAGCCGCTTTTTCTTTTCGCGCGGCTGTAGTGTCGGCACGCGGCGCGACTGAGGACGACGAAGGCACTCAACCTATGCCACACAAGAACAACACTCTCTGTACCGACTACCTTTGAGTGGTAATCGCCTTGCTACACATATGATGACCTTTTGGGGTGTGAAACAACTCCCTTCGTTCTTCAGATCAGCGACTCCCTTCTTCACAAGAAGAGAGTATGTATTACTCCCAACTCAGGAGTCCACGCGACTACCCCTTGTTTCCTGCTAGTACCTCCAGGTAGTCAGGGTGACCCCCTTGCAATGGTATCGCTTACCCCCACTCGAGCGTTGCTTTGACTCCGTTGTCCTTAAAGACAGTGGTGTACATGACTCCACTGGTAAGAGTCAGTGTGACGACTTCGTGGTACTCAATGAGACACTCTGCAACAAATAACGCGTTTATTTTTCTTCTTGGTCGATATTGATAAAACTTGCAGAGTTTAGATTTATTATCTCGTTGGAACAAAACGCAGTTTTAACCTATACAAATTTTGTGTCTTGATAGCAAGCCTTTCCAAACTTGGAGAGTTACAAAGTAATTCAACATATCCCTATAATTAGGGGATAAAAACTCTATGCAAACGAGTTTACTGCGCTGTTTTGTCATAATGTTCATGACCACACTAGCCCACCTACGAACCCCCGTTTTAAACCCGTTTCCGTTAAAAGTTACGTAATATTGAAATCTCGTGAGCAAAGCACCAGCTAGACATATACTTACTCATCAATGTTCAGCATAGTATAACTTTTCTTAAGTGGGTTTAGAACATGCACTCTGGTTCTGTTGCATACAGCCCTCATTTCATATTATTGTGACATGCTTACTTTGTAACTCGTTCAGGTTACAATTACAAACATGGCACATGAAATGTTTGATATATTTAACGAGAGATATACTAGTAGAAAAATAACTGCATATTCAATATCAGCATACAAATATACATAAACTAAGCACGTTGGATAGGAATTGATCAAGAATTTGATAGAAGCTTCAAAGCAGAGCGAATACCATTAAGGTTTTTATCTGACAGTCAACGAAAGTTGGTGCCGCTACCTCTTGTTAATCAACAGGGCACTTCCACCGGGGTTGACATATGATTAATCAGTTACTCAAACAGGAAAACAGTGGCGGATGCATGACAGCCGCGACAAGCTTTTGTAGAAACTTTGCAGTGGTGTACTCGATTCCTCTGTGGCAAATAAAATACTACTCAAAGTTTATATAGGTCAGTCTCACAACAATTGCCGTGACTCGCGTAAAACACCAAAAGAGTTTATTGCAGAAGTAAGTAAGGCATAGAACACGGAAAGAGGAGAGATGCAGACAGCTCAAATGTTAGCGTTTGGCTTGTCTGTATCTTTTCTTTCATGTCGGCATGCCTTCATTCTACGATAAATTCCTATAAACAAGCTGACATTTCTGTCATTCGAAAAATTATTCTCTGAATCGGTTCTCAAAACATTTCATGCCATTTCATAGATGTGCACATTGTAATGACAAGCTATTGCTTTATCAATAAGCAGCTAAGCTATAGGCAGAACATCCTGCAAATGATGCGTAGTCCTTGGCCACCTCTCTACCATTGCTAGACGTTATATATATTGACACAAGGTGGTTTCAAACTACGCGCCCAGGGCGATTTGTACGCCCTCCCAATCGTTTGTGCTGTACGTGCGAAACAAAGTGAATGTGTGGCGGAGAGCGCGTGCCAGCTTGACCCACGCCATAACAGCTGCACGCGACCCACGTGGGACACAACCAAAGGAAAAGAAGAAGAAGAGGTGTAGCTTTATAGTTGAAGGAGGACTGTTCGGGGACTTCTCCAGAGCTGCTCGGGGACTTCTGTTTGAGTTATCTCCTGCTTCCTTCTCAAACACAAGTTTGCCCAACTCACTATAGTTCATTAAAATGTATTTTTGAACTGCGCATTACAGATCTGGTGGAGGTGCTGGGTAGAATGCCAAGCCCTTTTCGAGTGACTGAACGCAGTCGAGAACCACAGCAGCTTGAAGCCAACGAGCTGACTCCTGTTCAACAGCGCCGCAGTCGACGCCTACTTGGTGAGGCGCCTGAGTTTTCACATTTGCCGGTTTCTCTTAGACCCTTAGCGGTTGTGAGCGGAGGCGCTACCGACATGACAGCTCAGCTCACGCCAGCTAACATCGTAGTGATTCCCCCATTGACGCCGCAGCCTTTTCATGGCGACTCCAACGAAGATGCGGATGATTGGCTAGAACAATTCGAGCGCGTTGCGAAGGCTAACGGATGGGAAGCAGATCGCAAACTGGGACGCGTTTACTTCGCGTTGGAGGATAGCGCACGAACGTGCTTTGAAAACCACGAATCTGCCATGCCGTCATGGGATGACTTCCGACGGGAGCTGCTCGCCACTTACCCGAGTACAGATCGCAAAGAGAGAGCCGAAGCTGCTCTCTAAGCAAGAAGCCAGCGCAACAACGAAAGCGGGGCCATGTATGTGGAGGACGTGTCTCGCCTATTCCGCCGAGCGGACCCAAACATGAGCGAGGACAAGAAGCTGCGACATTTAATGCGAGCGGTAAAACAGAACTGTTTGCCAGACTTGTTCACAGCCCGCCGCGCACCGTCGCTGCTGAGTTTTGCTTCGAGGCGGCTGCAATGGCAAGAACGCTACAACAGCGAGCAAGACTGTATGAACCAGAGAGAAGAACATCACCTCTTTGGATGCATTACCAGCAGCCTTCGGAAACAGCATGGAGATGTTGCGCGGGCTGGTACGGTCTGTAGTACGAGAAGAGCTACAGAAACAGCGACCTGGCCAGAGCGCTCCAATGCTTTCATCGCTGGCCGACGTGATACGCGAGGAGGTTCGACAGGTGGTCCAGGAACCTCAGACAAACGCACATACAGGAGCGCCACTACAGCGTCAGCCTGGTATGTCCTATGCCGATGGCCTACTGCGAGGAACTCCCGGACCTGCAGACGTCGCAGCCACTACTCCGATACAGCACCCGAAGTATCCAAGCACACTGCAGCTTCCACGCGAGAGCAAACAGAAAGAGCGATATCTGGAGCACTCCTAACAGGATACCCCTTTGTTACAACTGTGGCAAGGCTGGCCACATCTACTGCATGTGCCAATATTGCCAGGCAGGACTTTGTGGTTTTCTTGTAAACGCACCTCGACCAGGAAATGATGAGCGCCCCTTCGAAATCGAGGAATACCTCTCGAGTCGTCAAAGCTCATGTGGCTTTCAGGGACATCAACCTCGAGCAACGACGACGGGAAGGTATCGGTCGCCGAGCCCCTTCTTTTCAGCACTCTCCAAGACACCGTTCACCAAGCCCATGTCGGGAAAACTAGAGTCAGCGACCTGAGGAGGCAAGGCCGATGTCGACACTGACGCAGAAGAACTTCCATCGTTGACTCTGAACGATGACGAGAGACTCGGAAACTGGTGCTGTGGTAGCGATGTTGCTTCAGATTTGCGCGTGTTTATTGATGGCTACGAAGTCATTGCATTGGTGGATACAGGCGCAGATTATTCAGTAATAAGCACTGAGCTTTCTAAAACACTGAAGAAAGTGCTGATGCCTTGGAAGGGACCACAAGTTCGCACAACAGGAGGGTGCCTCATCGACCCAACGGGAATATGCACCGCAAGAATTGGTATACGGGGTTTCACATACGTCGCCAGCCTCATTGTGCTGCCCGAATGCTCAAGAGACTTGATTATCGGCATGGACTTCTTGCAAGCTAACGGCGCTGTAATCAACTTGCGAGAATCTTACGACTCGTCCTCAACGAGGCACGCTATCGCAACTTTCGACACTGAAGAAGACGTTTATGACCTCTGTATTGCGGGTGACGACGTCATGATACCGCCGAGATCGAGCATATCTGTCGCAGTTACGAACAGAGCGTTCAGTGACGTCGAAGGATTTGCTGACAGCAACACCGACCTGGTGCTTCAAAAAGGTACCTGCATGGCACGAGGCCTTGTTCAGCTGCGTAGCGGATTTACCAACGTTTATCTTGCTAACTTAGGAAATGAGATACATCACATCGCAAAGGAAACCGTCATCGCCAGTCTGAATGATTTCGTCCAGGTTACGGCACTGAACACTTCTGAAACCACATCTGATTTACAAGACGTGGACTCTGTCCTGGCAGCTATCGACATCGAACCAGGACTACTGCCCCATCAAAAGGCAAAAATAGAGAAAAATAGAAATAGGAAACACGTGTAAGGGAATTCACCGCATGCTTCTCAATGCCATCCAAAGTCCGTCGTACACCTATCGCCAAACATCGCATCATTGTCAATGAGTCGGTGAGGCCTATATACCAGCATCCCGTGTGTCACCTAAAGAAAGAGAGGCTATAGGAAGTCAGGTTCAAGAAATGCTCAAGGACGACGTTATACAGCCGTCAGCAGGTCCCTGGGCCTCATCTGTTGTCCTTGTGAAGAAAAAAAGATTAGAGCTTGCCTTTATGCATTGATTACCGGAAAATGAACATCGTCACTAAATGGGATCTTTATCCTCTTCCAAGGATCAATACACGTTGGATAGGCTACGAGATGCGATGTATTTTTCCTCGCTGGACCTTAAAAGCGGATATTGGCAGAGCGAAGTTGACAAAAGAGATCGCGAAAAGGCGGTGTTTGTGACACCGGATGGTTTATACGAGTTTAAGGTTCTTCCCTTTGGCCTTTTTTCAGCACCCGCCACCTTCCAGCGAATGATGGACACAGTGCTCTCCGGTCTGTAATGGCAGTCTTGTGTGGTTCATCTTGACGACGTCGTAGTCTTCTTTGCTACTTCCGAGCAACACGTGGAAAGGCTACGGGCTGTGCTCACCGCTATCAAGTCAGCGGATTTGACGATAAAACCGCCCAAAATGACATATCGGCTTCCGTGAAGTCCTTTTTTCGGCCATGTCATCAGCAACGTTTATAGAACCAGGTCAGTTGCAAAACTGAGCGATCTTGCACGGCCCCTCCGCCATCAGCGACAGATGTGGCGCTGCTGTCGCAACAAGATTCACTCATCAGTTCACTCTATTTCACTCTATTCAGCCGGCAGCGAATGTTACGGCGCATCCGTATCCGTGGAGGCTGCTTTCTGCGTGAACAGTTTTACGCTTTCTGCGCCCTATTGTGCTTCGGGTGCGCTGCGCGCCTTCACCATGCCGACATGTTGTGTTCCCGGCTGTGCGAGCGGTCACAGGAAATCCGAGACACCACCACGTTTCTTTTGTGCCCAGGGTGAGCAACTCTTCAATGAAGGAAGTCGGGACGGAGGGCCGTGTACACTAACACGGGGATCTAGCGAAATCAGTTTTCTTTATTGCGGTATCTTCCAGACAAATTTATTGTTTCTTTATTCTTGCGACCTCTTGAATTGGCACTTCAGATGGCTACATGCTGCTCGCAACACCTCCTCTTGCTGGAGAGTGTACTCGTAAAAATTGTCGCGCTTCACGCCAAGTTCAGCCAGGCCAGCTACGTAGCTAAAGCCCTTCGCCGCCACCGCAACATTGCTTCGTGCGTTCTATTCGTGAGAAATTCGTGTTCTTGAGCGTGACGCGCGTTGTCGGGCGTGCGTTGGATCACATAAAACTTTCTAACTGGACGGTCCGGAATAAATCCGGGACATATAGCTGTCCCGGAAGGGACGGCTCTGGGCACTGTATGAAACGTCGGGACGGTCCCGCGAAATGTGAGACGGTTGGTAACAGTTATGTTTTTCTATTTCGTTTGTTCTCCTTGATGTGGATTGAAGTCCCGTCAAGGAGACGATCGACGTCGATGAAGCAGGAGGCAGCTTGGAGGTAATAAAAACTTGAAGGTATATTGCAGCGAAATATTTACTGTCATATGTACAGCTTGCCGAAGCACACTGATGATAACATTGACATCAACAGCGTCTTACTCTTCTACCTAACTTTTCTTAAGTTAGAGCCTAGAACACTGTTACAACATACGACGAACCCAGTCTCACTGTTCGACCACCAAGTGGTTACGGCCTAGACAAAAGTTGCGTCATACGGAGTCTTACTAATCGATCAGTTAAGTGATTACAGCCTATACTGAAGGGAAGCGAATTCTATCCAGTCTTTAGTACCTTGCGGTAAACAAAGAAAAGGGGAGGTGGCCACTGCTGGTCCGCCTCAACATTCTCTTATCCAATCTGTTTACCACTCAGATTGCGCCACTCCTTACTGGGCTGTCTCTAATCTCGACAGCAGTGTTTTTACAGTTTAGAGAGGCGTTTTTGGTACTCTTTCCCATCATGGCTCTCTCTCTCCTCATACCACGCTCTCAGGGATTCCCACGCTCGAGATACATCGGTATTGTAGCCCTGCTGCACTTACGCCATCTCCCCACACTGGGCGAGTGGAAACCACGGTGCCGGTCGTTGAAGTAATGGAGAACAGAGTGCCATTGTCCCCTCAAACGGTTCCGGGAAACAAAAGGCGTTTGCCTGTCCTCGCTTCCCTCGCGTTCGGACAGTGCGTCACTGCGACTCGACCCTGAACCACACTCAGCGAGCCGAAACCATGGTGCCGGTCGTTAAAGTATTGGCGAACAAAGCGCCACTGTCCCCTCGAACGGTTGCGGGAAGCCGGAGGTGTTTGCCTGTCCCCGCTTCGCTCGCGTTCGGACCGCGCGTCACCGCAACTCGACCTTGATCCCGAGCCGGCCTCTAGGAAGCAGAGCAAGGTCACGTAACCGCAGACACAGGGAGTTTGCGCCTGGCAGCGGGGGAGACGAGCTGCTCGAAAGAAGCCGTTTGCATTCCAGGGATAAGTGCACAGTAAATGACCATGCAGAGAGAGAGCTTTGTATAACGTACAGTGCCGCGCTGTCCATTCTGCACGATCGACTTATGAGCGGTAAAACATAACAGTAACCCTATTTATGCCCCACGTGACACTGACCAGCGAGCGGCGTGGGATCGCGCCATTCCTCGTGAGGACAAGAGGCTATCCGACACATGACGTGCATGTGATATGCACTTTCATGAGGAAGACATCCTGAAGACTTTCGCCCACATGGTCAATTGTAAGAATTAAGGTTGAAATTTCCAGCGGAAAGTGCAGCCTCGTCGAAGGATGCGTCCTAAAGATATTCCCGAACTTGCCTCGATTTGAGGGATTCTAAAAAAGTGATTCTAAGAATTCTTCTGTAAAAAAAATTCTTAGTTTGTTAGAGCTGTTTCTAAAAGGTTTAATGCTTGAAACTGTAAATAAATTTCGCCGTTTGTGTGCATCGCCCCATACATGCAATATCTGAGAACTTGTTTCACTGCATTGCGTGCGTAAAATAAATGCGATTTTTCTTTCTGTAGCAGGACTCAAATGAAGGCGTGCGGTACAGACACGGGGATTTTACCACTCAATAATTGCATGCAATGACATACGCGATGCAGAGTGAAAACTCCTAACTTCAAAAAAGTGGAGAATTATCGAAAAGAGAACAGCGCGAAAAATTCGGAGCACCAGAAAAGGAAGGCGCAACCAACAGCGCTGAATCACAACAAAGACTTATTCGTTAAACCACACAATACTTGCACAGTCCAAAACGAAAAGAAAGAAGTACGAACACGCATTCTTGGCCAATCCCCCATTGTGGGTATGAGCCATATGTAGAGGCACATCATCATCATCATCACCCAAGCATCCACTTTAGCTAAAGAACTACGCTTCGGGAATGCGCCGTATAGTTAATTTCTTATAGTATAATGGGCAAACTCGTATTTTATGCTATCAAGCATCAGTTATCGTGGGCAGTCTAGAAAGCCATAGCTTTACTGACTTTGCCTTACCGATTCTAAATATTACTCAGTTCTACCTTGCAGCGACAGCGCAATGAAAAATCTCAATAATATACATCACTTTCTGAACGGCTGCGCCGGCGGCGCATTTACAAAGGCGAGCGGATAAACCCACCACAATGAACCGCGCCACGGCGCTCTTTGGGGCTATGCATTTTGGCCGGCCTCATTGTTTCGGGCGGCTGCGAGTCACCGTGTTTTCGTATCAGTGGAAACAGTGACGGCGGTGGGCGCTCTGTACTGCTCTACTGCTGTGCAAACGAGTGCTGGGACGACCCGACCATAGTAAACGCGCCACGATGCATCGGATACACGCGAAGAGACAGTAAGTGCTTCGCGAGACGCTGTGCGCACACTTCTCGCTGCCGAAAGCCGTCTCGTTCAGGACGCATTGAAGCGGACACAGCCCGCAGTGAAAAACATGACGGCGGGATGACGGATTTCTTGCGGGTCAGCACCGATATTACAGACGTGGCAAAGCAAAGGAAAAGTGGGCACTGGGACGATGTGATCAAGGAAAGCCCTCTACGATGGATAGCATACACGCGAAACTAAGCAACATTAGTGCGCGCGCCTTTATCGACGATGCCCTCCTCTGCCGAAAGTTGCGTTGATCTGTTTGCAACGACGTAAGTATCGATGTTGACAAAGCCATATGCAGCTAAAACGATGGGATGACGGATTTGTGCAAGCCTTGACGCTGCTCAGAAAGCTGGTTTCGAAGAATGTCCTTCCCCACGTCGCGGTCGTCACTTCAACATTAATTAGCTACAGCTGATGGCCCAGCACTGGCTTAGAATTATATTAAGCTAGGCAGTGTGAATGGAGACATGCGATGCAATATGAAGACCTTCGAAACGCCATTGTGCTCCTTAAAACACACGAAGGTTTCGACCGTTCGTGTATTTTTTATTATATATGTTGTAGGGTTTTGCGGCTGCATCTAGCCCTGAACCCCTTAGAGATGAGGCCGAGACCCAAATAGATACATCTTTAGTGGTCCAAGCCTTGGCCGCAACTGCCCGCTGCCAGCGACTGCCGCGTGATACGAGCGCACATGCGATCGTCGTTGTCTTCTACGCGCCCACAGCCGCCGAGCGCCCCCATACTGCCCCCTCTCCTCGGAAAAAAGTGAGCGAGAAGTACGCGGGCAACTTGACAAGGGTAGCCCGCGCAAGTGTCCTGGCGTTAGCAAAGGTTCAGCTGCTTATTCTTAGCTTTCCAGATTGTCTAGGATTATTAGCCTTCTTCTGTTCATTCTTCGTACGCTGAACCGCTAATTGCCAGGCAACTACTTCGAGATCGGATGAGATAAGCTTCTCGGCTCTTCTGCGCTGTTGAGCAGCATTTGCGCAATCCTTCTCCATGGCGTTACCCACGTACAAACGCCAGTCAGATGCGCTATCAAGCGGCTCCAGCGCAGTGTCAGACGGCGACTGCACAGCGAAGGCGTATAGCTGCGCGCGCGCCGGCGCCAGTGTGTCTGCCATGGCTACGACGTCACTCCTCTCGAATGCGCAGACCAGCAGCGGCGAGTCGCGCGCGGCGGTGGCGGAGTCCGCGCACGCCGGCGTCAGTGTGTCTGCCGCGGCTACGACGCCACTCCTCCCGAACGCGTACACCAGCAGCGGCGAGCCGCGCGCGGCGGTGGCGGAGAGCGCGTGAGATGCAGGCTCCGGTGAGCCAGCTGTGTGACATATCACTGGTCCTCGCGCATGCGCAGCACGGCTCATGAGGATCCACGCGAAATCGGCTCCGGCTATGCAAGTGTAGCTAACGCTACAAAGCGTAGTGCGTAAGCGCAGACTGTCATCCAGGGCGAACATCCCTTTCATCGGCACATTGCGCTTCTCTTACTAGTAATAGTACCGTTGGGTTATATTTGTGCATCCATTCAACAACGAAGAGCGTATATATCACCAGTAAGCTGCAATCAACGCATTATATTCGCCGACAATCGGCTCAAACCGCTCACAACGAAGCGCCCCTGTGTGCATTTGTATACGCGCTGCCGAAGGCCTCTCCACACTAACGCGGTGACGGTGCTGCCACCTATAGGTCGCTCTCTCGGCCAATATGGTCTGTACCAAGGTAACCCTTACGCTGGTCCCGCAGCTGTGCAACCAATACCGGCGGCACAACCGGCCCACCCCGCTGCTAAACCAGCCCCGGCACAGCCCCAACCACACGTGTTTCAACCGGGGGCGCCTCAAATTTACGTTCTGCAACCAGCACCGGCGACTCAGGCGCTCCTGTACCCTCAGCCATTACTGGCACCTCAGCGACTGCACTTCGTTCGCTCGTATCCGCCCCAGCCATGGTTAGTACCGCCACCTTAGGCGTACGCCTTTCAGCCTTTAGCATATCAGCCACAGCCCTATCCAGTCCAGAAGCAAGTGAATCCACAACAGACCTATTCTGCTGTTTCACAAACGGCATCCCAGTCACAGACTGTCCTCGAACAGGCCGACCAGGCGGCAGCACCAGAACATCCAGAAACGTATGAGGCACAGTAACAACACCTACTTTCGTACAGCGCCGATCCAGTAACGGCGCCGTTACTGCTTAACGAACCGAGCCCCACCTGAAAACGTGCAGAACGTGATACAGCAGGAGTCGATAACGCGCCCCCTCAAGCTGTGACGTACTCCTCCTCCTTGCCGTTCAGTCTGGTGGAACAGGCTTTTCCGGGAGGTTCAGTGCTGTTCCCGGTCCACAACAGAAGCCTTCCTGGTTTGGCCTTAGCGCAGACACCTCAATCAGGCCAAGAAGGGGACTTCGTCCGTGTCGGCAATCAACGTGAAACCGCAGCAGTCTAGGGCCTTAGCGCGGGTTTTCCCGTGGCTCTCGGCGAACGTGCCTTGGCTACACCGCGAAGCCTGATCGCAGGTTAAAGAAGGTGAAGAAACGATAGTAAAAAGTTTGAAAACCCCAAAAGAAAGAATTCAGCAGCAACAAGAAACATTGCGGCTGTGGCAAGGAAGACAGCGGCGAGAGTTGGCTAGGCAACATCTGCAGCATCAGGAGCTTCTAAGACAAAGGAACGAAAAGCGGAGAAGGTTTCAGGAGCAAAGGCGACAGCGAGAGAGGCAACAGCGGTTGCTAACGCAAAGGGGTCGTGAACAGCGCCTGAGGCAACAGCGAGCTCATCAGCGCACGTTGGTGCAGAACCAACAGTTCAGACAAGGTCAATTACTTCGACGGCAGCAGAATGAACCATGGACAACACATGTGGCTCCAGAACCTTCGTCCACGTCAACGAGGCGCGTGACGCCTGTGCAACACGCCCAACTATCAGCTAAAGGAAGGAAAATCAGCGCGTCAGTTCACCCACCAGCGAGACGTGGCAGAAATATCAGCATCACTCAAAATTTCCTATATGAAGTAACAGTCAATAAAACAGTTGATGGAAGCAGCATTAACGTTAAGGTGCGACCAGGAAGTCGTGGAGCTGCAATGTTAGGAATTGGGTTTGCGTGTCGATGAAAAGCCGGGAGGCTGGCGGACCGATGTATCCGAAGACCGGACTAGCGCTTAAGAATCAGAGCAAAGGAGGCAAAACGTTTAGAAAAACTTAACAACGTTTATAGCAGGTATAGCATGTCATAGCAAGTTATCGCAGTACAGAGCCTTCCAGCACGACCAAGTCGGCTGGGGCGTCTCTCTAATAACGGACCAGGCCGGTCCTAAATAAGGTCCCAGTCCATTGTGATGTGACCCTCCTTTAGGCCGCAGGTGTTGACGCACTTTTGGCCGCTCATGTTGATACTCCTTCGGGTCGCACGTGTTGACGCTCCTTTTGGTCGCACGTGTTGATACTCCTTTACACCGCAGGAGTTGAGCAGCCTTTCCATAGCTGGGCAGCTTCGAAGAACGACTGGCGTCAGTTGATGGGGCCGGCTGGGCGAAGACGCCGTTTTCCCGGGATTGCAGGCAAAGCATGCAGGGGTTGATCCCTGCTTCCACGTTCGGTCAGGTGCTCTGGCACAACAGCACCCCCGCCACAAGTCAATGCTTCCAGAGTTCGAGCTGTCAAACGCAGCTCGGATGATGCGATGCTGGTTGACCGTTGTCAACTGTGGCCGTACCACCCTTTTCATTGTAGTGACCTCCACGGCACAGCAGCAGCTCACTGGAACGAGCGAGAATCAACACGCCAAGCCACTCGAGTGGAGCCAAGCACCCTCCGAATGCCCCTCCTATCGTCAGACCAAGGCACTAAAGAGATTAATTGACTCTCGACCCCTATATGTTACAGCACGAGAGACGTATACGTTAGAGAGCTCAAAACACTGGCCGACAAGACCTCTGCGACGGCGCGGTACGTCTCCGACGCCAAGAAAGCATGAGCAACGTAGCCTAATGGCACGAAACGACCTTCAATGTCATACGAGCAGGCCGGAACCTGTTAGGCCGTTGAAGAATGCCATTCTGTGCATTTGTCGAGCTAATTCTTTCTCTGAACGGTAGTGGCTGACCCTCAAACGGCCCTTGCTAAAATTTTGAAGAATGTACCTGTCGAATCACCTTTGAAAACTAAAATACACATGATAATGCAACTCAGGTTAAAGTAAACGGTAAAGAAGAGGAACTAAAAGCATGAAAGCATATTAAACAAGAACAATGTATGTTACCACTTATCTGAGGGAGTTGCGGGCTGCACTTCAAAAGGCTCTGCTGAGTCCATCTGTATTTGTGTGCAGTTTCCCTTTCTTATAGTGCACACTAAAATTATGGTGCTGAAGTGTCAAGCTCCACCTAAGTAAGCGACCGCTTTTAGAGGACATGTTGTGCAACCAAGTCAAGGGGCAGTGATCCGTTTCAACTATGAAGTTTGATCCCGAGACGTAACATGCTAGCTTACCAATTGCCCAAACAAGGCACGCGCACTCTTTCTCCGAAGTGCTGTAAGCCTCCTCCCTGACACTGAGCTTTCTGCTCAAATACAAAACTGGCCGCTCCTGCCTGTCTGCATCCTCTTGGCATAAAACGGCTCCAAGGCCGCGGTCACTGGCATCACATTGGCTTAGAAAAGTCTGGCGCTGCCAGCACTGGCCGTTTTGCGAGAGCGCTCTTCAGACACTCAAAAGCCTTCTCTTTTCTGGAATCCCATGAAATGGTGGTGGGTTCTGTTTTGCGGAGAGAATCAGTCAATGGACTAGCGAGATTCGAGTAACCCTTTACATAGTGTTGGTAATATCCTGTTAATCCCAAAAATGCCCTTAATTCCGACTTGGTGGTGGGACGTCGGTATTCTAAAACGGCAGCAACCTTTAACTCACACGGGCTGCGCTGGCCGCGACCCACAATGTGCCCGAGATAGCTTACGCTAGCGCATCCCAAGTGGCATTTCTGCGCTCTCACAGTAAGGCCCGCGTCGCGTATTCGAGCCAGAACTGTCCTCAAGCGACTCACATGCTCAGCCCATGTGTCAGAGAAAACTGCCACGTCGTCTAGATACGGGAGGGCGAAATCTCCCAACCCTTGCAACACCCGATCCATGAGGTTTGAGAAGCAATACGGAGCGTTCTTTAAGCCGAAAGCAAGCATCAAAGGACGAAATGTTCCTAGTGGGGAGATGAATGCGGCATAACGAGAAGCTTGCTCCGTCAGCGGGACCTGCCAGTATCCCCGTACCAGATCTAAGGTGGAGATATATGTGGATTTCGCCACCGTCTCCACTCTCTCCTCGATATTAGGTATTGGATACGTCTGATCTAAAGTGACCTTATTTAGTCGACGATAGTCCACACATGGCCTAGGATCTTTTCCCGGAACCTCGACTAGAATGAGTGGGGAGGTGTAATCGCTTTCACCTGGAACGATAACTCCCAAGTCGCACATGCGGCGGATCTCGGCTTCCATGATCTCCCTCTGCCTTGGCGATACGCGGTAAGGCTTGCTAGAGATCGGCTCTTGGCTTGATAACTGAATATCGTGCTCGATCAGGGAGGTTTTCCCGGGTTTGTCGGAA